>NC_092209.1:84281824-84458293 GCF_043381705.1 Parasteatoda tepidariorum | reverse complement strand
TGACGTAGGCTATAGTATACCCAATTAGTTTGTTTATATTCCACATGGCTTCGTGCCTCTCTTTGTGTTAACTCTCTGTGTTAAATATATAGTGAAAGAATTGAAATCTTTGTGAAAGAATTTAGAATGTGTCACTTAAGAGAACTGATACTTGACGGACTTGGCTTACTCGAAATAGAATGGCCAGATATTGCATTATCTTTCTATACTTCGTTTAAAGAGTCGGAGCTCCAGCGGAAGATCGTCAGCCATTTAGGGTTCCATAGCCAAAAAGAATTGGGGAGAGCTTGTTTAGGCAGTAGAGCAGTTAGAAGTCTGGGTTCTTTAATTTTAATTTCAATCTTAAGTGTATTTTGCCATATCTCTGGAATTATTTCAGGAAATGTAAAAAAAATTATTAACACAGTTATAAAGATCGTTCTTTCAAAGATATTTAAATGAAAAAAAAAAGTTTTTATGACTATTTGTTATTATTTAATTTAGTAATTATCTAGAAGTTTGAATCGATGTGTGGTAAATGGACACAATTTGTATTTACTCAATTTTAGATAATGAAATCCAAAAGTTGATTATAATTGTGTGCAAATTGAATATTTTGCACACAATTATAAAATTCGCTTAAATAAAAATGGAAGATAAACCATGAAAAAAAAATCGTTTTTATATTTATTTATCATTATTTTAATTAATATTTATTCTGAAACTTTAATTGTAAGATTTACAAATTCTTGTAAAATTTTGATTTACTTAATTTGAAACGACGAAATCCAAAATTAAACCAAATCTAAATTTAATACATTACATAAAACTATAAAACTCGTTTATCCGAAGATATTTCCAATTAGAACAAATAATTCTTATTTCTATTTATTTATTTTTTTAATTTTTCAAAAGATTTGAATTATTATTTATACAGGGCTTTAATTTACGTGACTTCAGTTGATGGAATCCAAAATTTAACCGAAATTGGTCAAATAGTTCAGAAAAAATTACAATTCAATGCTGGGACTTGTTTTAATGTTCCATTACTTAGAAAGTGATCAATCGATTCTTTTTAAGTTTTTGATTTTATCATTTAAAATTACATAATTTCAGATGGTGTAAAAAATTTCAAAACTGTACAATTCAAAAAATTTCGATTCTTTTTATATTAAATGATAATCATAAATAATAAATTTTTCCTTTGCATTACATTACTTAAATTTGTAACTACTTTTCTGGTTATTTAATTGAGTTATATTACCAGGTTACGTCCTTTATATTTTGATGGCTAAAAATTAATACGATATTTAAATAGCATATTTTTGAACAACATTTAAATCGGCCATTCGAATGAAATTTATTCAGAATATTTTTTTATATTTTTCTCTCTTATTATTTTGTGCTCTGTACACTGCGCAAAATAAATAAACGAAACACCATGAATAACCTTTGGTCTAATGATCAGATTTTACGTACTAGGACTCTATTTTAATGGTTTTCGGGGGTAACCTCAAATACGTTAATTAATTAGTGCATACGATATTTTAAATTACGAAACTAGGCACAAAAACGTACTTACTTTCTCTGAATAAACATCTTTTTTTTTTTTTTAACGGTTTCGGATTTCTGACTCCCAAAATGTAGGAAGTAGCCACAATCTGATTAATTTGGTCCCCATAGTTTGGTCAAGAGAGCTATCAAAGGTATGAACCCCTAACGTTTATTTTATTTTTTGCGTATTTCACCGTATCTCGAGATTAAAATTAATTCTAGTACATATTTATTATTTTTTGTTATTTTATTTAGTAACAGTCGATAAAAAATTTGAATTGTGAAGTATAAATTTTTTTACATCAATTTACTGAATCTAATTTTACGTAGCAAAATTAAAAATTTAGCGAAATCGGTCAAATAGTCGCACTGAAAACGAATTTTTTAAAAAATGAGATTTTTAAAATTGTGTCTCTCAGGAACTTTTCAACCGATTTCGCTCAAATTTCGTATTTTAGGAGCCGGGATAGCCTGGTTGGTAGGGCAAGGGAACCACGTCCAAGAGGTAGTGAGTAAATGATGACTGAAGCATGTTAAATCTGTCGAGTCACAAAGTCCTCTATGTTCCCATAACAAATCAAACCTCTGGGGGTACTGATCCAGGAGTTTCCTTGTCTTCTGGATAGGTTCAAAATTACAAGTATGTAGTTTTGTTACAATCAAAATTACAATACTGTATTCAGAAATTTTTCAATTTAATTAAAATAATAAATATTTACTAAAAGTTATTTTCTTGCATGGAATTATCTGTGGATAAACGAATTTTATAATTGTGTGCAAAAACTTTCCAGTTAGCTTAAAAAGTTCTTGAGATATGGGGAAATGAGCAAAAAGTAAAAATAATTAAAAGGTCCAAAATCTGATCAAACGATTCAGACCATATTTCTCATGTATTTTAAAGGCCAGAAATTTGAATCCGTCGAAAAAAAGATACGTTTATTCTGAGAAAGTCTAATTTCGTTACTAAAAATATCGTCTGAATTTTATGTTTGATTTCGTTTCTAAAAATATCGTCTGCACTAATTAGCATATTTGTGATGACTCTTCAAACAGTTAAGATTGAGTCATAGAATGTAAAGATTCGATCATTAGATCAAAAGTAATTCAGAGTGGTCCGTTATTAATTATTTATTTATTTACATATTGTATACTATACAATCCTATTTCAAGGAATGATATAAAAATTTGATTTTTCTCAATTTCTTAATACATTTTTAAACAATCAAATATAAAAAAAAAGATTTATTGATTTTTTTTTAAAACTTTTCATTCCAATAACTACTAACATTTACTTCTTTAAGTAAATGTTAGGAAATTGTTTTTAGGGGAACATTTATTTTCAAACACAAAGTTGTGACTGAAATTCATAAAATGAAATTCCATTCTTACTATCACAAAATGTATTTTTAATAAAGGAGTAGCTGGAATTAGTTTAGGCTTGCAATTAGTGATCTGATCGCTTTATCCACAGTTCTCCAAAACGCATTTTATAGATTTAATTCTTTTTTAAGTATCACTAGTAAGAGAAAATCAAATCCAGTACTTTTTAAACTGCGTAATTCCCTTAAAATCTAAAAGAATAAAATTTTTACTATGAGCAATAATCAGGGCCCGACTTAGTCTAATTGGGGACCGGGACAAAAGCTTATTCGTGGGCCCTCCTCCTCTCTTCAGTAATGAAAAATTGCACTTTATGGAGGTATATAAATTTTTCACCACAATATACATATACAACAAGAAAATTGACTAGAACCTAAAATAACTATAAATCCCCTTCNCCCCCCCCCCCCCACTCAAATGGTTAGACGAAATATCGTTCTGTCCATTTTAATGATTTTCTGACAATTCTGTGATCATCATGCCGGATGCAGTTTTCTGAATGTTAACTTTGTCATCTAGCTGCGTAAAATTCATATCCTTGCTGACATTAAGGCGGTTATTACGATGTCGTACGATTTTCGTAATTACAATGGCTCACTTAAGTGAGCCATTGTAATGGCCAATCAGAAAACTGCATTTTTGTAAACATATCGCATTTTGCGATATGTAAAAATACAGACTTTTGATTGGCCAAATTTGTCTATCGTAATTGCGAAAATTTAGTTGAATTTCGCACTAGAAAGCCATGGATTAACGAATTTTTTTGTGTTCATACGATAGATTAATGAAGAAGCTAACATAAATTTGACGGATTTTACACTGTACTGATATATTGTTTTAAAAAAGTTCACTAAAGAAGGAAACCTAAAATAAACTTTCTATTCGAATTGGGGGGCCCCTCTGAAGTGGGACCCGGGTCAACTGCCCGTATGCCTTTGTCTGGCTCTGGCAATTATGTACCCTTTTTTTCAATCTTTTTAGTGCGATCCGATGGTAGGTTGTTAAAAGATATGTGACAATCAAGTACAATAGTTTATTACACATTCTATTGAAAATTGTTATGTTACATATAAAATTAATCATTAATGTAAAAAAGATTTTTCGTACGAAATGGAACTTATTGGTTATAAATTATGCTAATAAAAAACATAGATATTTTTCAATCAAAACAATTTTTCTGTCCTACGAAATTAATCTCATTTTTGCCTTGTACACTAGAAATCGTTTTCGTTTGGATTGTTTAATAACGAAACGACATTTATTGTCGACTATAATCACATTCTAAATAAATTAATCTAATTTGTCAATGTATGCAAATTTTTTATAAATTTTTTTGGCAAATACTCTAGATTTCGTATCATTTGGATTGTTTAATAAGGTAACGACATTTACTGTAAAGTATAATAGCATTCTAAATAAATTCATTTAATTTGTTAATGTATACAATTTTTTAAATATTTCTTAGGCAGATACGCTAAATTCGTATCGTTTGGATTCTTTAATAACGTAACGACATTTACTGTCAACTTTAATAGCATTCTAAATAAATTCATCTAATTTGTCAATGTATGCAAATTTTTAGGCAAATACGCTAAATAACGTATTCGTATCGTTTGGATTGTTTAAGAAAGTAACGACATTTACTGTCAACTATAATTGCATTCTAAATAAATTCATCTAATTTGTTAATGTATAAAAATTTTTTAAAATTTCTTAGGCAGATACGCTAGACATCGTATTCGTATTGTTTGGATTGCTTAAGAACGTAACGACATTTACTGTCAACTAATCGCATTCTAAATAAATTTATCTAATCGTTTGGATTCTTTAATAACGTAACGACATTTTCTGTTAACTAATAGCATTCTAAATAATTTAATGTAATCGATTAGATTCTTTAATAACGTAACGACATTTATTGTCAACTATAATCACATTTTAAATAAATTCATCTAATTTGTCAATGTATGCACATTTTTTAAAATTTCTTAGACAGATACGCTAGATATAGTATTCATTATAGTGAAATTTGAATAACCGGGATCATCACACCAATAGCATGAGCGGGGTCATTCGGTTAAAAACTACTTCTGAGTTCAAACTATTCGGATGGCCCACATTCCAAGCCGATTCTCATTCATCAAAATCTGGTATCATCCCACTCAAGAGTATGGGATGCCATCCCCAGCATGGATGTCACAAAACCGCACCTACATTTATGACAATCAAACCTAAACCCCGCCTCTTTTGATCATTTATTATAATTGTATCAGTAAGAGGGAGTTCGTTACGTTCAATGACTCGGGTGTACGGGTTAATGACACCCATAGAGTTCGATCACCCCCTATTGAGCGGGTCAGCTAGTGCAATGAACCTGCCTATCACTTTCACTTGTTCATCTTCCCACTCACTTTCGTTTTCACTGTTTACATTTTACTTTCACTTTCGTTTTTTTCTGGGGGATGATTCTGGGTCAAGGGTATCGGGGCTGAGTCTATGTTCACTTTCTGACTGGGAGAGGGTATTCTGGGTTTGAGGAGGGTAATGCTCGTTCCATGGTTCGGTCTTTCCCCCCTTTTATTCCACAAATGGAATATGCCGATACATTGTTCCGTAAATAGTTCATTGCTTTGCTTGGTAATCGGTCAACTTATATTTTATTTTTATTTTGGTAAGGTAAATTTATTTTTAGCTTTAGGATATCTTTTTTATTTATGTCATTGTGGTTATTTGGAGTATTTTATTTATAGAATTTCTGTGAACCTGCACTCATAATGAATATTGCGTAATTTTAATGCATTGCATTTAAATGCATCATTGTTCCTTTAATTATTTTTTTTAAAATTTTATTTATTACATGTCATTTTATTATTCTTTTTATTTTGTTGTTTGAACAAATAATTTTTTCTTTCTAAATAAAGTTTTATAATATAAATTTTTAAAAAATTCTATTTTTTTTAAAATTTGTATCATAAAATTTTAAACATAGTTTTAATAAGAATATCGAGTAAAAGCGTTATATTTTGTTTGATTTATGTTTTAATGTGAAAAAAATAACTGATTATTAATAAAAATGCATTTTTAACAAATATCATTGTAGTTTATTATTTTTTTAAAAAGAAATTTCCCTATTTTAGTGCTTAAAATGACGTATAAAAAATTAGATAAATAAAGGAAAATATTTATAAGAGAAATTATAATTCTTTCTGTTTTTAATGCGATGGTCATTATTTAGTAATAATGTCATAGTATAAATAATTAGAGACAAATGTATTTCTTTAAAATATATATAATAAAGAAATAAATTTAAAAAGAGGATTGAAACAAACAAAATTTAAAGAGCTTAAAACCTTTTGTTTTCTATTCATTTATTAATTTTTTTACAAAAATTGAATTACACTGCTCATAAAGGAAAAAAAAAATTAAGGATGAGTAAAAATAAAAAATAATAATTTACTTTCTTTAAAATTCTTAAAAAAATTTACATACAAAATACCTTTTCAAGCTCATTCCGCTCAATAATTTAAAGAGAATTATAACAAAATTATAAAATCAAACAAAACTCATAAAAACTCAAAGCATTACGTCAACAAATTTTTCAATATTATTTTACCCTTCAATATAATAATTATAATTTCTCGTATAGCTGTAAATATACTAGAAATTATTACTTATTTCATTTAGAGATTCCAATATAAATTTTAGCTGTTATTACTTAAAAAATTAATACTCTTATTATATTAGAAATTACAACCGTTTATAATTATTGTTATTTTTATATTTGTTTCACGTAACCTCGGAAGTCACAACAATTTTTAAAAGTGCCTTTCATAGTTAAGGTCAAATTCGAATTTACTCATGTTTGGAGTCATTGTTCTAAATGGCGTTTACAAGAAAATAGAACGTCAACCTTTAAGCCAAGGATCCAATTAATCACACCAGCTAGTGCCGAAAGAAGAAACAAAAATACATTCAACCCTTTCATAGCAGGAAAGACATTGAACCACGCATCGAAATCAGCACTGTTCAGGTCGCCAAAGCACTCTTCAAGGGCGCCAAAGCACTTTCAAGGTCCGAAGTTTCCATTTCAACCTTTCTCTGTGGAAGTAAATCTACTTCCATGCATCTTCCATGGTGCAATGGACTTTTCTTTGCAGGAAGAAGGCAAGTGATTTTGCGGTTTTCTTTGGCCTGAGTAGGAAGTTGGCCACTTTC
The DNA here is from genome assembly GCF_043381705.1 of Parasteatoda tepidariorum. NCBI lineage: Eukaryota > Metazoa > Arthropoda > Arachnida > Araneae > Theridiidae > Parasteatoda > Parasteatoda tepidariorum. The sequence continues at coordinate 84,451,165 of NC_092209.1, read as the reverse complement.
GCTTTTATTTCAAGTTCGTTGTATTTCGGAACTATCTTCCGCGTTGGTTCGTTGTATTGAGGAAGTATAATTCGAATTAATTTCGTTTAGGAAGAGAGAAAGAAACCTTGTGCCATGTCTATCTCGAGGACGTTGTGTCGCTTCCTTGTTAATAATTTAAGTCGTGTTATTGACTGAGCCTGATTCCAAGATTATTTTTTTTACAGATGTTATGCTTTGAAGGATATTTTAAGGTTGCTAGCCTTGTATTATTATTATTTTCTTTTCTTTTAATTTTTTTATTTTGACTTCAGTCTCTTTGTTCCTTAACATTTCTTTTTTCTTTTCTTTTTTTTAAAGAATTTATTGTAATGTTTATTTTTATTCGCTGTATGAATTTGGCGTGGATTTTAATTTTACAACCTTTTTTTAATTTAAAAAAAAATTTATTATTTTATTATTTTTTTCATTTTANGGTTGCTAGCCTTGTATTATTATTATTTTCTTTTCTTTTAATTTTTTTATTTTGACTTCAGTCTCTTTGTTCCTTAACATTTCTTTTTTCTTTTCTTTTTTTTAAAGAATTTATTGTAATGTTTATTTTTATTCGCTGTAAGAATTTGGCGTGGATTTTAATTTTACAACCTTTTTTTAATTTAAAAAAAAATATATAATTTTATTATTTTTTTTCATTTTAATAATTATATTTTTTTAATTTTAATTATTATTTTTTTAATTTTAATTATTATTTTTTTTAGTTTAATTATTTTTTTATTTTATTTTATTTATTTTTTTGTTCGTTTTGGCGTTGTATTGTGAAGGACATTTCGATATTTTTTATAATTTCTTCCCAACTTTCTTTTTCTATAATTTTTTTTAAAGAAATTATTTTATTGTTTATTTTTATGAGTATTATGAATTGATTGGCATTGACTTGTATTTTGAATATTTTTTTTTAGTTAAAAAAAGTATTGTTTTTGTAAATTAAAGAAAAACGAATTGTGGAAATAAAGAGATACTTTTTGTTTTATTTTTTTTACAGACGTACAGAGGTTATATATACAGTAATGAAGGAATATTTTCAGAATCGTTCTCGAAAATAAAGCAAGAAAAAAAAGTGCTCAGATTAAAGTCACAAATTAATTCAAAAAAATAAGAAGCTATCGATATTTAATACTACTGAAGACGGCTGGGCTGAAAGCATCAAAACTTTTTTGATTGATGAAACTATGTATTTCTAACAACTACTTTCAACTTCTACTATCAGGTTTTGGCGTTTTCAGTCCCTCCTTTCTCAGTAGTGATTCGCTGGATTCTGATATTGTTTTTATTTCTAGCTTAAATATTAACTTTTGACCTTCATATGAATGATTTTTTTACTTTACTTTTTTAACGAGGCTTCTAAAAATGTACATTAAGAGAAGGTCATTATAAAGCATCCTATCAAAACTGAAAAACAATAAAAATCTTCAACGAAACTTTTCTAAGAAGAATAAGTTGAATTAGGGAAAGAATAATTAGAATTGTAAAAATATATGCTAAATAAATAACATTTAAAAAGGAAATTTCTTTTTAGCAATTAACATTGCAACTCAACATTTGCAGGAGATTTAAACACATCAAATGTATAATCGATGAAAATTTTTTTTAAAACTTTAATTCCCTTTTTTTTCAGTGGGAAATTTTTTTCCCTTTTCAAGGACTGTTCTGAAAACTCATCAAAAAAGTGTCATAATTAAAAAAAAAATTTTTTTTTGCCAAAAATTATCAAAAAAAAAGTATTTTTCAACACTTTTCAAGCACGAATGTCATTAATGCAAGGGAAGCCAACTTAAACGACAATTTTTTGCCACATGCGCCACATAACTGGTACAACGTGTTCATAACTTACATTTTTACTCACAGTCTGTAAAGTTATGGTTAACAAGAAGAAGAAATAAAATAAAAATAAATAAGCGAAAGAAAATTAATACTTGAATGTTCCACAAGTTAAGTGTTGAATAATTGTAATTTCGCATAAGTTTAAAATATATTATTTAACATACATTTTTTAATATAGATTAATATTTAGAATAGAAAATTTTATACGTGTTTACTTTATTTATAAATACTATTTTTCTTTTTCTTCTTTATTTATTGGTTAAAATTATATTTTAATCGATCATAATTAAAAGGAGAAATACTTTACAAGGAGAAATTATTGTTTTAGTTATTTAATTAAAAATATATAGATGTATAGCATTTTATAATATTAATTTTTTTAAATTCATTTATATAGTTGTTTTGCTACTACTCAATTTTTAAAAACATAAATTGAAGAAAATAATAATAAAAGAACAAAATATTATCTTTTATAAACTATTTAACTCAGTGTTTTATCAATTGACTGAAATTTAAGTGACAAGAAACACATTTTAAATATTAGATGAGGACCACAAAGTTTAGAAAACGTAAAACTTTCCTGGATCTCATATGGAACTATTTTCCAATATTTATTCAATAATTTTGGAAAAAAAATAGCGAATTATTTTTTAATTGGCTACCTAATATAAGGATTCATAACTGTCAAAATTTACCTGAATTTCATTCATTAGTTTCAAAACATTTAAAATAAATAAACATATAAACGAAACAAAGACATTAAATGGTTGTGTTTTTTAACTTAATGAAATGCAAGTTTCATCGAGTTTGGCCTGAGCAGGTTTTTAATAAAAGGCTATTAGTAAGGTAATACGCTGCTTTATTTATTAATCCCTTCGCGCACAAAAATATTCCAACTTTTGAATTTGTGTCAAGTAAAGAAGAAGAAAAAAAGAACGAGAATAAATAAAATATTTTAATTCACAAATTAGACACAAAAATAAAAAAAAACATTTTTTTTGATTGTCATAATGGTTTTAAGGAATTTTATTTAATAAATTTTCCAGCGATAAAAATTTGACAAGCGAATAAAGAAAAAAATAGTTTAAACATTGAAATATAGATGGCAGCACTAAAATTGCCTTTTTCATTGCGGAGAAAAAAGATTATAGCTTTATCTTTTAAAATTTATTTTTAATTAATAATAGAATATAAATATATATGGAAATATGAATTTGCAGGTCGAAAATGAATAAGTGCTAGCTTTTATTAAAATTTGTTAATTTATATTAACCAAATTTCTAAATTAAAATATTGATATTCTAAAATAAACTAGATGGCAGCACTAAAGTTATACAAAATTGTGCGATATTCTCGAAAAATTATTTCCTGTATCTGTAATACCTTTAATGCAAAAAATTAAAAAAAAAAAAACCTGCATGTTTTAAATAAAAAGTTCAAAACTTTAATATATGAGAGAAATTCAAAACAAGCCTTATTACTTTAACCTAAAATATAATTAAATTTAATAATTTTCATTGCATTTTTTTAATGGTGCTGCCATCTATTGTTATTATTTAAAGTTACTAGCTAATGTTGTATTCATTAACATTATTTAAGAAAAATTGAAATTTACTGAAGGGGGAAAAAAAATCACAATTTTTAGCTTCCACCTTTCTTTGCATCTTAAAACCTGTCTTTACTTAGTTGAAATTTACTAGTTACAATTCCTTGTCGATTATCTATTAATTAAAAATAAAATGTATTTTATTTCATCAAATAAAGACATTTATTTTAGAAACACTCGATTAACTTGACTATATTCAATTTCTTTTTAAAATATCTAATATCCTAAAATTAAATTGCAATGAAAAAAGATCTTTTCAAGAATAATTAAAATGTATTTTATTATAAAAAATGATCTTTTCTAAATTTCTTTTATTTTAGGTACCGAAGTTTCAAATGATATTCAGCTTCGTTTCCTCTCTTCTTAAAAAATAAAATAGAATAATAATAACATTGTCACGTAGGACTTTGTGTCAAAACAGTCATCAAGTTTATTGGCAAGTAAGAAGTGGCACACATTAATTAAAAAAAATATCATTAAAAGGTACTAACACAACATGCGAAATTTGTAGTCACATTGGAACCACTATACATAAATGCATAGTTAGTTCATAAACCAGACCGACAGAGTTTGGTAATTGCAATTGACTCTATAANAAAAAAAAAATTGCAGAGTATTTTAAAAACAATTTATTCATATCAAAATATAGCTATACAAATACTTGCAACAATAACTGCTATACAAAACTGATAGGCAAAATTAGAATATAATAGTACAAAAATTCACTTTCAGTACTAATTCTTTTAAAGTATTAACATACATTCAAAAAAAGAAATGCTATTATATATGAAATAGTACATAGATAAAAAACAAACAATTACATGTTTAATAGTACATTCTTAATAAAACAAATATCGTTTTCTAAATTGTTTCTCAAATGTTGAAGCATATCACATAAAAATGCAGACAAACTATCTCAATATTTCTAAAAAATGTTGTTTATAAATCAAGATTCTGGAAGAAAACAATGTCAACAAATCTTGATTGAGTATTATCATCAGTCTTTATCATCTGAAGGTTGATTTTTCTTACTTTTTTATCATCTGATTAACTGTGTGAAGTTAAGTAGACTAGATGTGTAAACATCAGACTAGAGGTTTTAGCAAAAAATATTAATATTTATAAGGAAAAAAAAAACATGCATAAGAAAAGGATTTTTATGACTAACAATTTGTATTAATAAAACAAAAAGTTATTTTAAGAAAGGCATATACACTGAGATTAAAAAATAATGAAAATTTAAATTTCAGCCAATGAGAACTATCTTTGAAGAAAGAAAAAAAATTATATTAATATTTTCAAATTTACTTATTTAAAAAACGTTTCTCTCAAAATTGCTTTTTGATAAAAATCATCTTATCTCATCCTTTATGATAAATAAATAAAAAAAATTGATAAGACATTTTTACAAAACATTTATAACTACATTTCATGGTATCACTAACCTTTATTAAAATAATTTACATTATGAGGAATGATTTTGATTTCTTTTTTCATGAAAGTTTTCCAGGTTGTTAACCCGGAAACAATTTAAGAATAATTTTGCAAGGTACAGCCTTTTACTTTAAAAAAATTATATTTCTTTACCCTGTGGAGAATATAAACTTAATTCATTTAAGTTATTTTATAACTTGTTTAGATGGTGATACTTAAGACATTGCTTTCAGCACAGAATAGATTTTATAAAAATGCTGATTTAGATTTTACAGTAAATTGTAACTGTAATTTAAAACTTTGTTAATCAGTTGGCACTCACAAGCAATTTTTAACACCAGAAAGATCCAGGGAATAAAATTGAGCACAACAAATAATTAAGAGTAGGATTCACTTATAACAAGATTTCGGATTTAATAAGGAAAATTGCCCTTTTCATATGATACTATGTTAAATGCATTAGAGTGTCCTATCTCTCAGCAAACAATTTTCTCACTTTTTCTTGGTGTAAACGAAAAAAATAAATTTTTAAGCATGAAATAATAAAAACAATTTTAAGAATAAAAAATATATGGTACACTATCATTATTGCAAACAAATACAGCAGTTCATTCTCATGATATTTGATAAAATAGAAAAAGATTATCTTAGAAATTCTGTTCCTGATGATATAGATCTGATGAAATTTTATTATCTTAGAAATTCTGTTCTTGATGCTATAGATCTGATGAAACTTTACTTAAGACAACAACTAGTTTATAGAGATATAGCAAAATCTCACACGGTGAGTTGGAATTCAGTGACCAACTCATAATTGACAACACCGGAGAAATAAAATAATTAAGATTTTATTAGCAACATTTTTAGGCCATGAGAAAGGTTTTGATACATCAAGCATCATGTAATCAAATCATGTAAATCAAAAAGAGAAATTCATGATTGGAAATAATATAAGCACTTAGATTTAGCGAAGTAAAAAATATATATATAAATCTTAATCTAAAGATTTTTTTAAAACCATTACTCATAATTACTTAAACTATAAACACCCAACATACTGCAGTACTGGCAATAGCACCATCTGTTGAGGAATAAGAGAAGTATTTTTGCTATCTGCAGATATTTCATTGTCCAAATTTTTTTTATTTTCAGTTTCTTCAACAAATACGGAGAAATTTGAAAATATACAGGTAAACAGGAGATAGTCGTAAAATACAGAAGTCTTTGTTAAAAAACAGCAGAGTTTGCAGATATGCCAACTGGATTTAATGCATGTTTTTGTTTAAGTACAGATTATTTAAAAAAAATAAAAATAATAAAAAATTCATAAATTTTGAAAATAGGATGAAATAAAATTTTTTCATGCTTGTATCTTTCTAGTGTTAAATAAATTCTTCCCATTAAAGGAAGAGTTCCTATTTTTATGATAGTTATTATATGAAATAATGATCACAGATTAATTCTTAAGAATAATTATGTGGCACATAAAAATAAAGCTAAACTGGATGGCTCCAAGGGCAAAACTTTGTGTAAAATATCTCAAAGTTTAAGTGCTTTGTCAGTTGGCAAAGGCTCAAAATACGAGTTCACTTTTTCTGCAGAGACTTCTTCAAGAGTTGCAGGTTTCCAAGTTGGCTTATTGTCTCTGTCAATAAGAACTAGAAAAAGATAGAGTGTGTTTTATAATTAGTTATACTGACTGTACCAAATTTTTTCTTCAATACACATAATCAAAAGATTTCCGAACACGAAATCTTTCATACAGATGACGGTGGAGGCACAGGGGGCGTGGCCAGAATTTTCGACAAAAAATAAGCACCTTTTAAGCACTTAAAAATATATTTTTAATCACTTTAAAAAAAATCACAATTAGGATCTGTGCAGTAATAAAAATTATTTTTTTCTATCGCTTAAAGTTATAAACATAAAATCAATAAAATTCAAAAACATTTTTAAAAACTTTGAGTGATCATGATAAAATAACTAGTTTCTGATAAATATTGCAGAGAAAATTGTTAAAATCATGCATTTTTTGAAATTTAAAATGACAATCGATACGGCAAAAAAAAAGCTTAAAATTAAGCACTTTTTACAAACCCCGAATAAAAATATATTTATTCAGAGAGAGCATGTTTTGTGTGTGATTTGGAACTTAAATATCGCACACACAACTTATTCAGCATATTTAATATTAAGCTTTTGAGCTGAATCATTAAGATTGAGTTTTCTTCTTCAGCACGACAGCCCCTTACAGGCCTTGGCTGCCTCAAACACGCGAAGCCTCCAACACCTCCTATCCATGGAGACTTTTTTCCAGTTGTTAATCTTTATTACTTTGATTAAGATTGAGTCTTAGTAGATGAAAATTTGATCGTTAGGTCAAAAATTACTCCAGGTGTTAAATTTTTTTGCTTTTGCACATTCAACAAAAATCGCTGCACAGGATTGAATGTGAAATTTTTAAAATTCACATAATTATAAAATCTTTCATTTTTATGAAAATAATGATTTATAAAAACTGATTTGAGAATGAAAAAGTAAATTACCAGCTCTAACGCCATCATGAAAATCATGATCAGCCATGAATCTCTGACACAGCCTATATTCCATGACGAGTCCATTTTGCAATGTCATATCAGCCCCTCTCTTTAATTGCTCAAAAGACACCTTCAGTGATGTGGGAGACTATAAATTGAAAATATTTAATGACACAAACAATAAGATGACAACTAGATACGTTTAATAAGAATGTCTTGAATGAACAAAAACAGAACACAATGTAATTTTAAATTACATTGCAAACACGAGATATTATGAGATTAGAAAGAAATTTTTTTAGAAAAACGGAATTATTTGTTATACTTAATAAAAAAAATTATATAAATAATAGATGAAATAAAAAAAAAATTATTTTTTTAAAATTTATACCAGGTTTTGCAACAATACAATGGTACCTAAAACAGATGTTTATTGTTAGATAAAGAAATTATGTAAGAATGAAGTTAAAAACCATTTTCAAAATTGGCAGTATCTATCAAATTAGGCACTCTTCATTTTTTTTAAAAAAAATTAATAGATTAGACAGGCATAATTTCGTTATTTTGAACACTATGAAACAAAATTTCAATTTAAAAAAAATATAACCAAACTTTTACAGCAATATTAAGAATTAACAAAGTAACCAACAATAAATTTACACATAAAAAAAGACAAAAAATTATGACATATTTTTTTTTGTAGCACATCAAAAAATAATTGTGATATACAGTTACATTGAATTAAAATTACATTTAATTAAATTTACAATTTCATTTCATTAGAAATAAAATATAACTGTATATTAAAATTAAATTGCATTAATAAAAAAATTAAATTTTAATTAAATAAAAAAAGCTCACCAGTTTTTTCACAGCTTCATAGTTTTTACGAGACCACTCAGAACCTTCTTTTTTAAGATTTTCCATAATTGTTTCTACGCTATCTGCCTCAAAGACAGTATTCATTTTCCCCATAACAGGTTTTAAGGCAAACTCCTTCTTGTAATCAGCCTCACACTTAAAAAAAGAAAAGTACATGAATACATATTTTTAAGCAATAAATTATAATTAAGTAATACTTTTGTTTAAATTTTTCTCCATAACAGATTAACAAGGAATAAATATAAAAATTTCAGGCATGAAAATTTAAATATGCATTCAAACTCATTTAAAAATATTACCTGCTGATGAAATTTCAAGAGAATTCTGTCTACATCAGAGAGGGTAGGATTTTCTAATCGCATCAGTTCAGTTTCTAAATGTTTTAACTAGGATAAAAGAGAAAAAAATCAAGATAAAAAATACTCAAAAATAATTTTGAAATGAAAAATTCTTATAGTCCAAGAGATTACTGTAAAAAAGAAGACAACAGATTTAGATAATTTATATTTTGATAATCATATTTCATACACTGGTTATCATAAATTAAGGAAAATTCACAAAANATTTTGAAATGAAAAATTCTTATAGTCCAAGAGATTACTGTAAAAAAGAAGACAACAGATTTAGATAATTTATATTTTGATAATTATATTTCATATGATAATCATATTTCATATGATAATCATATTCATAAGTATGTAAACTTATTACAATCGAACGTTGTTAAAGCAAAATTTCATGTTAACCCAATTTTATTCTATCCAATACATCATGAAAAAAAATTTAATTTGAACTATTAATACATTTTATTATTACATTAGCGTATGCAAACAATTCTATTAAGAACCAAACAAATTAAAACAAGCTTTAAAGTTATAACTACTTTATGAAACTATTGTATTTCAACTATTTCATTTATTTGCCCATCTACTACTTCTAACAAAGGAATAACATAAAAGGAAAATAGAAATAACATTCCTCAAAATGAATGATTGGAATTTTATTCATCATTCATTACAATACTGACAGGCCTACTGTGGGAGGTTCTTGTGGTCTTCCTTTCCATGTAACGCAAATGCGGGTTAGTTCCATCAGAAAAAAAGGTCCTGTACGAAGGCAAATTTCTCCCAATACTTGATCTAGGAGATAGTTCCCTTGTCTTCTGGACTGGGTGCAAAATTACAACGTTATGTAGTAGAACATTAGTAGCCATAAACCCCAAAAATTAGGTGACTGTTCAACGACGGTTATAAAATAAAATAATATAATAACTCAGCCAGGTATTATATTAAAACAAACTATACTACCATACCTAATTATTTATTCAGGGGTCGGTCCAGACATTTTGTGAAAGGTCCGCTTTTGTAAAACTGTGAAAAAATTAGTTGCAATTTGTGAATTTAAAATAAACGTTAAGTCGCATTCTTTCAACCAGGGTCTGCTTTTGTGAATTTGTGCAAATAGGATCCGTTATTGCAAAAAAACTTTTCCAAGGAGTTTTTAAATTGTAAAGACATACAAGATTATGCTCAACACTGTAAAATTATAATTAAAAAAATTAAATTTTAACAAATAAACAGCAATTGCAGCTACTAAATTAGCTATGCAACATAAAAATTTTTGGTATTTAGCCTATACCGCTGAACGCAGAATATTCATTTCGGACGAAGAAGCGCCTGCCGAAAACAAAATTTAGTTCGTTTGCATCTGTCCCCCCCCTTCCAGGGAAGGGTTTATTCGATTAAAACAATAATGAAGATAAACAAATTTGTGAAGAGTCCTACTAAAAGATAAATTATTTTGTGAAGGGTCCGCTTTTGAGTCAAAATATTTTGTGAAGGTTCCGTTTTTGAGTTAAAATATTTTGTTAAGGGTTCGTTTTCGTGAAAAGATATTTTGTGAAGGGTCCGTTAACACAACCAAATTTCTTCTAAACAGACTCCTGTTATTATCTATGCTGTATCCAGTTTCCTTTCATGTTAAGCGATTAACAGCTTGAAAATTTACTGCTCATCAGTTAAAATACAACAATAACTGATTGCTGACTCATAAGATCAAACATGTGTTTCATGTAAAGCAATATTTCCCGTTAAGTCGCTTCACGCTGGTGAGGTTCAACTGTATTTAGTTATTTCTAATGTTAGCTACTTAAAATTCCATCAATAAATTAACATTTTCTAAAAACCCTTTTCATACATCTGACAAATTACATTTGAGATACAATATGCAGCAATAACTTACACCTCCAGTGTCTACGAAGTGAGTTGCAATGCCCGCTTTAAATACATCACGTCCTTGAAGTCTGTACCCTGTCAATGCAAGAAACAATCCAATTTTACCGGGAAGTCTAGGAAGAAAATAGCTGCCTCCAACATCTGGGAAAAAACCTGAAAAAAAATAGCTTTAAATGAAAAAATATACATTAAAAAACAAAAAGTGTAACCATGAACTGAAATAAATTTAAATTATTTAACCTAAGCAGAAGTCTGCTTACTTTTAATTATTATTGAAAACAGGTATATTGCTGTCATAGGATTTGATATTCATAAACACACAGTGCAAAATTTGAAGGAAAAATTTTTTTATAAAGGTGCAATAAAAGTTCGATACAACGCAATTCTAAAAACCACAATTTGCCATCAACTGCATGACTTTAAAATTTTTAAAGCAAAGCTAAATAGATATATTTGTTGTACTTTATTTCTAGTGCTCTTGATTATTTAATTTTTCTGTAAATAATATAGTATTCAGTGCATATTTTTGTGTTTTAAATTATTCTTATTTGAAAATTACTTTTTTTTTATGAACATTATTTGAATATTGATTTTCTCCTGATGTATGTTGCATATTGATGTATTTTGCATTTTGAACATTAACTTAAAAGTTAAAACATTATTTAGTCTGTCACAATGCAGAAGGAAGCAAATGATCAAAACCAATTCATTAAATAAAACTGAAGGCAGCAAATAAATATTATTTAGAAAGCCTTACAGCCTCACCCAACAAATAAACTGGTTGTGGTGATTATAATTCCACTTTTCCTGAAAATATCAAGGCATAGTTATTTTTTGTCAAATATATAGGTTGAAATGTGGGTAAAACCTTAGGAATAGGTTCCTAAGACTTCAAGTTTTACAAGTTCTTTGAAGTATATATATTAAGATTGATGATTAAAGAACAATTTGAATAATCAAACATTAATGGGTAGAAAATTGTAGGGCTGAGATGTTTCGAATAAATGATATTAAAAGACACTAATGAGGAATTCAATATGACATTGATGTCAACTTCCCTATTTACAAGAGAATTTTCTTGAATATTTAAGGTATTAAGAAATTTTATGTTCTATCATTTTACTTTCAGTTAAATGAATATGATCTACAATGATTTTAACCACCACTGTATGCAAACAGTTTAAACTACTAATTAGAACTAACGAGACCTACTAATTGTGCAGAGACATTTTTAAATGCAGGCAAAAATTTAAGAAATTAAGTTTAATTGCTATTTCTCCATTATCTTCAATATTCTGGTGCATACCTCAATGCATTAATAAGAAATTTACATTTTATTAACTGTGCACATATATAATTTTATATATAATAGTGATTAGATATAATTGTCAGGGTTCATACAGAGATCAGAAGAAGAAATCCAAGGAGTGCAAAATTTTAAGGACTTATCAAAAATTGAAAAACTTTGTGTAAAAGATAACTAGACAGTTTTTGTCTTTAAAGTAAAAAGCAGTTATTATAAGGAACTCGCAAAAATTTATAGTTTGCATATTTTTTCTAGCCCTTTTGAAATATATTTTTACTTTGTCAAACTTCATCTAGAAAAATTAATAAAGTTATCGCTTTTACACATAAATACATTTTCCAGTTTCAAATATTTTAATAAATCTTGTTAAAGTACACACGTTAAAGATAACATAAAAACCTACCAATCTTATATTTTTACATTTGAATACATAAGAAAATCTAAGGCATTTTATACACAAAAAAAAATCACAGTAAATTATTAATTTTGTTTGTAACATGTAAAATTGAAATTATTTCCTGTTATTTTTTTCTTCTAACTCTTGCAATTAAAACTTTTTTTTTTCTTTTAAAGTTTTTCTTAAACTATTAGATTTTGACAGCTAACTCATATAATTTAGTTTCCGTGTTTGAATAGCAAATTCATCAGCGTAAGTTCATCCATGCAACACAATAATCTAAGGAGTTTCTAAGAACTAATTTAGAAATCTAAGTAGTTCCAAGTACTCCTTGGAGGCTTTTTTATTTCCAAGAAGTTTCTAAGGAGTTTGTATGCACCCTGATAATTGTGAAAAATGTTATTCGTAAAAAATTTAATATGCATTTATTATTTGGTTAATTTTTTTTGTTATAACTGTCGTTGTACAGCCGACAAAACTCTTTGGGTTTATGAATACTAATGTTCAACTCCATAGCTTTGTAATTTTAAACTTAATCCCAAAGACAAAAGAACTTCTGGATCAAGTATTGTGAAAAATTTTGCTTTTGTTGAGGACTTTTTGATGGAACTGACCCACATTCGCGTTACTAGGAGAGAGAAAAAAACCGAAAACCCTCACGGTTAGCCCGACAACAGGGGGGTATTATTTTATATTTTAGAAGTCTGATGCAGCTATTTAAAATAGAGAGCATATAATCATGCTATTTATTTGGTTAAAAAAAGTTGAATGCTAATTCAAAATAAAAATATGAGAGATTGATATCTAGACAAATTACATGACAGACAATAAACATACAAGGAAATTAAATGGAAATAAGAAAAATTAAAATATATTTAGTGCTTTTTTCATAACAAAAATGTTTTTGTGTTTAGAAACATTTTAAATATATGCATTTCGTTTTTTAGGATTAACGCTTAAGAAACTATAAAAGACTATGTCTATATAATAGGTTCATCATGTTATTAAATAAAAATGTAGAAAAAAATAGCTTATTTTTACCAATTGCAGCTTCAGGCATTGCACAAACAGTTCGTTCGGTGCATACTCTAAATGCCCCGTGCACAGAAATACCAATCCCCTATGGGAAAAATTTAAATAATCAATCGTACAAATAAATAATGAGATCACAAATAAAGTTATAATCCAGAACTTCTTCATTTTTTTTTTTAAAATTAAGGTTACAAAACATTCCTCTTTAAAATTTAGAAAAAAGACTTGAGATAGGTTTTTCAGTATTTATTATTGAGAAATACATTACAGTAAAATACATTTATTAAATAATTAAATCACATATTAAATATTGCCAAGAATAGAAAATATGTTCTTAATTTCAGAAAGAATTTAAGGAATTATCAACTACATTATATCCATTAATATAATTATTTATCGAAATTGGAAAAAATGTAACCATTTTTATAAATATAAAATTATATCAACTTTATGAAAGCTAGCCATATTCCTAATTCCATATTCCTTACAAGGTTATCTTTTCAAACGTATTTAATATACTACAATGTAAAATTATCAAAAAGGAAATATAAAATGAAGCTAACACTATTTCAAAATAAAAATTTAAATCCCAGCTTTTAGTTTATTTTTTAAACAGAAATTTCAAGTATAATAATAAATATAATTTCTCAATAATTTCCTTTTAAAACATTTTAGAGAATAAATGGTGCTATAAAAACTGTATATTTTATAAAGGTTTTTCCCACAGTTTCAAATAAGGAAAATTATTTAATCAAAATGACTGAAAAAATTAACTTTTGATGCTGTAACACAAAAATAACATTTTTATTACTAAGTGTTTTTGAAGGTGCTGGGATAAAAAAATAAATAAAAAACCTTCAAAGTGTTAAGTCTTAAGTCTACATGAAAGAAAAAATAAAAAAATAAAAAAAAAAATTTACCAAATTTTTTTAGGTTTAGTCAGTCAAATACTTTATTTTTAAATTATAAGTGATAAAAACATTTATTTAACTAATTTAGTAAATTATTTAAATAAATGTTAAAATTTAGTAATCTATTTCAGGGTGCGTAGCCAAATCTTTGAATCAAAAATAAGCAAAAAATTCATATTCAATCAATGATATTATTAAAAAACAAAAACTTTTTAAAAACAGTTTTAGCGTTAAAAAAAAAGAAAAAGTAAGGGGGTAAATCGAAACAATCAGTTCTTTCCCACATCACCGAGTGAATTCAACTTCACCCTAAACTCAGAACAAAAGTACCCTTACCCCCTACGTCAAAAAAAGTGTTAGAAGTAAAATAAAATAAACAAGAACCAAATTAAAATAAATTAAAAAGCAAAACATTTTATAAGGATCTGATATTCTCTATACGAATTGGAGCACTAGGGTTTCGGTTTCAAGTACGACATGAAGTCCGCGTGAATGATTACGTAGCAAACTCCCCATTTTTCGTGAAATGCATGGGATCCACCAGATATCACTGAAGGGAGAAAAAAAAATTTCGGAAAAAAAACACTTTTTAAAAACACCAGCTGAAAAAAGCACCTTTAAAAGCTTTTAAAAACGAAATCCCCAAAAAAGCACCTTTAAATACTTTTTACAAACGCTATGCACCCTGTATTTAAAATAAAGAACATATAATCATGCTATTTAACAAAAAATTTAGGTTAAAAATAGTTGTATTAAGCTGTTAAAAATTAAAAATAAATATATAAGAGATTGATATCTTGACAAATTACATGACAGACAATAAATATAGAGTGAAATGCAAGTTTCAAATATCAGTATATGTAAATAACTCACTCCACCCATAGTAATTCCATCAATTAGTGCAACATAAGGTATTTGTAGAGTTCCTGAAAAGAATCAAATTAATTAAAGTAGACAATTAAATACAAAAGCACAAAAAATATAACATGCACCAAACATAAAATATAGTAAAAATAGAATCAACAAAAATAAATATTTCATTAAGAAGGAGTTATTGGAACAGAAAGGATCTTACCTATTAAATTGTTGAGTTGATATTCTTCTCTAAAGAACTCTTCAGCCATTGTTGGGTTTCCAGCTTTATGAGCTTCTGCAAGTGCTGCCAAACAGGATACAGAACATGTTAACCTGTGATCAGAGGAAAACACGCAAGCTGAAGCAGACACTGTCTTTCAAGACTTAACATAATAGCAAACAAATAGGGTCGGGCACAATTTAGAAGCTAAATATTTGCACCAGCACTTTTCTTGATTAATTTAATTAAATGTTGCAAAAAGAAACATGTTACTTGTGACCAGGAAAAAAAAAATCAAGCTGAAGCCAACAGTAAGAGCATGAAGCTAAATTTTTGAACTTATATTTCACTGATTGCATCAATTTCGAATAATCATGCATATTAAAATGCATTTGTATTCTCCTTAGCACAAAAGTATATATATTCATAAATACAGGGTTGCTACTCAAATCTGGAAAAAAAATTCCCCTTGTTTTCCCTGTACATATTATACACAATAAATTAAGAGGAAACAATAATTACTGTGCTCTTGTGTGAGCTATATTGGGCTATTTATTAGTTTTAATTGCTGGAAAAACAGATGAACATCAGGGGTCTGTCCAGGCCGAATTTACTACCGTTTCGCGGTACCTTCACAAATTCAATTTTAGGAAAAACGGTAGTTTCACAAAATCAACTTTAGGAAAAACGGTAGTTTCACAAAATACTTTTCCTAAAATTTTATTTTTGTATCCCTTAAGACATGATAAATTCATATTTTTACCATATTTTTGTGTTGATTTTTTAATATAATTTTTAATTTTTCACAAATTATGTCTAAATTTTCACAAAATAGGTACCTCTCAGAAAAACCTAGACAGACCCCTGAACATACTTAAATAATGCTATAGTAAATGAAATCCCATAAATCATGCTTTGAGTATTATGCTTGTATTTTTCCAGTTTGTAAAGAAAAAATCAAAATTCCCTGCATTTTTTTAGGTGGTTTAATTAGGTGGCATTTTTTTAGGTGGTTAGGTGGTTTCCCTGTATTTTCTAGGTTTTCCCTGAGGAGTGGTAACCCTGAAATAGTTTAATTGAAATAATCACGTATTTAA
The DNA here is from genome assembly GCF_043381705.1 of Parasteatoda tepidariorum. Classification (NCBI taxonomy): domain Eukaryota; kingdom Metazoa; phylum Arthropoda; class Arachnida; order Araneae; family Theridiidae; genus Parasteatoda; species Parasteatoda tepidariorum. Next base: position 84,434,794 of record NC_092209.1, on the reverse strand, counting down.
ACATTTTGGAAAAAGAAATGTAAAAAAAAAAAAATTGCTCAACTATTATTAACACTAGTGATGTTTAATTAACTGTAATAGCGTTATTCCTCTAAAACCAACATGCACTGAGAATCATTTCCACTATGTAGAAAAAAAAGTAAACACATAAAAATTTTACTTTTTAAATATTTTCAATTTGCTGAAGTTTTTGTTTAACTAATAATATGTCTATTTGCTGGTGCTGGAAAAAAATAAATAAATAAAATGTTTGGTAAATGGCAAGGAAGGAATACAGGAGAGTGTTAATGAGTTAAAATATCTAGCTGTTCTGAGAAATTAGAACAACAGGAAATTGCTATTATTACACTTTACAAAAGCTGTTAAGACCATCATGCACCAATAAAAATGAAAAATGGTACTTAAAAAGGAATGAATACATAAATGTTCAGTGATAAAACAATGTATATTTAAACTAAGATAAGCATATTACCTCTCACATCTCCTCCGGCGCAGAATGCTCGTTCACTAGATGATTTTACTATTACTAATTTAATATCAGGATTAGTATCCCAAGCCTAAAAATTAGAAGAAAAATTTAATTCCATAAAAAAATATATAAATATTCTGAAATTTTATTTTTTTATTAAATATGCTATCAAACTTGTTTATTTCATACACAATAACAAAATCAGAATGCTGATAGGGAAATGAAAGAATAGTAAGTTTAATGTTAAAAGATCTACAAAAAAATTATGTTTCAAGGAGTACAAATTAGAATAAACAAGAAGCTCATTTTTAGGCTTAAAAAAAATGCTAACTTTATACAAATCTAACAAACGACTTGTGAAGAAAATAAGATAGGAGTGAAAGCATAAAAACTTGTTTGAATGCTGTCAGATGAAACAGAGAGAAGTTGATTAGGATTTATTAATGAATGAAACTGGTTTTGATGTTTTTCACCTCACCATTTTCTCACTAGTTCTTTGGCAGATTTGGATAATGTTTTCTATTCCTCCTTGCTAAATTATTCACTTACAATCACTAACATATACATTTTTATTTTTAAAAATATTCTAACTATATATAGCTTAACTTTGAAAATATGTACTGCTTGAAGTTTCGGAAAGTTCAGATTTCATAAAATTCCTGAATCGAATTTAAACTTTAGAAATGTCAAATTTATGACTCCAAAATTATAGCAAAATTGCTGTTTCATCATAAGTGCACAAGCTTTTCGCTCATTTTTTTTTTGTGTCAATTATGCTAAAATTTAGACAGTTTTTAAAATTTTGTGATATTTTATACAATATTATAACATGTATAAGTCTAGATGCGTTATTGAGTTATCTTTTCTTTTTAAACTATTGATCCAAGATAATTAAATAGCAAAATCATATATTCTTTTTCTTGACAGATATCATGAGACAATTTTACACATTTGAAAGTCCTAATATTTAAAATACAACACATGGAGAACAATGGAGGACTTCAGTTAGTACTTTTTTATGTAGGAATTTAATTGCAACAATTTTGCATAAATGCTTGTGATATATTTAATTATTCTTAAAATAATAATTGCTATATTTTAAACTTCAATGTACAGTACACAAAAAATAAATAAAAACAAGAATAACTTTTGATCAAATGATCGGAATTTCAGGTAGTAAAACTCAAAATTAATGGTTTCCAGGGTGAGATAGATCTCAAATGTGCTAATTTGTGCAGATAATATTTTAAGTTATAAAATCAGACACGAAGCATGTTTTCTCTGAATAAAATGCATCTTTTCAATGGTTTTGTTATGTTTTTGTGCTTGATTTCATTACTTAAAATATTGTCTGCAGTAGTTAATTAGCATATTTGAGGCCCTCCCTTGAACTATTAAAATTGAGTTCCAGTATGGGAAAACCTGATCATTAGAATTAAAGTTATTTAGGCAGTTTTGTTTATTTTTTGCGTACAGTACAATAACATTATAATAGGCGAAGTTATAGGAATTGAGTTCCTATAACTTCGAAGACCACTTTGTAGTTTCGTTTTTAAGTAGTTTTTGTTCCGGATTTTATAATTAATTTCTTAAAAATACAATATTATTAAAATGTGCAAATTTCTGCATCTTATCATTAATATAAAATTGATTTAGCCAATTTTTTTCCTGCCAAGAGATAATAAAAAAACAATTAGTAAAACAACAATTTACAAAAAGTTATTTTTCGCATGAATTTTTCTTCCGATAATAGTAATAGTAACCGACCTACCCCCGAAGGAGTTTGCGGATAAGGGTTTCACCTGTTGTCACGTGAACTAAACACAACAAAACTACAGAAAAGTAAAACCAAAACTAAAAATATTGATACAGGCAGGAAAAATTCCAAAATCTAAAAGATGATAAAAATAAAGCAATAAAAGTTAAAAGTGCTTAAAACATCTAAGCGAATAAAATCAACCAACAGTAAAAGTGTCAAAAATACAGGTAAAAACATATAAAAGTAAAGTTAGGTAAAACATCAAATGGTGAAAATATGAAAAATCACATTAAATACAAATAAGACTAGAATAATTAAAATAGTCGACTAAAAGTTCAAGTGTCCCCCATTCAAGGCTAAGTGCCTCTAAGATTAAAAAATGTTCTAAGGTAAACCAAAGTTTCTCTAAAAAGGATAAACACTCAAAGATGACACCAGGTAAGACAGAGGGTGTTGTAGTTATAAATACTATACCGAGGTAAAATACTAAAAGCAAATATTAAAACCAGTAAACCAAAAGTTTGAAAAATAAAACCAGATAAAATTAGTCAGGTGTACTCTCAGGGGCAAGCAGATCATCCAGGGTATATTTAAGAATTTCAATGATTTCCCCCCTGCAGTCAATATCAGCATTAAGTTGATGTTGAGTATATTGGTCCCATTTTCTGCCACGGATCGTCCGGAATTTGGGACAAAATTTTATGAGATGGTCAATGTCTTGTACTCTCCCACAAAATTTACAAGTTGTTCGTTTATTGAAGAATTTCTGTTGATATATTCCGAAAACCCCGGTGACCATTAAGAATTGATTTAAATAGAAGTTTGACTGCAGGCAAATTAGTGTGGGATCTTTAAAGAAATTATATGTCTGCCTGCCCTTTGCTGATTCACTCTAATCTACTTTCCATTTATTCATTGTGGTTTGCTTTATGCATCTAATAATGAAAGTTCTTTCCAATGGGAACATCGTTCCCACGAGGCTGAAGCTCGTGGCCTTTTTGGCTTGCTGAACCGCCTCCTCGTTACCTTCAATCCCAATGTACAGTACGCTTTGACCCAGTAAAGTCTAATATTTAGCGTTATATTTACTTTGATCTCTTCAATAATCTTACTTCGATTTCTTGGGTCATTTAGACTTTGTAACGAGGACAGCGAATCAGTATAAATTTTCACATCTTCGTAATTTTTGTTTTTGACGTAAATGACAGCTTGTTTAATAGCCTCTAGCTTCGCCAGGTAAATACTTACTTCATCGTTTAATCTATTGGAGATTAGATCGATTGTAAGTCCATTTTTCTTGACGACGACAGCGTATCCTACTTTACTCTGCTATCATTATCATCAATTTTTGATCCGTTTGTGTAGATTTCGATGTTATTGTTATCCGGTTTTCCTTTGCTCCAGGGTACAGCGAGAGAAGTGGCAGAGGCTCTAGGTATTGGGCTTGTGTTAAATTAGTGCTAACTAAATTCAGATCATCCAAATGCCATCCCCATCTTAATCTTCTATAATATATTTCGTCAATTATTTTATAATGAATGGGTTTGATTCCTGCTAGTATTTGCAGGGCTTCGGTGCTGGTTGTATTATAGGCTCTAGTTATTGTTAATGGCGGGATCCTTTGGATTGATGCTAATTTTTCTCTCATCCTGACCCCCTTGTTGAACCATACACTGGCGGCATAAGTAATAATCCTCTCACTGGCTTGGAGGTAGATACATTTCAGGACACTGGGGTTTAAACCCTAGGTCCTTCTTACGTCGGCACTCATGCTGTGTTTAAAAATGGTGATACGATCTTTTGTATCCTCCAGATGCGGAAGCCAGGTCAAACCGGGATCCAAAGTGACACCTTGATATTTCACAGTTTTATAATTCTTAATGTTTCTATTTCCATTTAAACCCATTTTGATGCAAAGGAGACGTGCCATCCTTCTGCCGCTCTTAGGAAAGGAAATCACATTAGTTTTTTCATGGCTAAACTTGAGTTCATAATCTGTAGACCACGAAATCAATTTCTCCAAAATCTGTGTTCCAATAAGATCAAACTTGTAAAAGCTAGTGTGTCTAATTAAGAGCAGCAAATCATCTGCAAATGCCTCAATTCTAAAATCTTGTTCGTTAAAATCACTAAAATTCGCACAAAAGTCATGATTAAAAACGTCAAAGACAGTATTGATCAACAACAACCATAAAATGGGCCCCAATGAGGATCCCTGAGGAACACCAATATTAAAATCTTTTTGAATAAGTATAGAACCACCCCCGTCTTCAAAAGTAACAGTACGATCATCAAAAAATCAATGACAATAAATTTTTGGGGACATTGAGCTGGTTTAACATTTTTTTTAAAGCTATCCCATCTAGCTGTCAAGAGATAAATTAAAATTATGAGTTTGAAGGTCATACTGTACAATAAAGTTAACTGAATATATACATGTTTATGAAATAAAGAATATTCAGTTAGCAAAATAATAGAAATTTTATACCTTTAATTGCGGATATATTTTTCTTATCATGTTCAGATTAAGAGAATTGAGAGCTTTAGGCCTATTTAAAGTTATGACTCCCTTATTTCCAGCAGTTTCAAGAATTACTTCATTATTCATACTCATAGCAGCCTAAAAAATAAGATATATTGACGAATTTAGCAGAAAATAATATTATTTCGCATTTCGAACATATTTTATTTTTCAGTTTCAAGAAAATATTACTTACTTCAAAATATAAAACATTTAATTAACCAGCTAAGACATTTAAAGGTATGTACTACTTTTCCGTTAGACAGCGTAAATATCGCTAATTGTGAACCAAATGCGAATGGAATTCTACATTATTTAGCGATTTTTCGCTTGCCTCCGGTTACAGAAAACTAACCATTTAAATATCACATTGATATTTTTTCAAACAGCTAACTGTTAAGGGCATGCACAATATTGATTCAAAAAACGATAGTGACATAATTTTGAACAATAGCAGTTCATCTAACACATAATTTTGCCATCAGAAAATGCTAAAATTATTGTGACAGAAAAATCACGAAATTTTTGTTCTCAATTTTAAGTTTTTAAAGAATTTTTTTTCCAATAAAAACAAGACCATTGACACATAGCAGAAACTTTAAATAAATTCCCTCTTGTAAAAAGTTAACTAAGTTTAAATTGTTATCAATTCAAAAACATCATTGATTTTAATGTTGAACCTAATTTTTTTAAAACTTATTGCTTTATATTTTTTAAAATACATAGTATATTGATATTGAAATTTTAGAGGCACAAGTGCTAAATGGAAAACGAAAGTACTGGCTCTTCTATTCAAAATCAACTAATTAGATTGGCATTGTCATGATACAAATTTTGTATTGCAGTAAATTGGTATAACATTTAGAGTTTTAAGCAAATAAATAAATAATTTCTAAGATGGGATTTGGTAAGGATTAGCGAGCATGCAGCAAATTTAATTGAGATAAGGCAATAGAAAAATGGATTAAGTCAATTAAATGAAAACAACCAGCAAGGATTTTAATATATATTTAAAAAAAAAAAAAAATCTTGACCATACAACTGAAGTAATAATTGTTAATTACAGTTATTATAATTATAGTTATTGTTAGTAATAATAGTTATTTCATAAATCTTAACTTAGTGATATTTTTAAAACAAATAACCAAAATGATAAACGGCTGAAAAATGATTAAATAATTAGAAATTTTAGAGCTTGAATAGAGGAGATCTCCATGCCGTAATCTGAGGCAGAATAATCGCCAAGTCTCGCAGCAACCTGCAAGAAACTAAAAAAAAACATCACAGAAACAGATAAACTCGAAAGGCATAACTCGAAGCCACTCCCAGGCAAACATCCATATGTTGTTTTTTTAAATTTACAAGTTCAAAATTTATTTGGCACCTTGGCGATTGTAGTTGGCGCGGCGGAATATGATATGGAAAATAAATTAAAGGGGGAAAAAAAAGAGCACATAAACGCTTTACGTGTAGAAAGTATATGAAGTAATGTAATGTAACCTTTTTTTTAACATAAATATTTTTTACTACGTAAACATTGTTTTAATGTTAAAATACAAACGAATATTCGGAATTTGATTAAACAAAATTTGTAATGCAACCAGCTTATCAAATCAATATTATTTAAATTACTTATTTTTCCACACGCAAGTAGTTTGAACGAGACTTATTGGCATTAGGTTAACAGAAGTTTAATTTTAAAATTACAAGATAAAAACAAATAATCGTAATTTGATTAAACAAAAGTGGTATTGCAAACTGCTTATGAAATCAAGATTATTTAAATAATTTCAAATTACTTATTTTTACTTACCCAAGTAGTTCGAACGAGACTTATTGGCAATTTCCGCAAACTAAAATGAAAGGGAAAAATTAATAGTAGCACTTAATTAGTAGTTAATGTTGTAGGAAGTAAAGATGATAAAAAAAAAGAAGTATTAAGCAATCTGAAAGGTCAAAAAGTATTTTAAAAATATGCGTACTTTCTGCAATACAATGATAGAATAGTCATTTTTAAGGATTAATGTGAGCTTTTTTTTATTAGACAAAGACTATAATAAGATGATAAATTTAAAAAAGAATTAATTTCTGATAAATGTCTTAGTTTTCGGTGATTTCGATTTCAATAAATAAACAAACATCTGTTGCCACATTCAAAAATTAAATACTCCACTATAAGACATTATTTTAGTCTGTGTCATTATTTAGTAAATGGATTTATTAATTATATCTTAATCATTGCAATATTTTTTTACATTTGAGAAAGCTTTCATATTTTCTATTTTAATGGGGAGAGTTTTTATTTTTATATCACATGACACTGATGAGTCATCTATTTGAATCGAAATCGTTTCATATTTTGTTCTTGTTTCCCTTGTTTCTTTTTATTGCACTTTGTTTTGTAAATTTGACATAATCAAAGAAAGATGTCGTATTTTGTAGCTATTCCCCTGAAGAAAACTTCAGAAATTGATTTAGTTAAGCCTTTAAAGTATGTATTTTCTAGCTTTTGTGTCGCCGCTGATGAACCGATTAATTATGATGAAGCTTTAACGGAATTAAATAAGTTACGAATGAACTCAACCTGGAGAACGTTAGATAAGCATGAAAACTCGTTAGATGTGATGACAAGGTACTTGTCACTCTTCAATCTTCTTCTTTTTTTTCCTTGTTGATGATTAATTTTAATTTATTTCATTTTATGTTTGTTGTTGAATTTTCCCTCACTCTTATTTATGTTGATACATCTGTTTATTTAGGTACTATGACCAGCTAAATTTTTTGGATGCAAAATGCCCAAATGTTGAGTTTCAGGTAATTTTTGTTCATTTCAGTAAAAATTCTATTTGTTTTTCTTGTGGAACTTAATAATTATGCATAAATTAAAAAATAAATAAATAATTGTATCTAGAGAAATTTTTTTAGATCTGTTAATAATAACTAAATAAAGAGAAAAAATGAAATAAGTAAATAATTCCCGCTGTCGTTTGAATGATTATTTAGTTTAAGGCTCCATAATTTCATGACCAATGACAGTAGGGTCAGCATTGTGTGCAGGCCACCTTTGCATCCCAGTTTTATAATGTAGATTGATTTACAATTTAGACTTAAAGCTACATATTAGCTTATGTACTGTCATATGAAAAATTTGGACCGCTTTTGATCCAAAAAAGTTATAAGCAGTTCATAAATTATAATTAAGAGTTAAAGCTTTCTCTAACAAAAACTTTCAACAGATCTAACTGTCTACTTCTTACAAATTATTACTAACTCTTAGTTAGTCACATATACTTTATGCTTTTCTAAAAGAGGCTAGCTATAGACATCTTTACAACTGGTAGATATATAGCTGTAATAAATTAGGAATAATTCTTGGCAACTCAAGGACACTTTATTTTTTCTAAAATACACTAAAAAGAATTATATTTCCTCCCAGTTAAATAATAGCTGGAAAATAAATAAACTAAAACTAAGCACAAAGCTGAGATACCTGAATGGCGTTGAGTAATTAGGTTTGCACATATATGTAAGTTAGTGCTGGTGAAATATTATTTCTTCAGAAGGGAAGATTTCCATATTGGTATCTATGCCAATTTATTATTAAGTTTGGTAACTTCAGGGGAGTTGCCCTCAAGAAACTATAAAATAAAATAAAAATACAGAATCTAACTAACTCTCAACATTTAACTCATCCATCTCTAGGGAAACAACATAATTTTTGGTAGTTTAAAAACTGTTTGTCTTTGCGAAGATAGTAGGTAGGAACAGATACCAATGCAGAAATATCTCTTTTCCTCATAATAGCTAGGTCAGGAGTTAGAATACTTATGTTGATATGCGAATTAAAATTGCCTTTTTTCTCTCTGTGTAACACAAATGTTGGTTAGCTTCCATCACAAAGACGTTGAATGTGAGATTGATGCTATACTTGTATGCTGAATCGGATTTGAAGTCAAACATTGCCGAACATTGAATATGAATTTCTTGAAATACATTAACTTGTGACATTTGAAAAAGTAAGGTAAAAAGCCGTAATCTTTGTCGAATGAAGCATGTACAATGTTGTAATTCAGTTGCTTCACTTAGAAAAGCAAATTATTCTGTTGCTACTATTTTCACATCATGTTACAAATACATGTAACTATTATTGAATCATTTGATAAATGAAAATAAAAATAGATAAGATGATGACATAGATTGTTATTTTAGTCTGTGTTTATGTCATAAATCTTTGATCTGGGTTTCTTCATCATAATTTGAATTATAACAATTAATCCATAAGTTTTCACTTAATTTTATTTTTTTAAACTTTTAATACTTAATATATTGCTTTACTTATAGTAAAGGCATCACTAAACCTGTTTATTAAAACATAATTATAAAATTTCAATTTATATCAAGCTTTATTTGTATTTTTAAATTAGTTAACAAAAGTTTAAGTAACTTTGTGGTTAAATTTATTTTATTCATTAAATTTTTAAGTATATTTTTAAATATATAATACGAGTAGGAGACCTGTAGAAATGTCTATGGATTAGTAGAATCTTTAAGTGGCTAGTCCTTGGAACTGGTGACTAAATTTTTTTTTTGTTTCTATCTCTACGCATTATAGTTTTAACTTAAAGGGAATGGTCATAAAATTCTTTTAAAGTTTTAACATTAGTTTTTCTAAAATGTAAGCAACTGGATTATCCTGAAATACATTATGCCTTTTTTGTTTTTAAATTATTATTAAAGTTCATTTTAATTATTCTGTTGGTAATTTAGAGAACACCACATCTTATAAGGGTACATTTATAATCTATATTTTATTTTAAAGTTATTTATAGGCACTTTTTTCATCAGACATTAACTGCATTCTTCAGCCACTTCCTGTTATGATTTTGTATAGTTTTGTGTCATTAATCTTTGGTAATGACCTATCCCTGTAGTGATGAATTTTTAACTTTGCATTACCAATAATAAGTATTTATTGTATTAAAATTATTATTTGCAGATATTTTTAAATAACATTTGGCATTATTTTTTAAATGAAATTTCATGTAATTCTAGATACCCTTTAAATGGAAAGATGCTTTTGATAAGGGAAGTTTTTTCATGGGGTCAGCAAGTCTTAGTAAGTATTATAAGATTTTTTTTAATACTACACTCTTGATTATTAAGGTTAATTACAAAAGAGTTTAACAAAAGTAAAGCCAAAAATGCTCTTTTGATTATATTAGTTTATTGAGAAAGGTTCAAAATATTATATCAAGGTTCAAAATCTACGTTACAGTAATTTAGTCGTAACTAAAATTGAATAAAATGTATACCAAAATAAGTTTGAAATTTTTTTTTTTAGCTTCTTCAAAATGTTTTTCCATAGAATTAATAATATCATAAGCGAATTTATTGTATGATGTGTATTTCTTTTTCAAATAAAGACGCAATTTTAATAAAATTGCATAAAAACAGCTAACAGATTTTTTTTTCTGGAAAAAAAGCCCTATTACAGAAAGTGCTCCGAACTGTTATGTTCATTGTAGAACAATCATAGTTTTTACTGCAATTTACTATGTTTTTTAATTCATTGTATTGCAATTTATTTTTGTTTTTTAGTTTGTATAATATTGATTATGTTTATTTAATTTATATTTGGATAAAGTGATGGCTATTAAAAATCTATCTATTACTCTTGGGTAGATAGTTTCTCATATAGATACCTATTTCTAGTTCCTGTATAGATACCTATTTCTCTTGCTTATTTTCTTATCAGTTATCTGTGAAGTCTCAAGCTCTTGTGTCCAATCTCAGGACCTCAGCCGATCAAAGTATTTTCACAAGCTTTTTTCCTTTGAAGTCTCTAATCAGAGTATTCTTGCACTGTTTGCATACAGCCCTTAAAACTTTCTTCCAGAAGTACCAAGTTTTTTGTAGATAGTTTTTAATAAATGGTGTTTAGAATGGCGTAAAATCAGTAGCTGGAAAAGTAATACCTGTAGGGTGTATGCCAAGTTAAAATTGGCAGTTTTGACCTTTCTACACTGAACTGGGAGAGAATATTAAGCCACATAACAAAAGCCCAGACTTAATTCTGTTCTTTATTATACAACAACTTTAACAAACTTTGAAAAATTCGTTGACTTGGTAGGCAAACCAGAAATAGCTTTTGAAAATTTTTTTACATAACACTTTTAGAAAATGCCAAATTAGTCATTCTATCTGTTTTAAAAAAATTAATTATTTTATAATTTTTAGGGATAAAAAAGTTTTTATGAATTTAATTAAAGAGTGTGTAAATGATTTTTTTTAAAAATTTTATAATTGTTTTGCTTATTGTGCTATACTGTTGTCATGAAAAGTCTCAGACCTATACAATTTCTGAAGTTGACAGGGCTGTAGTTATTTAAATGAAAAATTCCTTTTCTGTCATTTTCTCCTCATTTGCAATTTAAATTTTTTATTTAAATCAATTGCTTAAGTCTTTTGTTTTGATATGCTTGCATTTGTAGTTGTAATCGTGGGCCATTTTGATGAACACTTTTGTGATTATATTGAACATTAGATATAATCCTGCTTATTGGGAAAAATGTTTAATTGGCCGATTAAGTGACTCTTCTTTTAATAAATCTATGTCCTGATTCTATTATAGATTATAATTATTTGCTAATTTCAAAATCTATACACTTTGAATTTCAAGTTCTATTGTATCTGTATCGTTGACAGATTATTTTATAATTAATTTTAATGGTGTGTATTGAGATGCATCTTTCTTTTCACAGCTTTGCCAACCATAGCTTATGAGAAGGCTTGCATTCTTTTTAATATTGGTGCCATGCAGAGCCAGGTAGCTTGCTGTCATATTTCAGATACAAAAAACGATGAAGGTTTGAAACTAGCTGCCAAGTATTTCCAAGTAATTATCTCTTATATTGATATTGTTTATTTGTTTTTGCCTTTAATTTTATGGAAATATTTTTCCCCTTAAAATTATCTGCCATAGATAAGAAATAATTACATATATTTATATTGTGCATGGAATAATAATTTTTTTAATTTATTTGAATTTTGTATAGTATTTCTAAAATATTGTAGTTGAGTCACTTTAGTTTGACAAAAATGTATTAAAAAGAAGGAAAAAAAATATTAAAAAGTTTTTTGGAGATGTATGTTTTGGATATAATACATGTCTAAACTCAATGCTTTTTATTAATTTTAGATGGCTAGTGGAACTTTCGCACATTTGAAAACTATAGCTTGTCCTCCTGCTATTCAAGAACCTACTCCTGATATGAGATCAGAAACTATTTCTGCTTTGCAAGCTTTAATGTTAGCTCAAGCTCAAGAAAGTTTCTTTTTTAAAGCTACTGCAGGTAAATTTCGTACGATTTAATATTAGCAATTTTAATTACCTTACATTAAAAGAACAATTCATGTAATAAATTCTAATCATTTTTATTTATTTATTTATGATACTTTTCATTTGATACTTTTCATTATTAAAATGCCATCTTTATATGTAAGCATAAATTTACTAATGTTTATTAGCATTTTTCCAAATTTTCAGGTATGGCAAAATAAAAACAAGCGAATGTAACCAGAGCTATTATTTTTTTTATAATCTTTAATTTTATAAAAATCAAGTTATTTTATAAATTTTATATTTTATTTAGATAATATGAAGGATGCTATCATTGCTAAAGTTGCATCTAGAGCAGAAGAGCTCTATTCTGATGCATTAAAGTTAATGGAGAAAGAGACTGTTCATCATCTATTTGAAAAAGTGAGTGACTTTTATAGACTGAGAGTTTATCTGGAACAATAAATCTTCTTATTTTTTCCTCCAAAAATTGTGACAAAATCTATTTATAATACAAACATGTAAGTTATTTTATATATAGGGTGAGCTGTTTAGTTATTTTTTTCTAAAATCGCATGTTATTTTGTGATAAACGGCTGTTCGATGCTCAAAATATTGACAAGAACATTTCAACAATTTGAAGTAAATACATTTGTGTCTGCTTAATATGGAAAACTACTCATAAACCTATTTTCATGATTAGTGCTGTGCATATTGTAGCAAGAAATTGGTTGTAATAAAGCAAGTTACTGTGTATTTTTCCTTTTCCTATAAAATGTGCAAAAGTAAGAATATTGCTGCTCTAATACGTTTATTTTATTTTATAGCCGTCATTGAACAGCCGACACTAATTTTGGGTTTATGACTACTAATGTTCAGTGTATAAAATATTATTGAAAAGATAATCTTGAAAATTACTTAATCTTGAATGTTGTATAACTTTTATGCAACAGTGTTGCTTATTGAAACAAAATACTTTTATTTTCAGGAATGCCTTTCAATGGTTGCTGGAAAGCAAGCTGGATTTCTTGCTCTTTCTGAATATTACCAGTCACTGGTTTGTAAGTCAAAGAAAGATGTTGGAGAAGAAATTGCTAGGCTTCAAGTTAGTTAACTTGTTCTAGCATATTATTTATATTAAGCTTAGAATTTATAATATGACTTAAAAATTATAACGTTGGAACTTAGAATTATATTCATTATTTTATTTATACACTTATTTTTCCACAATGATGATAAAAATTTATTCAATTTTTAATCAAATAATTGTCTAAAAATTAATTGAAATGATATGCTGACTGTATAAAAACTAAGATTGACTGTAACATAAGATGGACTCTTAAAATGAAAGTGAAAAAATGCAATAAATAAATGAAGAAAAAAAACCTAAAAGAAAATAAAGATAAAGCAAATCACATTACCCTCTCTTTTTTGTTATTAATTTCTACAGATTTTATTTTTAGCTACAGAAGATTATTAAAGAGAAATTTTTTGTTAAGGTGTGCTTATCTGTAAATATTTTTTTCTTCTGATTTTTAACCTCTCTCTTGTTATTATTTTAAACTTCCTCTTATCTCTGTTTATTTTAAAAAATTTTATGAAACAATATTTTTATCATAATTTATAAGTATTGAATTTTTTATGTAGCATTGTTTTCATGAGTTTAACTGAACTGTAAAAGCATCTCACTTGGTTGAAAGACAGATATTAAATTTGGAAATATGGCCTTTTTTCCCTTGTATTTGGCTTAAGCCCCTTATAAGGTTTTAAAAAGTGCCTATTTTTACTTTGGAAAGTATGTCGTTCACCTTTTTGTTCACTGTTTTTGTAAGAGTTTGTCATTCTCTTTTGCCATTAGAAGTTAAAAAAAAAAACTTTGAAAAGTATATTAGGAACCTTGTCTTATAAATAAAAATATGGTTCTGTGATTACGGAGAAGCAAAAGTTTAGGCCGACAGCTTTTTTAAAAATAAATACTTATAAAATAATGGTCTTTGAATAGATATTACAAATAAAACCATTTCTTGCTGAAGAATTAAACTTATTAAAAAACTTATGTTTAGCATTGTAGCATTTATTATTTGTTTTAATATTTTTATCAATAATAATTGATGTATTTATCTTTTGTTATATTTAAGCTTTCATGTTTTATTTTAGAGAGCCTTAGATCTTGTGAGGCAAGCAGAAGCAAAAGCTATTTTGACATCAGATTTCAAAGATTATATTCCCAAAATCACTCACAATTATGAAGAAGCTAAGAAAGATAACGACTTTATATATCACGCACGAATTCCAGATATCAAGTCCCTTCCTCCAATTGGGAAGGCTGCACTTGCTAAACCTATCCTTCCTGGAGATAAATTAAATCCAAGCTCTCAAGGTAACTAAATTGTGAAGATTAAAGCTCATCTTATAAAAATGAATAAAATAAATGTTGGTTTTCTTTAAGAGTGGAAACTTTTTTTTTCCTATCAGGGAATCCGATTAGTAAGAGTAAATATTTTGATTATCTGGTATTATTCTTAAATAGTATACTTAAGGGTAGAAGTGATCTGACTCTCTTTAATTTTAAGATTAAACTTATTATCAACTTTCTTCTTGAAATTTTGTAACTGTGAGAGGCAATTATATGATTGCAGTTTTTTCCCCCTACCTATTGCAGTTTTTCTTTCTTTCCATATGACTTCATTTTAGTTAGTGAATAGTTATAATTGAATACAAGATGGTTCTTCAACTGTTGTATTAATAAACATTACATTAATAAGCATTATTTTAATTCATGTATTAGTAAATTGTAGTTGGAATAGAATTTTATGTCACATGTAGTAAAACAAGGCTCTTTTTTTTTTCAGATTTGTTTAGTGCCTTGTTACCTATAGCAGTGCAACAAGCTATGTCAGCCTTTGATTTAAGAAAAATGGAAATAGTAAATAATGAAAAAACAAAACTCCAGAGTGAAACACAGATGTTAAATGGGTAATTGTGTTAAAGTGCTGTAGTCTAGTCATATATTTTTCTTTTATTCAACTTTTTTTGCATCAGATATTTTTTTACTAAATGAAACATTCTTGACATTTTTTTTATTAAATGAAACATTCTTGACATTTTTTTTATTAAATGAAACATTTATTGTAACAATCTGACCATATATTTTTTTTTTTGCATTCTCAATACCTGCAAGAACCTATCTTAAAGTCTAGGCTCTTGTTAATAGAACCAAAACTATAGCATGTCCATTTCTGTACTTTCATTTGTGTTTTACCTTTTTTCTCTGCTGTAGTCTACGTAGCACTAAGTAATCTATTCTTCTTGAATTAATTAGATACTGACAGAGTTGTTTTGGTATATTTTGATTTTAAGAAGCAGCAAATTTTATGAACTGCTTATCCTTCAAAAAATATTTAAACTTACAAAGTTTAACTTCAACCAGGCCATCCTGGCCTAGTTGTGGTGTTGAAGTTTTTGAGAGCAGGATTGCCAGCTCAGGCACTATCCATATCATCTAAAAAGGGTCAAAATTATGTAGCATTCCTAACATGGCCAATGAAAAATAAAACTTTACGAAGTGAGGCTTTGGTCATGGTGGGGTGGTATGATAGTTATATGCACTGAGACTGAAAAAAAATTTGCTACAACCAATTTCCAGTAAATAAATAAATAAAAAGTGATCTGCACACAATGAATAAGATAATTAGTACAGTAGAGCGCCGATTATTCGAACTGCTCGGGACCCAGCGTGGTTCGGATAATTGGAAAGTTGTTTAAAACCTAGTTTAAATGATTATTATTTATGCACCAACTTCCCTTCACACTTTTTCTGGGCTTAGGACTGGCAGTACTATCTAAAATAGCTCTGGCAAGTTTAAGACTTTTTTTTTTCTCTATTTTTAAATATATTTTTTTTAAAAATTTTTTTTCAACTTAAATCATTTTTATCATATTTCGGCTTTTTTATAATTTTTTTTGTCAATTACTGATTTTACCACATATTTCTTTATTTTCCATTGCAAAAGATATCCAGCAAAGACTTTTGTTTCAAAGGACATGCTCTTTTTTGTGCAGCCATATCCCTTATTATTTTTAAATAAATCAACTAAATTGGATCAACATCATTTTGATGTTCTAGGCAATTCATTGCAATATCTAATGAATTGCAATATCTAATGAATTGCATTCTTCTATGAGAAGGTCCACTATCTTGAACTTGATCACGTACTTCTTCCTCTTAATCTGAGGAGTTCCGATTTTCATTCAAAATTTCAGAAACAATTTCATGATCATTTAAAATTTGAAATCCTGAGTCGTTTTCAGTGTCTCGACACCAGTCTTCTATTTCTTCTGTTGTATAACCTGGCATATTTTCACCCGAAAGATCTACCGATTCACAAACCGCAGTTTCGTTTGTTTTTCTGATAAGAATTTTATTCCAAGATTTAAGATTCCAAGCACTGTAATCACTAATTATTAACAATGAGTGACAACTACTCATCTCCCAATTGTAGAATTTCAGCACTTATCTATTCATAAACACATTCCGCTTTCCAACAATTGTAGATTGTCAAAATGAAGCTCCCGTTCTTTGATGATAATTTTCAGTTGAAGAGGGCTCTAAAGGGGTATGTAGGTTTAAGGGGTATGTAGGTTTAACTGTATAACAATACATGTATGTATGGCTACTATAAGTAAACTGCTGAAAAAGGTTGTAAATGAAATATGGTCTTCAGATGTATTCTATTCCTTTAAATTTAGAAAAATTGTCGATAAGTTAAAAAAAATTCTAAACTTAAAAAAGAGAAGGAAAAAAAAGCGAATTCGGAGATAGTTTGGATAATTGGACATTCGGATAATCGGCGCTCTACTGTATTTTCTTATTTCTAAGATAATTGGGGAAAACATATATATTGTATTAACTCTTAATTTAATGATTAGATCATTATTTTCTTATTTTTAAAAATTCCCGTGTTCGCATAATACTATGTATTCTAAGATCATTGAAATATTTTTAGAATATTAGCGTCATTGAATTTGCCTGCTGCATTAGAAGATACATCTGGTAATCTTCTTCCTCAGTCATTGAGGGAGAAGGCTCAATTAGTTCAACAGAAGGGCGGAATTGATGCTCTGCAAAGACTTCTGAATGAACTCCCCGATCTCCTCCAACGCAACAATGAAATTCTACGAGAAGTAAGTACTTTTCTTACTTTAATTTCTTCAAATGCTGTGTACTCTCAGTTTGACATACCGCATGTTAATGAGTGAACCAGATCCTGAGGTGATGTGAAAAATTTGAAATTACTAGAAATTTAAGGTAGAGTTTATTTGAGGATTAGTATAATTCTGTAACTTAAGTTCGTTGTTTAAACTAATTTTAATGCATGTTTAAATATAATGTTACTAGTTATCAAATATTGTAATAATGTGACTTAAATGAAGAAATTGCCTTAATATTCTTATTCTTAAAAATAAAAACAGTAGAATCCTGATTGTCTGACACTAGACCATACGACACTGAGGTTATCTGATACCCTTTGTCCACATGACTTAAAAGCATTTTGATACATCATTTATTGTTAATACATCTGATGTTTCCAATTACTGTTTAACTTCATATTCTTTTAAGTTTACTTTAATATGGTTATTGTGGTGAATATCAGAAATATTTGTTATAGATCCAAAATTCAATGTTTAGCTGTCAGTGGCCTGTAACCCTAGTGTGAAGAGTATGTGGCAGTATTATTCTTGTGTACTTTTTATTACATTTACAAAAGAATTATTATTATCAACAATTGGTGATCATTATTAATAATAACCAAATTAACCAACATAATAATCTGACAGGAATGTGTGGGATATCGCCTGGTATTTCCTAAACTGATTTGATGATGCTTTTCCTAATCTACCCTAAAGAGATTTTATTAATATCAAGTAAACTGGCATAAAATCTGAAATAATTGGAGAATGTTGAAATTAACCACATTTTGGACTTGCACGGCACCACATATGCAAAATTGTTTGCATCTTCCTATATACAGCAGTGAAACAGATAATTTATTCTAAGTTGTCTTTTATCTGTAAGCATTTTAAAATCAAAATTGAGAAGTCCAAATGCTCTAATCAACTTCATTTTTTAGGGAATTTTTTGTTCTTTGAGTTACTAAATTTCTTTCTTCTTACTTGAATCTTTAAGTAAAAAGTATAAAAAAATGCTAGAGCTTCCTTCTACCATCTCCCTCTCTCTCATCCCTCCACATTGACGACTACGGAAACTCAAACATTCAACTATCTCAATCTTTAGCAGATGTCAGCTTTTTACTATTATGCCGCATTCCACAGCTCATATCAATTCACTAGGGTCTATAAGGTCAATGTCTCAATTACATTGGAATGAGGCTTGTGAAAAGCTCATGCATGACCAGGTTACTACTCCACAGGGAAAACCTGGAAAATACAGGGAATTTAAAAGTCATCTAAATTAACAGGGAATTTTGAGTTTTTCATTACAAACTGGGAAAATACAGTGAATTTTGTTTCTTATTTTCGTCTGTTAAAAAATAGTGACTACTCAAAGTGCGATCTATCGGATGTTTAAAAATGATATTTCAGCTATAATAAACTATTTCATTTACTAGAGCATTATTTGTTTCAAGTATGTTCAGCTGTACCTTTTTTCTCTAAGTTTTTCCAGCTATTAAAATTAATATAGTTAGACCAATATAGCTCACACAAGAGCAGAGTGATTGTGTGGTTCCTCTTAATATATTGTGTATAATATGTTAAGGGAAAACACATGGAATTCTTTTTCCAGATCAGAGTAGCAATCCTGCTATAGTCAGACTTCTCGTTCAGGGCAGGCAGAGTGTGTGACAGCTACTATATAAAGCTTCTTAACTCACCCTGGTAGTGGTGTACACCCTTTACTCTGATCCTTGGTTCGAATGTCATTCTCCCTCATTCTCAGTTTTCCATGGTATCACATCGCTAAGCTATTGTTGTACATCCTATGAGAAGGGTGAATTGTGTCTACCACTACAAAAATACAATGCCGATTCACTGGTATATAAGACATGTTAACTCAATTCTATGTTGTGGTACCTTTTCATAAATGAAGGTTGACATTGTCGATAACAACTCTCACCACATTGGTGACAATCCGGCATGATGTGAACATGCATACCTTGACAGAAATTCCCACTTTGATCGGAACACGCTTATCTGACAGTAATGCCCACTTCTATCTGAACTTGCCTACTTCGATGGATGGTCCACATTGAACAGTTGACTTGCTACTTGTGACTGCATCATTATCCACCTCCTCATGCTGTTGCTACTCAGTCTCGATCACACTCAACGTACCACATATACACTCGGCTGCTAAAGGCAACACAGGAGCGACCAGGACTGTGAACTTAAAACAGCTCTCAAAAGTCAGGTGATCTAATACAGCTCTCCCGGCTTTTCACAAAACAGCAATAAATCAACTAGTGGATACCACTAGTTGATTCAAAGCTAGTGGATACCACTAATGTCATTCATCGAATTCTATCACATCTATAATTCTGGTGGGGGAGTACTGTAGTGTGTCTACCATTACAAAAATACAATGTCAATTCACTAGTATATCAGACATGTTAACCCTGTTCTATGTTGGGGTACTTTTTCATAGATGAAGGTTGACATTGTCGATAACAACTCTCTCCACAAAGGGAATAATGGAAGTTTTCGTCTTTTTTATTTCAATTTTTCTGATGAACGATCTCATACTGTATGATTTTTATGTAATTTCTTCTAACTTATGCTTGTAATTATTCCATAACTTTTCTCCTTCATCCTTTTAGTGTCAAAGTTCTTTAAATGATGAAGAAGAATCAGATAATGAGTTGAGATCAAAATTTGGAAATCAATGGCTGCGCACAACATCGACAAAACTGAATCAACCGTTAAAGGACAATATACAAAAGTATTCTCAAATAATCAGCACAGCTGTTGCAGCTGATGGAATTGTCAAAGAGAAATTTGAGAAACACAGGGACAAGATAGCTCTTCTGTGCTTACCTGAGGTAAGTGGAAGAAAATATTTAAAACCATAGCTGCCAACTTTACTGGATTTTTCTAATTTCTCCTGGTCTACTGGCTTTAATAAAAATTTTGGTTTTTGTATATTTTAAAAGATTTCCTAAAACTGAGTAAATTTCTTAAAAAAATCCCTATTAAAATAGAATTTTTACACATTTTATTGCTTGCTTGAATATTTAAATAAATATTACTAATACATATCGACGCAAGCCTCATTTATAGTAATCAGTTTGAAGCTTTTTTTAAATTATTATTTCTAACATTTTCTGTTTATTTTTATTCAGAGTTCTCTTTCTAAATTAATAAACTTTTTTTTTCAACTGTTGATAATAAATTACTTGTTTATTAGTATTCAAAATTAGGAGTTAACATAATAAAAAAACATTTAAAATTAATTGTTTACTGTAATAAAATTTTTGTATTTTGATTACAAAAAAAATTCCTATATGTAAAATAATTAGCGTATTACGCAACAGTTATTAAGAAATTTATATTTTGTAAAATCTGCTGAATTTTTTCCTATCCTTGTTGGCAGCAATGTAAAACATTTTTTTTCTTATCTAGAGATGTGATCTGTTTCATGCTTGTTTTCAACAAAGTTTGAAATTACAGAAAAACTTTTATATTTTCTATAAAAATTATTAAACTGACTAAATTATTATAATAATTTTAAGAAAAGGATTTTATTAAATTTCATTGAATTAGTTTCATTATTGTAAAATATTTTATTCAGGTTAAGCTGTTTGTACTTTTATAAAATATACAAGCATATTTTATAAATGTAATAACGCTTAGAGAATATAATAGTTCAATTCAGTATTTATTGAAAATATTTAACTGTATTATGCTTTAAAAGTTCCTGAAAATATTGTATTCAAGTTTAAACAATGTACAATTTTTATGTTCAAATATCTTATTTATTCAAGTACAATATGTTTGATCCAATCGGTTAGTATTTCTAAAACTTTTAATTAAAATTTAGTAAATATAATAATTTTACTGTTTTTTAGATATTATTAATGTATGACAGACATTAATTTAAAAGATTAATAGGTGGCTTTTAAAGTTTAATGCATAATTTAACATTTAATATAAAAAATTATTTTTATTGCATTTCTTAATTATTAATGATGCATATATTCGTGTGTACAATTCATATACTCTCTGGTAGGCATTTAACAAGAAATTTTTTTATTTGCTGTGTCTTAATTTTACAGTACAGCATTATTAGTGAATTCCGGCAAATATTTAATAAAAAATTAGCAAGGGGAAAATGTTAGATTGATTCTTTGAATGTAGGAATCTTATAAATTAATCAATTTATGAATACAAAAGAAATGAAAACTGTTTTAAAAATATGATAAATTAGAAAAATTTAATCCGGTGTATACTCCTTGGTGAAATTGCAGTTTTACCAGGCTATTAATTTTCTGCTCCCATCTAATTGCGGAACATCGTTATCTGTTGTAAAAACGATTAATTTTGGGATAGCACAGGTTAGTTACTTTTTTACAATTTAGGTGAAGATAAATATGTAAGGTATTGATTCAATTTCATTTACAGGATCAGATGATATCCGGTATACCAGCTGGTAGCCCAGTTGCATCCTGCCAATCTGTCGAACGGTTAAAGAGCTTAATGCGTGAAGTTGAGAGGTTAAAAGGGGAGAGAGAAGAAATTCTTCAAGAATTTGATAGTGCTGCCACAGACATGAGTAATTGTCAAGTTAATTTTACTCTTAATATTTATTTTGTATACTATGTGAGCATAAGCATTTTATAATACTATAATCTTAATAAATGTTGTGATCAGGATAATTATTTGAATAGTTCTGATTTGTCACTTTTTTTTTTAAAGTTTCATACATTTTTAAAATGATAGCACTGCTAGAATTTTTTACCAGAACATTAAAACATTTAATGTTTTTATTTATAAACAATGATGTGCCACACTTTGTATGTTTCTATGATTCTTTAAAAGATAAAATAGTGAAAACATCTTGTTACTTTTAAACAATTTCTACTGAAAGTAATTATGTAAAACATTCAATAATTATAATTATCACAATAATGAAACATACATCAGGAGTAGAAATGAAAAAATTTAATCACTGGTTCAAACTACCTGAAATTAAAATATGTTACAAAGCTGTGTATGAAAAATCACACAGATTATGTATAATGGCACAGTAATGGTGAAATTTTGTGACAAAAACAACAACTAAAACATGAAATAAGACAACAACAAAAAATTATACCATCCTTTTACTTTGGCTGCTGGTTTGAGGGACTACTGATAGTTAGTTTATGACAATCGCAATCAAATTTTAGTGATCTTTGTCAAATGGACAACCATTTATTTTAAGCCCTGTATTACTTACCAGTGTAACACCCTGCTTAGGTTTGAAGTTTTCTAAAATGACTTTTAAATGATAGTAACTAAAAAAAGAAATTATCCATTACTTTCATTGTAAAGTTACTTTCTAAATTTTAGTTTTTGTAAATTCTTTTTGTTTTTTTCTTATTTTAAAAATTAGTACTTAAAAGTGAGTGGCTTTTAGCTTATTTAGATTAATGTTTAGTATCAACATCATTCCATTAATAAAAATTAATTGTTGCAGATTATATTCTTAAAGATTTAATTGTTTTATAGAAGCCAAATTTCTTGTTGCATTGAATGATGGAAGTGTAAATGAAGCAGCACTTTCTGTTGAAACGTTGGGTGAAATTTATGGTCCCATTCAAAAACGTGCCAGGGAAAATATTGAAAAACAAGAACGGATGGTGCGGGATATACAGGTATGTTTTATATTTACTATTATAACTATAAGTTGCTGCCGTGCTATTATAGGCCTTACATATCTCCTTCATTTTTATATTTCATTCATTTCTGAAATCTATGTTCATTTTTTAATTCTTATTTCTTTTCTTAATAAATATGATGGCTAATAGTTTATTTTGATGCAAGTGTGCAACTAATTATTATTTAATATCAGGACAGCCATATGTCAAAAATCTTGTATCATTTACACATTAACATATTAGGTTATTATTAAAATGTCTAGTTATTATCAAAATGTTATGTTAATTACTATTATTATTTTGTGCTTTTTTTCACTTTCCAGTCTTTTCTTGTTTCACCAAATATTTAAATTACTAAAAAAATTGTGTTAAAAATTGTAGTGATTGGCTGGACTTTTGGTGAAATTCTTTTTTGATAAAATGTCAAAAATGTAGCTTTACTCGTATTCTAAAGGATGTGTTAATAATCACTTTTTAATTAGTTTTTGATAGTGGAAGGGTGGCTCTTTACTCCTGTATTATTACTTACCTATTAGTATTTTCTAAAATTATGTAAATGGATTTTTAAAAATATTTTAGTTTTTAAAATATGCCTATTGTCAACACGGGCTACTTTTAGCTAATTTTCGTACTTTCACTTCAGGGTTGGCAGGTTTTTGGCATGTGACAGTTTTTGACGGTTTAAACCATCACGTCAAAAACCTCACTGTCAAAAATTTCGGAAATGTCAAAAACCGATATTCATATGTGAAATTTAATTAATACATAAAATTTATATATTTTTTATAAATGATAGTGTTTCTAAATATGTTCTAGAAAAATATAAATTTAAAATTTTGAAGAAACACTTATATTTTGAATAGTAACCAAAATCTTGTACTTTTGAAAACTCACATCTTTTGTAATATTATGTATTCATTTTCATGTGTTATTGAAAATCTGCAGTGATATTATTAAGAAATTTATTTATAACCAAATTTAGTGTATAGTATAGATTATACTAAAAATTAGACATTTTTAAAGATAAACATTAGCAGTTTTGTACATTAGACATCTTTTAAAGAAAAATCTTTTTAATATTCTTTTAAATCTTCTTAATAATCTTTTTAACATAAGACAATACAAATTTAAGTGCTTTCTGTTAAATACACAGAGTAGTTAGTGTCGATTTACAGTATATTCAGCCTATTCATTTACTATGCTGAAAATTTAGTTTATCCAAATACTTGTGAATTTCATTTTGCTGAATACTATATAGATTTGTTGAATATCTAAATATTCAGCTGTTGAATAATTACTTCTTGCTTTCAAGATATGCATTATTTGTATTCTTAATACAAGTGGAGAAAAAAAAATTAAGAGATAAAAATTGTTTTAAAATGATAAGTGTAATAATTATAAATAAATATAATAAACAATATGAATTATATTTATCATTATTCATAAATATAACTACTTTTAAATTCAAATTAACATACTGGATAATAAAGATATTCGGTATAACATTAAAAAAAATTTTTTATACACTTGTATCTTGTATCAAGTTTGTATTTATACAACATAACTTGTAAGTTCCTTATAAATATTAGTTATATGTTCCTTATATGTCAAAAATGCATAGTAATAAACTTTTAATTTTCTTAAGTATCAAAAAGAAAAAAAAAATTTTTTAAAATAAATATTTAAACAATTTTTGTGCAAAATTTTTCTGCACATGCATTTGAATATAAATTTCTGAGATTTTAAATCTGTTATTTTACCTTAATTTTAATTAAAAAATATTTTAAAACCTGCTGATTACCTATAGTGTAATTAAATTTCAATATTCAACAACATCACAACTGTTGTTAGTTTTGAAGTTTATATATTTTCTTGGCAAACTTCAGTTTTTGACGGTTTAAACCAGTATTATACCCTTGTCATGTCAAAAACCACTTTTTGACGTCAAAAACCCAACCCTGTTTCACTTACATGTTCATTAATAAAAAATATATTATATGCACTTTATGTGTCCAAACTGAGTTTAGCTAATTAACAAAGTATAGGGATGCAAACTGCAGAATTAAAAAAAATAATTCCCCTTATATATATTTTTTTCTATTTTGAAAATTTTGGTTTAAAATAAGAGCTAAGTACAGAGCTTCTACATAGCACTAATTTAGTTTAATAGAAATTGAACACAATTCACATACTAGATTGATTTAACCCCTTGCACAAGAGTCTGCTAATGAAATGACACTGTAAAGTAGAAAAAAGAAAAGGTTATTTTACGTATTTAAACATAAAATTAAAAAAAATTATACTTGAAAAAAGAAACTTAATTCACGTTTTTATGACTTTTGAATGCTTACCTTTTGCTTTGAACTTGTAATAATCAATCTCAGCGTCATGGAAGTGTCTTTGTTTCATTAGTTTGGAAGGGTTGATTTTTTTCGTTATGTCAGCCCACTTAAAAAAAAAGAAGCTTTCTATTGGACGTAATTTATTGGTTTATAAGAACATTAAAATGCTCTGTCAAAACAAAAACAAAAAAGGAAAAATAATAATCACACATTAATATCAAATTACTGAAGGTAATATTTTATAACTTATCTTATTATCACATAACTGGATCCATCCACAGGGGTAAGTTTGGAGATAAACATTTTAATCATTAAAATAAAGTTTTGCAAAAACTCCAGTGTTGCCGATGGCAAAATCTTTAAGCTACACAATAAATGAGAAATATCTTCTAATAGGGTACAAACTATTTAGTAAGCCCAAAAAATACCCATGTGTCTTGTTTGTTTAGTACAAAATTGACAAAGTTTATTTTAGTTTGACCATAAGTCCCTGGTTGAAAATATTTGAAGTATTTCAAAATTATATTGTCCCTCAGTGCACTGATCGTTATGACACGGTCTCCAGTAGAACACCAAAGTCAAGTATCACTGGCTGTGATCAGTGTCCTGGTCTGTAAACACTTGGATCAGTCTACAAACGGACCAAGAATGTGCTGTATTCGTCCTCGTTAAACTGTTCTACCTTAAGTGCCTTACTACCTTAAGCATGTAATAAACTGTATTGTTACAAAGAAATTAGTAAAAATTAGACTTATGTTATAAAATTGTAATTATAATTTTTTATTTTAATTAGAATGCAAACAATGAATTTTCTAAAGAAAAAAATACCAGTGGTTCTGCTCAGAAAAGAGAAACTATAATGTGTGAGCTTGCTGCAGCACATGATGCCTTCATTGAATTATTAGGAAATCTTGAAGAGGGATCAAAGGTAAGTTTAAGTAAAATAACTGAAATAGCTGAAGTATATTGAACAATAGCTAGTTTTTTAAAGCAATATTTAGTTTTGTTCAAAAAAATTTCTATTTTCTGGAGTCTTAATTTAAAAAAAAAAAAGTTTTTTAATAAATATTTTCTTAAAGGCTTGCTCCCTTTTTTGCAGAATAACAAAACTCATTGGATTTGAGAATTTATTTAATTCCCGCCCTGGAAGAGTATTTTAAAAATGTTGCTGGTCACAGTTATCTGTGGTCATAATTACTCCAGTTGACCCTAATTGCTTTTTAAATTTAATTATTTTGTAAAATCTTCATAAAGCTTATACAATTACATAAAATCTGCATGATTTTTTTCTTTCTTCTTTTTTAACTTTGAGAGCTATGTATAGTTAGGAAATACAAAAATTTTAGTTTGTTTTTGCTATTTATATATTTTTTTCTTAAAAATATACTGTGGTACATTAAATAACATTTAACTTTAAAATAATTCATTGAGTGAAAAACTAATACAAATATTAGTATTTGTTTGTGTTATAATTTATTTTGAGTTATTTATTACCTGCTAATTGTGCAAAAAAAATTTTTTTTTCATCACACTTGCAGAAGTTTTGGCAGTTCTGGATAAGAGACTTACACTGCTGGGCATAAAGCAATACATTTATTGTACTAATCACCTAACATGATTAGGCAATCAGTATAGTTAATCACCTAGAGCCGCGATGGCTCAGGGGATAGAGCGTTTGCCTTCCAATAAGATGAAGCAGGCTCGAAAACCAGCAGTGGCTGGTCAAAACCAATTCCGCATCCTTCTCGCACCGATCACAGTGATAACTTAAAATATCCTTAGTGGTAGACGGATCATGGGTTAGTCTCCCCTTGCCATCAGGCTAACCGCGGGAGGTTTTCCTCTCCATGTAATGCAAATGCATGATAATTACATCAAAAAGTCCTCCACGAAGGCAAATTTCTCCCAATGCTTGATTCAGGAGTTCCCCTATCTGGATTGAGTTCAAAATTACAAGGCTACGGAGTTCAACATTAGTAGTCGTAAACCCAAAAATTAGGTCGGCTATTCAACGATAGTTATAAAATAAAATTAGTCACCTAAACATGCTTAGATGATCAGAACCTACAACTAACCTCCTAAATATATTTAGGTAATCAGTAATCATGTTGCCATTCTTTAAAAACTCTAATTGTTACTAAAATACTCAATAAAGATCCTCTGTAATATGTTCTCAATGATGTCTGTAAATTCTGTTTATTTTTGTCCTTATAATCTTTGAATAAAACAGAACCATGTGAATAAAGCACAAATAATGGTCCAAAATGGACATACTATTGTTTTGCTTTCTCAGTGTCAAAATCCAAATTTTTGTTCCTTTGTTTGTGTGTTATTCACATTTTCCTTTTTATTCGCATTAGACACAAAGTGTACTTTATATCTTTAATTGAATAAAGTCTTTGTTTTTAAATTTTATGAATGTATTTTCTTGCAGTTTTATAACAATTTAACTGAAGTGCTAGTTACATTTCAAAACAAAATCAATGATTTCTGCTTTGCACGTAAAACAGAGAAGGAAGAGCTATGCAAAGACCTTCAAAAAAATATTGTGACTCAAGCTAATCAACCTACACCTTTAGCTCCTCCTCACCATACAGGTATAAATTTTCCTTCCTAACTTTCCTAATTTACTAGTTTTCATAATTTAAATTATTTTACCATCCCTTATACCCACCTTTTTTAGACAAAAATATATCGCTAAACAGTTGAAATATCATTAACTTAGCTTGGATCAAAATTTGCCTCATAAAACACTCCCATTATTGCTAAACGAATGGAGAAACTGTTGACCTCACCTGTACATAATACACATATGTGCATCGAATATGACAATATCATGAATATTTTACAAGGCTATATTCAGGGCCCGCACTAAGGATTTAAAATTATTAACCAAATATCAAAAGTTTTTTCCAGTTTTCAAAAGTATTCGCCAAATGCAAATCTTAAAAAATTTTAAACGATTCATTTTCCCCCCATAGAAAACTGTTTTACGGTAGTTTGTTTCAAACTTATATTATTCGAACTCAATTCTAATTGGTTATGCGGCGCATCTACTGAAAATTACTGTAATTGAATAAAAAATACTGATTTGTTTAGAAAAATTCATTTTGACGTAATTTTAAGGATTGAGTTAAATGTATATTTATCTTTCCAGTGGAAATAAATCTTTTGCCAAACCGCAATTTTATTCTCGAAATTTACAATTTTATTGCATATGGCGAGATGGCGAGCACGAACCCTAACAAAATCATTTTTACTGCCACTTAGTTATCTAGTTTAATTAGTCCTAGGTAAAATAAACATGAATGTTGTTATAAATATTTATTTAAATTTATTAAATAACCACTGTTTGCCATATAATCTAACTTAACCTTAATTCTTTAAACTTTTAATTACTCTTGAGATAGTACAACTGTTTCAAGTGTAATGAGCCCCAATGATTTAGATATGAGCTGTTGTTTTTCAGGAAGGGGTTCTATCCTTTGTGGTAAATTGAAGCCCACCCAACTTCAAGCCTATCAGCACTAGTTTGTCTAGTGATAAAGAGGTGACTTGTGCACATTACCACCAGCATACCCTTCGTTTAAAAATTGCCGAGCCTGAACCTCTATGACCCACTTGGTTGACAGCTGGGTGTTGCCCGAGTACTTAATTATTTACTAATCAACTCTGGTTAAAAAAAATTTTAAAAAAACGTGTAATATTAGCCTATACTAAATTTTGTTTTCATATTACTATAAGTGATACAATACATGAAACCATGGTGGTTTTGTATTTTTATCAATTGTTTCATTGTTTTCTTCAGCTCCACCAAAGCCAACAAGACCACCACCTCCAAAAACCAATGAAAATAGTGGACCACAGGCACAGCAGAATTACGGTTATCCCCCTTCTGATGGAGCATCACAAATGCCTCAGCAGCACATTCCGCCTTATCCAGCTTATCCTTATCCTACATATCCTTATCCATCTGCTCCAAATGCTTATAATCCATATGGCCAGCTTATGATGCCTCCATTTCCACCTGGTGAGTTTGTTATTATTGAGAAATAATGTATTAACCTTTGTAAGTCATGGTTTTATAAACTTTAGATTTAGATAATACGCTGTAAATACAGTAGTAACCTTATATGACAAGGGTCTTGGAATTGTGAAATGTTTGTTAAGTCGGAGTAATATTACTTGTCAAAACGTACAATATAGGGCTGTTAAGCTATGGACATGTCGCGTTTGCTCTTGCTATAATCTTTAATATATATGAGCAGCACACAGGACAAACAATTAGTCATCCTTAGAGAAATCATGAAAAACGTAATTTAATAACTTGTAACACCACCTCTGGTTTTGATAACCGCTTGGATTTGGTTAGGAAGTGAGTCCATGAGGTTTTGCAGGTACGTCAAATCATGTTAAATACATTTGCTGAAGATTTGATCACGCAAATCCACCAAATTGTGAGGATGCTGATTTCGGAGTTTTATCCGTTGTTCCAACATATCCCAGAAATTTTCAATGAGGTTCAAGTCAGAGGATTTTGCAGGCCAGTCGAGATGTAGTTGAGTGTTCATAAAATCATATTCACATATTCTTCCAGCCCGATGAGCTTTGCTGTTGTCATCTTGAAAAATAAGGGTCAACAGGATATTCTTCATGAAAATGTTGACTGAAAGACAACACCTGATCATCTAGAATATTCAAATAAACATATTGGTTCATGCTGGTGATCACATCAGTGATGGGGGCTCAATCCAAAATAAGAAAAACACCCCCCAAAACATGATGGACCCACCTCCGGCTTGAACCTGACCTTGCTAAAGTCAGGATGAAATGCTTTATCTGGTCTTCGGTGCACTATACAATGTGCTTCATTTGAATAAAGGCAAAAACGTGATTTGTCGGACCATATTACTTCCGCCAGTCAGCAGCTGTCCACTTTCCGTAATTTCTAGCCCACTGAAGTTGCACAGCTTTATGTTCCTGTGTTAGCAATGGCCTCTTATGAGCCGTTCGACTCCAAATGTCCATTGCATGCAGCTCCCATCGCAATGTTCAATCAATAACAGGTTAGGATGGACCTACATTCACTAACAGAAGCAATTTGTCTTGGGTTTAGAAGCGATTTTGATTGACAAGTCCTGAAACATGTCTCCAGTCCCTTTCATGCAGAATCTCTTTCCGGCCACAATCTTGACGTCATTCTTCGTGGCCACCACTCCAAGTAGACTCATTGAACAGTCTGTATCCAAACACCAACAAATCCAGCGACTTTATTCACCGTATAACCATGTGCACGGCCAAACACAATTGCCCCTTTTTGTCACATCCTTACACTTACCCATATTTACACATAATTTCCGCTTAAAACAAAAATATCTCACTGATGCCTACTTGCCTTTGATCACATTGATTTGGAGCACGTCACTTGGCAACTGCGTCATCTAATGAAACCTGATGATTCATCGGTGCTTGCACAATGGGGTGACTAATTTTTTGTCCGGTGAGCTTATATCTATATATATATATAAATTAAAGTTAAAAATATAGCGAAAACATGGAAAATAATAATAAGATTAATATAAAGAGAAGAAGAAAAATTATTAAACTAAAGTAAATGTAATGTAGATTATTCTATTTTATTAATTTTTCTTCTTCTCTTTTCATTAATCTTTATTATTTTCCATGTTTTCTCGATATTTTTAACTTATTTTATGAGTTCTATATGCTTGCAACTCATGCACAGTAAATAAAACTTATTAACTTTCTTCATTTTTTTTTTCTCTTTATTGTGCTATATATAATATATATATATATAATATATTTTACCTATAAGATTGAGGCATTACTTAAAAATAAATGTTACAAATTTAATTGCAAAAATCAGAGAAACTCAATAAAATTAAAATAGAAAAATCAAGGAGTCTTTTCCTGAGTGTTTATGGTGACCCTAAATTGTTTGCTTTTGCAAATTATATAATCTTTCACATTCCTCATTAATGATACCCCTGTGTATTTAATTACTCTCCATGCAAATAATAATATTTATATTGTTTCTTTTACAGCTCCTGGTTATCAAGGACCACCCACTCAATTGCCCGCTTATCCTGGATATGCACCTCCAAATCAAAATTACCCTTATCCCCAACAACAGTATAGACCGTATCCCCAATGAGTTGCTTTTTATTAACAGCAAGACTATCAGTGATATATGCAGTAACATTCGACTCACATTTCAAATTGTTAGTGATTTCTTGTTGCGTCTTAGTTTTTTTTTATTTTGTGCGCTTCTTTTTTTTTGTAGATTGTTAAATATATTCCACTTATATTGATCAAGCTCGATTACATTTTGTTTATTTATATTTATATACATATTTTTTAAGAAATAAGTAAATATATGGCGAGATGTCTTGGAAAAATTGTTTCAAATGTTTTGCCATTCCATGCTTGATAAGGAATTTTGTTTTAGAATTGATTAAAAAGCAAAATAATACGCTATTAATTATAATAAAGTTATAGTAAATCATTATTTATACTCTTTCAACCATTTCTGTACCTTCTGCATTGTTACCTTTGCAATTGTATAATATGTAAATTTAATAAAGAAAATATTAAAAAAATTGTTAATGGGAAAATAAAAATAATATTTATTTCCTTTATGACTTTTGTTTGTATTATTTAGACTTTAATCAAATTGAAATTGTTATTATTTCTTCTCCTTACTTTGGTCAACGAATATTGAAATTTAAGTCAGGGTCATTTTTAAAAAAAACTTATTAATGACAATACCAGTACTAATACCCTAAGGATATATATAATTCTAAACATAATCAGATTTTTCAACAAAAAATAAGCACTTAAAAAATATTTTAATCCCTTTCCAAAATTTTTTTTTTTCTTCTTCTATTATTTAAAGTTCTTAATATATAAACATAAAATCAATAAAATTCAAAAGCTTTATATAATCATGTTAAAATAACTAGTTTCTGATAAGTATTGCAGAGAAAATTATGAAAATCATGTAATTTAGAACGATAATCGATATGGCAAAGAAAAAGTTTCTTTTTAAAAGAGAAAATTAAGCACTTTTAACAAACCTCGAATATAAAAAACCTTTAAGAGCTTTTAAAAAACGTAAATAAAAAATAAGCTCCTTTTTAAAAACACTACACACCCTGATAATGTATATGGAGCTAAAAATCCAAATCTGTCAAAAATAAGGCATGTTTATTCAGTGTAAGTATGCTTTTGTGTTTTAATTCATAACTCCATAAGGTTAATTAGCATAATTGACATGTAGAAAGGAAGAAAATCTGATCACTAGTACAAAAGTTATTTTGGGTGATATCTTTTTTTTGTTGTTCTGTATCTTGTACTTCTCTACAATCAAATCCTTGTAGAAAAGGTAATTCAATGATTTCACTCAGGGTTCACAAATTTGTGATAATTAAGATGAGAAAAAAACAAAACCATATAACAATTTGTCAAATCACTAGTGAGATAGGTTGAATGAGCAAAACCACAATCATTTGATTAATTTTGGAGGTAATTTTAATTGTCTTTCAAGTTTTTTTTATTTCATTAGGCACTTGCATAGGTTTGTCAGTCCAACCCACCTCGGTAGTGATTACAGGGTTGCCACAGTAAAAAATGAACAAAAATAGTTGCTTTTAGTAGCCTCAAGCATGAAAATAGTTGCCTGAACAGAAACAAAAATTTATCAAAAATAGTAGCCAAATAACTAAAATTATAGCTTAATTGTCAAATACTAATATTAGGACTGGGTGATGTCAGACATTTTAAATCATGATACATCGTCAGTTAGACATCACGATATAGTGATGTATCGCAATTTAGCATATGTTCAAAAATTACCTATGGGAAATCTTTAAATCAATCAAAAATAAATAAAAAGGAATTAATCTAGTACAAAAGAAAATATTAATTCTAATCATATTCTACTACGACATCAATATCATTGCTTAATTTTTTCAATTAATAAAGCAATAATTAAACAAACCCAAGCTTTATTTCTATTTTCTTAAATTAAAAATGATTTAAGATTTATTGGTTTAAAAATAATAATACTGTAACAACTTATTTTACATACATGCATTAAAAATTAAAAGAAGAAGAGAAAAAACAAACCACAGAAATGTTCACTTCAGGGAAGAAAAAAAAAATATTATTATTTGTTGAAAAAAAAACATGCTTTTGAAACATCATTAAACCTTTTTTTATTTGCTTATTTAAAATAATAAAAAGTAGTATTAACTAATGGTCAAATTCTGTACTTAATAAATGTAAAAATATTTTTACTTATTTATTATTATTTTCATTTTTGAAAATAAAATCGACTAAAGATTTATTTGTTTAAAAATGATACTGACTATCGAATAAATTATAAAACAAACAAGTATTGAAAGAATTTTAATAAAAATTTAAAAAATACGTTAAGTACTAATGTTAAATTATTAAAAACGTCAAAACATTACTAAACTTTTTATTTAATTAAAAAAAATTTTGTTTTAACTAACAGCCAAGTTTTTTTAAGACTTTGTTTTCATTTTCTCAAAAATAAAAGCAAATTAAATAAAGGTGAGCTTTGTTTTAATTTTTTTATAATTAAAAACGACTGAGCATTTATTGGTTGAAAAACAATCATGTTATTATAATTAACTACATTTAATAAATTTAAAAAAACTAACTTTTTATAACAAAGTTAAATACAAAATACCCCTATTAAATTTCATCGCTTAAAATAAAAAACAATAATTGAAAAAAATCAGTGATTTGATCTATTGAGCTCAGGACGAAAATTTAAGATAACAGCGATTGTGCAGCAATCGCAGAGTAACAGTAGGTCTACTAAAAATAATTGACAAGAATCGTTAAACCCAGACAAAAAAAATGGTATGAAATAATGCAGAACGAAACGATTGCTGCAGAAGTCTCACTGAAAATAATTTACAAGAAACCCGATAATTCCGACGAAATAAAATGCACAACGATCGAAAAATGACGTAAGTCCCATTGAAAATAATCTTCAAAAAATGCAAAATCCGAAAGACAAAAATGAACATAAAGAAACTATGCATTGCGTTCTATATTACAACGCTGATCCTCGCACGAAACCGGGTTCAATTGGTTCGAACCTGAATCAATTCGCTCTTCGTCATTCAATATCACGAAACTAACGTGCCTATCTTAATAGCAAAACGCTATCTACATCTCTGCAACTAGACGAAATAAAAATTGTCTTCGTTAGTGCGGCAACAGCGTTAACCTAGTCTAGGATCCTTGCATATTAAATCGTTAAACCGCGATTGTAATCTTATTCCGGAGGCTTAAATCAGATTTCTGATGCATCGCCTAAAACGAAAGTCACTACATCGGCCTACTGATATATGCGTTAAAGCGATATTTCGCGATACATCGCTTTATCGCCCACTCCTAACTATGCTCCAATTAAACAAAAAGTTTTGTACAAATATAAAAGGTATACATATTAGAAAATAGGTAACTAAATAAAAATCGAATTACAATAAAATATGAATGTTAATAGAAGGAAAATACAATTAAAAATAACAAAACTGCCCCTCAGAGAGAACATATAACAAGTATTTTATTAATTCTATTGGAAATTTACATTTTTGCTCTTTGAACATAAATGATTGTATAAAAGTTTGCTTTCTTTTATTAACGTTCTAAAAAGTAACGTTCATTTTTGCGAAAAAACTTCGCCAAGAGTAAAAAAGTCTCCTAATAGTCGCCTATTCCTGAAAATAGTTGCTTTTTTAGCGTTTTCAGGCAAAAAAAAGTCGCCAAAGGCCGAAAATAGTTGCATTTTAGTAGCCTGTGGCAACCCTGTGATTACTTAGATTTCTATAGCGTTTTTGTTCTATGTTAGCATACAACCTATTATGTATATTGGTTTTCATATACTTCATTTTTCATGAGGATTATAAAACTATATATTAAGTGGGGTATTGGCGGATCATCCTGTTAACTCATTTAGGATTACTCACTACACTAAAAAATAATTCACAGTCTTACCAGAAAATAATGCTAAATGTACCATTTTGTTAATTTGGTATCATAATATAGTGTTATACATATATATAAAAAAAAAACATTCTAGATTTCATTCTAGGTCCTGAACTAAGTGAGCTCTTAGGTGTCAGAGGTAGGTGTTAGGCACTTTGGACGAAAGAATTTTTTTAAAAATTTCTTTAAGTAATTTGAAAGAAAATTTACATTGCTTACAAATTTACATTGATTTAAAATGGATAATACTTCAATAAGTTAAAAATATAGAAATTTCTCAAATCATAAATTCTTTTGGAAAAAATTGGTAAAGCATTTGACTATTTTTCTGAATTCTGTTACAATGTTATATCCAATTTCACATAATTTAAGACTCAGAATTTTTTAAGGTTATTTTCAAACGGTGAAATGATAATTAAAATCACACTATTGCTAACAAACATATTGAAAATGGATACATTTTGCCCAACTCATTTTCAATTTACAAAAAAAAAACAGGTGTTTTTTATTGTTTAATAAAACACATTTGGGTTTTTTTTTTAGGTAGAAAAGTAGACAGCCTTGTGATAAAAAAGGAGGGCGTGTAAATTAACAAAACATCAAATATAATTATTTGATTTCGGAAACTTCCAGTTTTGTATTGTGAAATGTGTGGTATTTTAATCAAATTAATTAGAGGAGGTGAAAAAAAATCCAATTTAAACGGTTTAAAATTGTTACAGTAAAATAATACAATAAAAAAAATGAACTAAAATGCTGCATTATTTTTATTCCAATAAATCATTGTTTTTACAATATAAAAAGTTTACAATTTGTATTCACAAAAATTATGTCAGTCCTATTATATTTTCATAAACAATTAAATTCTATTTAGTATTACTCCACATCAATTTCGAAAATGGTTGGGGTTTGCCAGTAGAAATAACTTAAAATTATCAATGAATGAGAAAAGTACAAAATACACACGTAAAAAATAAATACTGTAAAACAGTATTATATACAGTGTTCAAATAGTATGGAAACAGTCTAATTTCTGAAGAAAACATGTGTACAAGGTTTTCAACTCAATAATACCTAAGTAAAGCTGGGTTTTCTCCAAAGGAAAGAGACTGTATTGGCGTGGAGGTCAAATTTGCAATCATTTGATAGCTTTTAAAACATCTAACATCACAATTTAAATTTTTCAATCAGACACGAGGCATCTTCATTAAAATTTTTTTACCCAATATATTTTGAGATAACAGCACCATCTATGAATTATAAAGCAACATCCTGTTACTCAAATTGGGATACTTTTTGCCGGAAAATTCACATCTGCAATAAAAAATGATGGTACTCATTTAAGATTTTGAAGTTTTCTACCACCCTTGGCTCAGTTTGAAGATCAAATATGGTGTACAATAAAATGCAATTTTTGAAAACATTTCCCTTTCAGATGATGCAACCAATGCCATTTTGAATTTTTAATTAAATAAACTTTTCTCCAGACAATTGACTGGTTTCAGACTTTTTGGGCATCCTGTACATAAAAAAAGTTTAACTTCAGTAGCCCTACAGCTTTCCCCCAATTTTTTTTTTTTGAAAGACAAATATAAACTCAAAATAAAATAATTGACAAAAAAGTGAATATTTACATGAGTGTATAAGAAAAAAACCAAATTTTTTGAATTGAATTATTATTATTTTTTTTTTGAAAATGTTATTTACACTGAAAACATAAGCGAAGAAGTGCAAATTTGTGGAACAATCTTCTTATATTCTCAATTTGTGGAACACTTTTTTCTTAGCCTTTATTATGTCGATTCCCACTTCCCCGTGGATTATCTGAAATGACAAAACAGAAAGAAAAAAAAGTTCAGAAACATGCAAACCCAAAAATTAAAAAAAAAAAAAAAAATATGCAAGGCAACATAAGTAACCAAATGCAAGCACATGATTTGATGCATATTTTTTTTAAAATCTATTCTTCTAGATAAACATAACTAAACAAATTTTTGATACCATTCATAAGTCTGTGACAACATTGGTATACTAAGCCCATATGAAAATAACATTATTTAAACAAGTGATTTTGCAAATTAATGGATAAATACGATGTATCATTAAAGATTATATAAAACTGAAAACTTAAATTTTTTTTTTTAACATTGTAAGTCATTGAATAAACAAGAATGCATGTTTCTGTGCTCCTCATAGAATCAAAACACATTCCATTAAAAAGAGAAAGTGCCAAAATTTAAAGAGTGAGTCATACTCACTAAATTGTGTTTTTATAAACAAGTAAAAGAGATCGAAATCTTTCTTTGAGATAGAGAAACAAAAAAAAAAAAAAATTAAATTAAAAACTAATAATAAGGAGACAAAAATTTTGAATGCTCTCCTGACTAAACTATTGTTACCATATTTTTGAGATAACATCCGCCCCCATATGTTAAGAGGACGCCATACTGCGGAATAAAAGTTTCCTCACAAATTCTCTTTCTCCTTCATTACTAATTTAAAATGTAGAAAAAGTGAATTCAGACAAACCTAGAGTAATCCATGAAGTTTCAAATGCTGAAAAGAAAAATTTAAAATATACAAATGAAAATAAATTATGAGATGATAACTTAGGATTATGCAACAGAGAAGTTATCTTATAATAATTTGGTTGCATTTTAATATTTTGAAGTACTTTTTTCAGCAATTCAAAATTCATGACTTACTCTAGGTTTGCCTGAACTTACTTTTTCTTTCTTTTAAATTAGTAATGAAGGAGAAAGGGAATTTGGGATCAAAATTTTCTTTCGCAGTATGGTGTCCTCTTAAGAGAACACTATACCCTGGGAGTAACTTTTCATCGCAAATCTTCTTTCACCTCCATTACTAATTTAAAAGAAAGAAAAAGTGAGTTCAGTGCAAACTTAAAGTAAGTCACGAAGTTTCAATTTCTGGAGAAATAAAAATGTTGAAATATCAAAATGCAAACAAATTATTGGAAGAGAACTTCTCCATTCTGAAATTTTAAGTTATCTTCTAATAATTTATTTTCATTTTGATATTTTTCAGTATTTGTATCTTTATGGCTTACTCTAGATTTGTCTGAATTCACTTTTTCTATACTTTAAAATCAGTTATGGAGGAGAAAGAGAATTTGCAATGAAATTTTTCTCCCATGGTACGGCGTCCTCCTACTTAGTTGTTTAAGAATTGTGAAATGCGCAATCTTGTATTTGGCTGCCAAATTTATGATACTTAGAACAAAATTTACCTTAATATCATTTAATAATTTTTTTCCTTTTAAATTAGTAATGAAGGAGAATTTGCGACGAAAATTTTCTTCTGCAGAATGGCGTCCTCTTAAAGATGTAAGAATCAGAATATGATGAGAAAAAGAAGTGGTTATTCACAGAGAGAAAATTTTTGTGTTGTCATTAAAATATATCATGTATGGATACATTTTAATGAAAGATCCTTGAGCTTTTCAGATTATATACTAGTACGTAAAAATCCGATCACTAAATTGAACATTTTTAATTTTAAACACAATACAGACCATCCTTCCAATCATCCCATTGTCTTGCTTTCATTAATGCGATTGGATCGTCTTTGTCCAGTTGCTTTTCTTTTTCTATTTCTTCAGAATCTTTATCCAATTCTTCTCCTCTTAAAGCTTTTTCTTGCAGTGACATCCTAAAAAATGTGAAATGTTAAAAACATAGCTGCCAACATGGATAGGGAAAAATCCAGTAGATTTTACCAAATAGCATGAATTTTTTGTACTAAATACTTTACACATAGGGAATTTTAGGGATATTAAGTCATCAAAATAAAAAAAAATTGCTATATTTTCCAGTTATGATTAACATTAAATGAACTTGAAATATTAATAGGTATTTAATTCATCAAATATAGTTAACTGATTTTTATAAATAAGGCTCGCTTCTTTATGCATAAGGAACATTTATTTAAATATTCAAGCAAGCAAATAATCTGAGCAAAAATTCTATTTCAATAGGGATTTTTTAAGGAAACATTCTCAATTTTAGGGAATTTTCTAAAATGTACAAAAACCAGGACAATTTTTATCAAACCAGTAGATCACGAGAAACTGGTAAAATCCAGTAGAGTTGGCAGCTACGTAAAAATGATATTTTTTTATTAATAGGCTAACACATTATTTAAGTTTGATTTCAATTAATAGACTTTTACTGCAAATGAAAAACACCATGTAAATTAAAAATATATGCAAGAATTGATTCAATATTTAAAGAAAAATTCCCACAGTGACCGCACTGTCATCCAGTCGGGAAGAAAACCTATTACACATCATCCAGATATATTTTAAATATAATTTTTCAGTTGATTACCTATAATTGATACCTTATCAAAAAATAGTCACATAAAATTATATTCTTTAAATAAATTTTTTAAATTTGCATGAGTTAATTGTAATTTTGTGAGAGAAAAAAATCAGTTAATGCATTGATATATTATTTCCTTTTTTCTTCAGTATTTTTTAAATTAGGTTTTAACATTTATTTTAAACTTGAATTTAAAACTGTATCTTAATTTCTCTTAAGATATGTATCGTAATACAATTTATTTAAAAAAAAAGCTATAGCAAATTTAAACTGATACTATTCATTCAATTTGAAATATTTAAACAGTTATATTTTCAATCTCTACTTTCAATAACTAAAAAGTTTAAACTGAAAAGAGAAAAAATTAAAAATAAAAGAAAGTAACAAGTTGATTTTCTTATACTTCTGGCTTATATGTTAACTGGTGGCTTTGTTGCATCAAAAAACCAGTTAATCTTACATTATTCAAAGAGAAAATAGTGCCCAATACAGAAATTTAGGTACAATTTTTCCCAAGTTTTCAAGGCTTGGATCATGATATAAATTTCTTTAAATCAATTTACCACTCCTGACCATTTAGAATTTGTTTAATACTAAAAATTCTTACAATACTAAAAATTCTTTCAATACAAAACAAATCACTGTATCTTAATGAAGAAATTATCAAAAAGTACGAAGTTTGTTTGCACATAATATAATCAGAGGGATAAATTAGAAATTTTCAAGATTCTGTTCTTCTTTCGGATTTTGTTTTAATTGTCTATACTCTGCTAATTGTTCATAATCAGTACAAACATTTTAAAATTTTAAGTTTTAATTATATCGCTTCATCATTATTATCCTTATTACTTCTTGCAGATGCTTAATTTTGGAATAAATTTCATCGTCATCAAGAAAAAAAGGAGAAACGAAAAACTATATGTTTGCCCTACATATGAAAAAAATATTTTCGATTAGCAAAGTTCTTAGATAAGACAGGTTTGGAAAAGTGAAGCATTAAAGAAGTTTTAAAAGATATGCATTGAATGTATAGTGATTGGCTATTAGAGACATATCATCACTTCTCTTTTTAGGGATGGTAAAATTTTTTTTAAAGTTTAGAGAGGGTTGCCACTCAAATCTGGAGAAAAAATATTCCCTACGTATTACACACAATATATTCAGAGGAAACATAATTACATCGCTCTTGTGTAAGCTACATTGGACTAACTAAACTAGTTTTAATTGCTGGAAAAAGTTAAGAGAAAAAAAGGAACAACTGAACATATTTAAATAATGCCATAGTAATCGAAATAGTTTAGTACAGTTGGAATATCATCCTTAAATATCCCATAAATTACACATTGAGTAGTCACAATTTTTTAAAAGACCAAAATTCCCGTATTTTCCCAGTTTGTAAAGAAAAAATCAAAATTCCCGGCATTTTCCTTGTTATTTTAGGAGATTTTAAAATTCCCTGCATTTTCCAGGTTTTCTTGATTCTCCCTATGGAATGGCAACCCTGTTAGACAAGTATAAACAGAAACAGACTTTTTTTTAATAAAGATTATACTTTAAGACATTTGAAGTTGTGACTTACCCTGTCGGACGGTTTTTAATTTGATTGTGAAATCTCTGATAATAAAAATCATCAATAGTCATCACAGGTATGGCCGGATAACCAAGTCCAAACACTTTCTTTTGAATTTCATTTTTGGTTATGATTAACGGTTTTAGCGGCTGAAATAGAAAAAAATTTATTTTTAAACTTGCAAATTAATTAGACATTATTTTTATTAAAATAATTTTTTTTTATATAAAACTTTAAAAAATAAGCTGAGACAAAAACCACATCTTGACAAAAATAAAATATCATTTTACAGTATAGTAAAAGTAAAGTTCACTTATAATGCATAAATCAAAGTTCTAAAAGTTGATATAACATTAATGACTAGTTAATTCACCTACGGCTACAAACTTGCACCATCCACAGAAATGATACAAAATATCTGCAGTAATAAATGGAAAATAGATTAGAATTCTTCTGCAATCATTCTATATCTATTCTATTCTATATCATTCTATCATCTATAGAAGATATTAATAGTTTAAATTTCTCAGATACAGTTATTGTATTTCCCTGTTAGTTCCATTAAAGAATGTCTCATGAATTTGAGACCCAAAGCATGATTTATAGATTCCCCTGTTTTTAGATCAAAAAGATTCAAGAGGTGAACATTGATATTTTATTTTATATCTGTCGTTGAACAGCCGATCCAATTTTTTGGGTTTACGACTACTGATATTCAACTTCATAGCCATGTAATTTTGAAGCCAATTCAGAAGACAAGGGAACTCCTGGATCAAGTATTGGGAGAAATTTACCTTCATGGAGGACTTTTTAATGGAACTAACCTGCATTTGCGTCACATGGAGAGGAAAAACTATGAAAATCTCCCACAGACTGACGGCAAGGGGACCCTGACCCGTGATCTGTCTACTACAGACGATATTTTACGTCAGCACTCTGTGGAATTTGTATCAACCAAGAGTTAAATTTGTAGCCGTGTATGGAATTTGTATCAACCTGCCATTGCTGGGATTCGAACTCGGTATACCCAAACCAAAAATTTTTGAGTCGGCTGCTCAACGAAGATAATAAATTAAAATCATTAGATTAAAGATAACAGTTCATGTTCTAGGATATGTTGAATTGCTTCGGGTTCAAAAGTATAAACTCATTTTTATAAAAGAACAAAATAAGTCTTTATTCTAGAATATGATGCAGTGCTCTGATAAAAGCATATGACAAAAAAATGTTTTTTTTTTTAAATCACAAATTGAAATTTTTAAAAAAACACTAAGTCGAGAAACGTGCTAAAACATTTAAAGTCAATAGTTGCTAATGATGGCTAAGTAATTGAATTAATGATATTATTATATATATTAAAACTTTTTAAAATAAATAAACGTATATTGAAAGTTCAAATATACATATTAACAGAACAAAATTCTCAGCAATGAATTGCATACACTTTAGTTTATTACTGATATTGTTTTTGAAACGTGTGTGTATGTGCATGAAAAACATGAATACTCACCCTAATATCTTGCGGTGGCCTTTTATTAAAATCAGTGGAGTTTCCCCTGCCTGGCATAGATTTCAAAACATCTTTTTCCTCTGAAAATATAAATTAAAATAATATAAATAGGATTCATGCCAGCATAAAAGCATTGCAACAATTGTATTCAAGTCTTAAACAAAAGTTACCAAAATGATATGTATGGACTTAAAATTTGCTGAAATATTTGCTTGATTAGAAATATTATCATATCAGAAAGAAATAAGGATTTTAAAAATCATATCAATCAGCCTATAGCAACGTAGATACAAAAGCGATTGGCGAGACCAAATGCATTTACAATGGAATAATCACAAATAAACCACATAAAAATACTTCTTTTTTAAGAATACCAGTGAATAAACCACCTGGAAATTCATTGCAATATCTGCCAGAAAAAAAATATATAAAAGGTAAAAAAAAAAAAAAAAAGCAACATGGCTTTCAAAAAAGAATCAATGTGAATTAAGTTAGTTCAAATAATATTGCATTAGAAATATCAGGGTTGGAAAAAGAATGTACAGAATATATTCAGAAAAAATTCATTTTGATGTAACTTTCAGGATTGAAAGGAATATAGATATATTTTTTAAAGGAAGAAAAAAATCCCCCGACGATACTTTTTCCAAAACACAATTTGTTTTGTCGAATTTACGATTTTATCAAATTTGGCGAATGCTTAATGGGGCCTTGCATCTTAATGTGCCTGAATATGAACAGCGCGCAAAAAATCAACAAACCACCCTGAATAACTTTTAATCAAATAGTTGGATATTTACGTTCTAGGACTCAATTTTAATGGTTTGAGGGCGTAACTTCAAATATGCTAATTAAGTAGTCTAAATGATATTACAAGTTGCTAAATCAGACACAAAAAAGTACTTTTTGTGAATAAACTTAACTTTTTTTCAACGGATTCGGATTTCTGACTCCCAAAATATAGGGGATAGCTGCAATCTGGGAAATATGGTCCCCATAGTTTGATCAGGAGAGTGATTCAAAGTTTGGACCTCTTAATGCTAATTTTACTTTTTCTGCGTTTTGCCATATCTAAGAAATTTTTGAGCAAATTGAAAAATTTTTGCACACAATTATAAAATTCATTTGTCCAAAGATTATCTCGTGCAATAAATAAATTTTAGTAAAGACTTATTACATTTTATTATTTAATTTAATGATAATCCAAAAAAATTTGAAGGAAATCTGTTGAATAGTTCCTGAGAAACTGAATTTTAACTATACGACTTTTCTAAAACTCGATAAAAAAAAAAAGCTGTTCAATCAAAGCAAATTAAAGAATCAAAAGCT
This sequence comes from Parasteatoda tepidariorum, assembly GCF_043381705.1. NCBI lineage: Eukaryota > Metazoa > Arthropoda > Arachnida > Araneae > Theridiidae > Parasteatoda > Parasteatoda tepidariorum. The sequence goes on along the minus strand of NC_092209.1, from coordinate 84,390,694 downwards.
ATTCAGGGTGGTCCTTGGCACATTGTACAATCATCATAAATTGTATATTATTTAGCATAAATTTTATCACATTTGTCTAACATGTTATATTTTTGGACCACTAAAAAACTTAAGTGGTTCTTCCTTATGGGCGACTAAAGTTTTTCTGCTGGTGTGAACCATAAAATAATAATAAATACACATAAATTGAAGAAACAAAATATTTGAAACCTAAGTAAAATTTTTCAAGAAAAAAATATTGAAACTGGAATTAGAGTATGAAATACTTTACTTTTAATATTTTCTAATTCTTCTAACGCTATCATTATCCATCTTTCCAAAAGCACAAAATAGTATTCTCTCTAGAAAAGTACAAGCATATGTTTTAATTATATTCCATGAGTATAATAATAATAAACACACATATGTTGAAAACATACGCATTAATAAAAGATGTCAGGTGTTTATAAAAGTCCATTCCTGCTATGAAGAGCATAAAATAAAAATGTTGTTTTGTATCAAGCGAAAAAATTACATTCATATATGAAATAAAAGGCAAAGTTTTCCCTTACACTATCTACAAAAATTTGTAACGCAATAATAAACAATGAATAAAACTAATAAGCAATGCTAAAATGTGTAAATAAAGGAAAGAAGTTTAAAGAATTAAGGAAGTTTAAAGAATTAATTTTAAGATCTATTTTATTAATAGTATTGAAATCTATAATAATATAATTGAAATCTATTTAATTATTTACTGCAAATTACACAACTTGCTTACATACTAATTCAATTATTGCTGGTTGTAAGAAAATTTGCATAATTGTTTTGCAAACTTCAGTGTATTATAATCATTGATTAGCAAAAAAGAAGCTAATTTTTACAATTATGAAAATAACTATATGAGTCATAAGTATAACGAAATAAACAAAATGAAAAAAAAATCAATCATTCATTCTTTAAAAATAGGATTCAAGAAGATAATTTTTTAAGTTTAGAATTTTGAGGAAGGTTCATTTAATTAATTTTTAATTTTGTGAAATGTCCTTTTTGGAGGGATAAAATGACTTCCTGTACAATCAAACTAATCTAGTTAACACTTATGAGTATTTTCAAATTGAGTAACTGAACTATAAAAAAGTGAAGCTATCTTTTCAGGAAACTAAAAGTATTACACATTGATTGCAGATACTTTACTTTTAAACAATAAACTATCGAAAAAAAAAATAGAATTAACTAAGTTGTACATTGTACTAAGTTGTACATTGTACTAAGTTGTACAACTAAGTTGTATTAAAATTTTACATTGATTTTAACTCCAATATTTTTCAGAAGAACTATGTGTAAATTTAATCTGCCATTTAAAAAGATACATATTACAAAATGAAAATATGTTAATATTATTGCAAACAGATTTAAAAATAAAATTATACATTGATTCCATCTTCAATATTTTCCAGAACTATGTGTAAATTTAATATGTCTCTTAAAAAGACTAACAACATTAATTAAACAAAAGATTTAAAAGATTAATTAAAAGAAAAACATCACTAAATTATTGGAAACTATAATAAACAGCTATAATAAAAATTGAAAAAAAAAAAAAAAAACATTAAATACACAAACTTACAATGTATTCCTCACAGTCTTCTCTTTCAAGATATTTACTAAGATTCTTCTCCTTTTCTTCCAATTCCTTTTTCAACTTATATTGTTGTATTTTATTTTGTCGGATGGTGGATGGATCTACTTGAATTGGTGCTTCAGAATTCTCCAATTCATCATTAAATTGTTTTAAAGATGACACATTTAACTCATAATTTTTACATCTGAGTAGAAAGTCTTTAAAATAAACCTAAATTTAGAAAGAAAAAAATATTAGTGCAACAATAAAAACTACTCCTGGTGGTATTTCTATGTTTATACTATTTTTCCTTTTATAACCGTCGTTGAACACCCGACCTAATTTTTTGGGGCTTACGACTACTAATGTTCAACTCCGTAGCTTTGTAATTTTGAATCTAATCCAGAAGACAAGGGAACTTCTGGGTCAAGCATTGGGAGAAATTTGCCTTAGTGGAAGACTTTTTGATGAAGCTAACCGGCATTTGCGTTACACGGAGAAGAAAACTGCGAAAACCTTCCACGTTTAGCATAATAGCAAGGGGACTCTAACCCATGATCCATCGAGGATATTTAATGTCAACACTGTGGTCAGCGCACTCACTCAACAGATGTTGCTGAGAAAAGCTAAAAAACATTTTTTTTTTCACAGTAACCACTCTTAACAGCAACACTATCTTTTTCAATAGATAATTAAAAGTAATAATTTTAAATTGACTAAATCCAAAATAACATTAAGATTCTTATTTTTCCTCTTTAGTCAAAATTTCTACTTCTACTAAACAAGAAGAGAAAAATATATTTGAAATTAATGGATTTGTTATTGCATTTGTGTTCTAGAGATTAGATATTGTAAGCAGTATACGGAAGCAGTGACATTTGAAAAATCATTTAAAGAAAAATGTAATATATGATCTGCTAAGGTAACCAGAAAATTAATTCTTACCAAGTAAAAGTAGTAACAGTTACTCAACAGATATTGCTGGAAAAAGCTAAAATTCAATTTTTTCAAAATAACCACTCTTTACAGCAACATTATCTTTTTCAATAGATAATTAAAAGTAAGAATTTTAAATTGACTAAATCCAAATTAATGTTAAGATTCTTAATTTTTCCTTCTTAGCCAAAATTACTACTTCTACTAAACAAGAAGAGAAAAGTATACTTAAAATTAATGGAATCCATAGCAATAATTATTACTTCTGCTATTCTGAGATTTTCCACTCTTTCTGCAAATTCTTTGGTTGCAAGACTAAGAGTCAAACTTCCAAGACAAGCAGGAAGGATAAGATATCTAAAACAAATCATAACAAAATTATTATTGCATTTGTAATTAATAATAATAAAAGATAATCTCATATTTTCAAAATAAAATTTACTTTAAACTTGAAGTCTGAACTTCTTCTATGGTTTCATTGGAAGAAAAGAGATCAAGATGATTTACTATTTTGGTACATTTTTCTAAAGATTTAACACAACTAGAAATGGCTTCCTAAAAAGGGATGAGGTTACACATTAAAACTATTTTTCATGTTTACATAAAAATAAACCATTTTTTATTTAAGGTACACATTAAAACTATTATTTTTAATGTTACACATTGTGGTATCAATATAATGGTATACATTTTGAGGTTGCACATTAAAACTATTTTTAATGTTTCCATAAAAATTTTTTTTTATTTAAGGTACATATTTTCACACACATTCAAAATATCATGCTTTATTAAAAATAATAATAATGTTGAGAAGTAATACAATTTGAAATACTAAATAAAAATGGCTGAAAATTTAATTTTTATAATAATTTTTCTAAACATTATGCTTTAAAAATATTATAATCTTTTTCGGAAAAAATCCACGGGGGAAAAAATGTAGCTTTTGCAATGAATGTTTTTTTATAGTAATTGAAAACATTTAAAAATTATTTTTAGTATGAGAACAATATCAATTAATCTTAAAAATTAATAAAAAGGAAGTACAGCAAATCACATACAATGTTTGGAAAAATATGCATATTGAAGTTTGGAATGTTTCTTTAGAACACATAATAAAATTTAATCAAAATAGGTTTAAGACTTTTGCGGTTAAAAAAAACTAATTTTATTATTTTTACTTTATATAAATTACTTACACATTTAATTTTAAATTAAATCTTCTAATTACATTTGTTTAAATTACATTGGTTAAAGAAAATTTTCTTTAACCGAAACTTTTTCAAAACAATTTTAAAAAACACTACATATGGCTGAAAAATTGATCCAAAAATCCTCGTTAGCATAGGATAAAACTGTTGAGTTAAAAAATAACTAAAATGTGTAAATTGCATATTAAGTATATATGAATTTGATAAATCTTGGAGTAATGGCTTAAAAAAAAAAACCATGCATAGCGGCTAAAACACAACATGATTTAATGATGGATTTGTCATTATTTGGCCAAGTAAAAAAATAATAACTTATAGTTCAAAATTGCCTTTCATAATAATATCGTATTAAGTATATTATAATTTGAAAAGTCATAAAGAAACGGCTGAAAAAATAAAAGACAACCGCCAAAAAAAAAAAAAAAAAAAAAAAACTATAAAAATGAGATTTATTGTAGAATGGGTAACAATTTCCGTAATCAGGCAAACATTGCTTAGAAGCTAAAAAAAAGGGAAAGTGGTATCTGAGAAAAAAACATAAACACAAAACTATTATTTAATAATGCTTAAGAGGCATGCAAAAAAATACAACAATAAATTCGTTGGATTCATTCACTTATAAAACATGTACACTATTTCAAAATAGCTTGAAATTATACTAATCCTTAATCATTGTTTCAGTAACTGCACAGCAATAAAAGAATTCTCTTCACAGTCACATTAAATAATTTCACGCATAAAAAATTTACTTCTTAATGCACAACAGACACTTCAGATTTCCAGACTTTTTTTGAAACAAAACACCTCTAATTAAAGCAACAGTTTCGCACTCGAATTTGCATCACTTCAAGCCGATTCTATGCCTCACTTCAAAAATTTGGCATTTTTAATTTATTTGGGCAGTGAAAATTATTGAAAAAACATCTGTTCAACTCTTTAAAAAAAACATTAGTGTAATGAATGTCTGGGCAAATTCAATACCTATAAATCAAACAAAACTAAAAAATAAACATGGATAACGATTTTGCACATTGCTTCAAAGTCAGCATGAAAATCTAGAAATCAAAACAACCTGGCGATCCTTAACCAAAGATATTAAGTCTCTTTTAAGATGCTGCATCATAACATTAAATTATGCATTTTTGAGAATAATATTCTATTTTTATAACTGCTGTGAGTTTGCAACTGTTACTGATGACTGTTAGGTCAAGTTTAGCCTATCTAACGCCAGCGCTGTCTACGCTTATTTTGAAAATGGCCCAAAACGTTGATATTGAGAAAAGCCACAGTTTTGTGAAAATGAAAAGCGCTTGTGGTCTAATTTTTTTAATATTTCAAAACTTACTCCAATTCTGCATAACTAGAGCTCATAAAAAGTTTCAAAAACTGAGAATAAAGAGAGAATAACTGAGATTTAATAATTTTCATCTAGGTGGGTAAATATCGTCAAATTGGCAATTTTCAAAAGAGGTTAATAACTTTTAAAATATTTAAGTTATTTGGGGATATTTCCCTATCCTGATCTGCCAAGCCAACTATAATTGCCAAATTGATTTTAAATGGAATTTAAAAAAAAAAAAAACATGTAGATGTTTGCCTGGGGGTGGCTACAAGTTATATCCTTCCAGTTGGTCCCTTTCTGTGATGTCTTTTTTAGTTTCTGGTGGGCCACTGCCCAGAAGTTGCCAAGATTTGGCACTTATTCTGCTACAGAACACGATACTCCCTAGTTATTTGTCTTGCCCAGAAAATAGAAAATTTGTCTTGCCAGAATGCCCGGCAAGATAATAAATATAATTTATAATCAAAACACTGCTTCAAGTGTAATGCACTTAAGCTACGGCTTTTTTTAATTCTTCTTGGCGACAGAGCTTCGAANAAAAACATTAGTGTAATGAATGTCTGGGCAAATTCAATACCTATAAATCAAACAAAACTAAAAAATAAACATGGATAACGATTTTGCACATTGCTTCAAAGTCAGCATGAAAATCTAGAAATCAAAACAACCTGGCGATCCTTAACCAAAGATATTAAGTCTCTTTTAAGATGCTGCATCATAACATTAAATTATGCATTTTTGAGAATAATATTCTATTTTTATAACTGCTGTGAGTTTGCAACTGTTACTGATGACTGTTAGGTCAAGTTTAGCCTATCTAAAGACAGCGCTGTCTACGCTTATTTTGAAAATGGCCCAAAACGTTGATATTGAGAAAAGCCAGTTTTGTGAAAATGAAAAGCGCTTGTGGTCTAATTTTTTTAATATTTAAAAACTTACTCCGATTCTGCATCACTAGAGCTCATAAATAGTTTCAAAAACTGAGAATAAAGCAATGATTTAATAATTTTCATCTAGGTCAAACTGGCAATTTTTAAAAGAGGTTAGTAACTTCTAAAATATTTAAGTTATTTGGGGATATTTCCCTATCCTGATCTGCCAAGTCAATTACAATTGCCAAATTGATTTTAAATGGAATAATAATAAAAACAAAAAAACATGTAGATGTTTGCCAGGGGGTGACTACAAGTTATATCTTCCCAGTTAGTCCCTTCCCTTTCTCTGATGTTTTTTTCAGTTTCTGGAGGGACACTGCCCAGAAGTTGCCAATATTTGGCACTTATTCTGCTACAGAACAGGGTACTCCCTAGTTGTCTTGCCCAGAAAATTTTCCGCGGCAAGATAATACCTATAAATCAATTATATACATTGCTTCATCATATTATATCAATCAATTATACACATTGCTTCAAGTGTAAGGCACTTAAGCTACGGTTTTTTTAAATTCTTCTTGGCGACAGAGCTTCGAAAAACAGCATTAAGTTGAAAAATTTGGAAGTTATTATTATTGCCAATGTAGGTGAGAAAAAAAAATCTCGAAAAACGGGTACTGACACATAACAAATCATTGCGACGAAATCACAACTTATCAATTACTTTATGTTTATTAATGCGTGTTATGTTTATTTGCATTTTTCACACATTAAAGTTAATCATAAAATATCAGTTGTTAAAAACAGCAACTGGAGATTCTTCATAAGATAAAAATAACAGCATTTACAAGAAGGCTAAAAAATTAAAGTAATTGACCAAGAATTATAGACATTACTTAACCTGTAAGGATTTATCATTAGAAGATAAACTTGTATTCTCAATTAGTTTTAGAAGTTTTAGGCAGTCATCAAAAATTTCCTTTAATTCAAAACTATTATTTTCATCTGCTGCTTTTGAGAAATATCTCATCAAATTATTTTTGGAGATTATAAGTTCTGATTCAGTCATGCTGCGTTATTAAGCTGGAAGAAAAAGATTAAAATTAAAAGAAATTTGTTTCAAATGTTTTAAAAATACTAGGAGTTTGCTTGTAGTTGAAAATAAATCTTACTGAGCTGCTTATTTCTTCTCACCTGTAAACCTTTATGGAGATAGCAAACTCTTTTATAGTGTTTCCATGTTTCTAATAAATAACTTAATCGACTCCTGAATAAGCTGGAATCAAATTTCCTCAAAAATAAAAGGTTCGCATTAGCATATAAACTGGCTTGTAAAGAATTCAGTCCGCGAAAATCAAGAGAAGTAGAAAACTGAAACTCGTGAAATTTGGACTCAGACTACGAATTTTTATTATTGAATAAATTGGCTATGTAATTTCATTTCTGAAAGAAGTCCAGTTAATGTTTTGAAGTTCTACTTATTTAGTTATTCTAATAATTAAAATATATTTGAAGGATGGTATGAATTGACAGCTATATTATCTTTCTAAGTAATCAAGATTTATTTACTGTTTGTGTAAAGTTATTCTTACTGTATTGTGAGTATTGTGAATTGAATTATTGAAGTTTACTATATTGTGATTATTAAGCATTTCCTATTTTGTGCAGCATTTTAATGGTGTTATGGTTTTATTTGCTCTTTTTCTGAAGAGTCAAATAATTTGTTAGATTTAAGTCGTGGATATCTTTTTTGCCTGTGCATGCAATTAAAAATATATTTATTGATAAAAAGCTTAAAAAATTTTCTATGATTTGGACTGAAAATTATTAGTAAATAAACAGTTAAAAATGCATTTTTGAAAAGAAAAATAAAATTTATTAAAAAAATAATTTTACAATTTAAAATCACTTAAAAAATGTATTAAATGTCTTAAAAAATAGAAACTCATAAAAACTCTTAGTCTCTTCTTCAGAATTAAACTCATAAGCACAGATAATTTTTTAGTGTAATTATTATTTTTACAGTTAATTAATTTTCCTTAAAAATGGAGCATGAATTAAAAAGCAGTGTTTTTAAGAAATAGCGACTTATTTTTACAAAGAGGACGCATTTATAGGGATCAAAGGGTTAGCCGCCTTTCTAAGAACGTTTAGTTAGAACATTGCTATTCAGTAATATGTGATAATGAAGCTGAATATTAATAGTTTTTTTTTTAAAGAAATACCTGTTTTGTAAAGAAATGCCTAATAGGTTTGTTTTAGTTTAAATTGTAACTCAAAAAGCAATTGTAACTTAAACAGAACTCAAAGCTGTTGCTCTTGCCACCATTGATGAAAAATACCCTAATAACAATTAGGTACACATCTACACAGATGGCTCAACTGAGTGAATTACTGGACGAACTGTTTTTTTCCAAACTTTTTCAACTTAAGGAACCTTTAAGTCTTAGAAAATTTCAACAGAGAAATCTTTGCCATTTACCTGGCTCTTCAGAAGATTTTGGAAAAACCAAATGGGACTTTTGCCTTCTTCATTGATCGTCAAACTGAAATACGCACTATCTAAAATTATGCACCTCAGCCTATAGTCATTGAATTCAATTATGAAACTGCTATTAACACTCAACTATCTACTGGTAAGAAAATAATTCTTCAATGGATTCCCAGCTATTGTGTCTTATGTGGAAATAAAAACATATATAATCTCACAAAAAGGGCATCCTTCATGGACCCTCCTGTGTCACCCACTAACCTGAGAAATGCCGAACTCTAAATCAAGCAAAAAATTCAAAACCAGCGAGAAACCTCCAAGAGAGATCAAGTTGTTTTTAAATCTTGGGAGGGCCTTCTAACATCTTGTCTCCCAAAAACACTTCCTAGAACTATTGGAGTCTCATCCTTCCAATTTCTCACTGGACATGACTACCTTAGTCACACATGCACTGTATTAAACTTACTGACTCTAATGATTAAATTTTATGCAAGGAACATGTAAACGTGAATGGCGAGCATCTATGGAACTGCTCCTCCCTCAATGATGCTTATAGTTCTTATTTCAAGACTATCTCAATTCCTGGAGATGCTTCTTATTTGTATTGGACTGCAAGACTTCTTGCTAGAAAGAGCAACTGAAGGACATAATTCCAAAAAAAAGAGATGCCAACTGCTCTGGACACGCCAAAATAATTTTAAAGAAACGGTAAATAGAAATATTTGCAAACAAAATTTTGCAAATATTTGACTATTTTTGCTTGCTTTTTAAAAGGTATAGCATAACTACGATAAAGTGATGAATTATATAAGCCTATGAATTATTTAGCAATAGTGGTGGATAAAAATCTATCAAATTGAATTTATTAAACCAAGAATCACAATTGATAAACTACCTCTTTTAAATATTTATTTGCTGTCTGGAGCAAGTTGGCATCTCTGAGTTTACTCAATATAGCTCTTTGTTCAATAATAATAAATATATATCATTAAACAGGATTTTTTTTTTTTAATTTAATGCTTTTTTTATCTGAATATCTGCTGCTAACTATTCACATTAAATAAAAAATAAGTAAATGAACATGAAGAAAAAGAATGTTCAAAATATTTACTTCTTATTTTATATTTTGTTAATGACATTTATAAAATTAAATATTTTTTAGTTAATTGAATGTTTAACCACAAACAAAACGTTCTTGATGTTATTGTTCATTTATTTTTTATTGTACTACTATAGATATTTTGATCTTTGACCTTAAATGCCTATTTTCAGAAATATCTTTTTTCGAGCTTTGCTGAAGTCCCACTGATTCAGAAAATGGGACTTCTCAATGTATATATCAACTAATACTTTTGAGGTTAAAAATTATTTTATCTTTGTAAAAAAAGCAAACGATTCTCTCAACAGCTCATTTTGGGCTAGAAGGGGTCATAAAGTTTCAGGCTCTACAATTTCAAAAGCATAATTTTGTGCCAATGTGGTTTAAAAAAAGTTAACTTCTTAGGTCAATAAATGTGTAAGAATAAAGAGGAGGGCTAATGATTTTAATCCTATTTTTATAGACTAACTTTTGTTGCAAAGTTAGATTTCTTTAGTCTTAAATGGAGTTGATATAATATTATAACTCAAATAACCCTTTTGAAGTTTAAAGAAGATTTTAATGTCTGCTGGATTTTATTTATAAATATCCTGTCTGATAATTGCACTGCCTTATACATTTTATAATTTCACATGTTTTTATTAAATAATTGTATTAAGCAAAAAAGGCATAAAATTTTTTCTAAAAAGAGAAGTGGTGTACTAGAAACAGATAATTACAATAGTTCTATAAATTTCTCATTTAAGACAAATTTACATAATTTTTTTTATCTTTATTAAGATTATTTTTTTATAGCATAGATGAATTTAAATGGATGATTTATTAATGTTCTATTAATTGGTGTGTGAAGTAGGGGACTGGTAGAGATTTCTAATTATTGTGGAGTACCTATCTGATTTATTAATAAATTCAAATTTATTATATCAATAAATGTATAAGAATAGAGAAGAATTTCTATACATGTTTATTTTTATGGTATTTTAATAAATAAAAAAATTATAAGCTTCGTTGCAAATGGGATTTTTGCTGATTTAAATTAAAGAATTTTATTGTTATAAATCAATACTTTAAGAGTCTAAAATTATTTCATTTTATGTATGCTTTTTTTAAAATTGTTGTTTAAATAAAAATAGCTAGTAACTGTTAGATAAAATTGTTTGTTTATCTTTTATTTATTTGTTTTTTATTTAAATTTTTTTTTTCATTTTGTTTTGCAGGTAAAAATATCTACTTACTGTTAATAATGATTGGCAAAAGTGTATGCCATAGGAATTTTTTACTTTCTGTCATACTTCTGAAGTTACTGTATATTAGAAGAAAGGTTCATTCTGTTGTGTTCAAGTTTTATCATCTGTAAACTAAATTAAACTTAACAACTATCAGAAAGAATGGAGCAGGAAGTTGCTATTTTTTTCCGGAAAATATTAGCCCAGAAAAAGCTTATTAGTTATGAAAAATTGTTCAACATTTTCCTCAAGGAGAGTCATTCTCCTTTAGTAGATAGGTTCAAAAGTTATAATTCTCTACAGATATATAATTTTTTCAACCTTGAGGAAGGTGATTTTTTTCTTTACAAAGGTTATGTGTTTGAAAAACTTCCTTGCATGGCGATTGGGAATTATCAGAAGATTTACTCTGCAGTTGCTTTCCTTTTGAATTGTTATGAGCCTTTGCATTACTTAGAACTGAAGCGTTGCATATTTCATGCTTTTGAATACCTTAAAAAGGAAATGAGTATATTGCGGGAAGAAGCTCAGAATAACTTGTTTAAATCTATTCCTTTTACGGAACAAGATAGAGAAGACTATTACGTGTTAGTTGATGATTATCGACACTTTCAAGGATTTTACATAACAACCGATGAGAAAACACTGTTATGTATTGTTGGAACATTAATGTTTTATAAAATAGTGCATTTTGAAAAGTTATTTAAAGAAATAAAATCCCGTATGCCCATAGAGGAAAGAGCATGTGTGTTTGATTCACCAATTTCAGATCAATTTAGTTTCTTGAAAGAATATTATCCTATTATTAGCATATCAAATGATGGTTATGTATCACTGACAAAGAATTTTATTTTTCCTGCCTGTAGTTATGAAAACGCTCCCAAGAAAGGCTCATTAAAATCTATTGAATTATCTAATCAAAACAACGATAACAATCTAACAGGATTTGTAATAGACAATCTAACTACATTCACATCCAAAGATACTGAGCCAGAAATTAAGAAAGATAGTACTTTTACTAACAAAAAGCTTATTACTGAAACTTTTTCTGTACTGAAACTTTCGAAAAGATTTATTAATGGATTATCTTGTTTACTGAAATATTTTAAGTTTTCTAATAAAGAAAAGCTTACAAAACTCACCCTCCTTGTTTTAGAAGATGTTGAAAATTATTTGCTGCATGTACCACTTCTTGATCGGTGTCATTTTTTAGAAGATTGTTTTAAACATTTTACGATTCTGACTAATGACGTGATAGTTTATAGGACTCCTATCTCCGATGACACTACATTAAGTGAAGAAGAAAAAGATTCCTTTCTTTTCGTTTATATTTTAAGCGTGTGTGGTGCAGTGCATTATCATAAAATATTTGAAAAAGCTTTAGAACACAATAAAACTATACCTCATAACATAGTCTCCGATTCGGAAAAATTGCAATATTTTAAATGCAGACCACATTTGTATTTTATACAACAAAATGATGTCATAACTTTGTCAGATTTACCATCGGTAGATTTGAACATATCTTGTTTTTTGGGTAGCAACCAGCTCATAAGACAAGAAACAGTTGCTCATGATTTTGAATTGTTAAGAACAAAAAGTCTGAATTTAAATTCAATCACAAATTATGATAAAAGTAACCATCCTTCTCAAGAAAAAGCATCAGTTGTTGAAACTTCTAACTCTAATGATGCCCTTGATACCAATTTAAATTTGCATATTGATAATCAAGAAACTACTAAGTGTTATGAAGGAGAAACATCAACCACTGAAGCTTCTAACCTGAATGAAAGTGTAAGCAATGGTCTGAATGCATTTACTGATAAGGTAGAAAGTCAACAGTTTTCAAGAGAAGAAGCCCCTGATGCTGATACGTTTAAAGATGAGGAAGGAAATAGGCAATTTTCTAAAGATCCAGATATTGAAAATTTTAATTTTGGAATTTCAAGATCAGAGCTTATAAACAAGGAAGATTTGCCTATAAATAAGGAAGAAACTAATCAAGTTTTTGTAAAAGAAAAGTCAGTTGCTGAAGCATCTAACTTCAACAAATCTCTGGAAACTTGTTTGAATTCTCTTACAGATGAAAATAACCAAGGAGCATCAGCTTATGAAACTACTGATTCTAATTTGAATTCATTTATAGTTCACCCAGAAAAGAGCCTCATGCTTAATGTAGAACCATCAGTTACTGAAATTTCTAATTTTGTTAAAACTTTGTCTTCAGATTTAGATTTATTGCCATATAAGGAAGAAAGTAGTCATGTTTTCAAAGAAAATGCTTCAATTATTGAAGCTTCCAACATTGTTGAAGCTACTAGTTCAAATTCAGTTGTAGATAACAAAAACACTGTCCAACTTTTTGAAAAAGAAAGCTCAACTAATGAAATTTCTAATTTAATTAAAACTGCAAATGGCGAGGTGAGCTCGCCTGCAAATGACAAAGAAATTCAAAAATTCAATGGAGATGCATCACTTGATGAAACTGACAACTTGAATGAAAGTTTAAACACTGAGATAAATCCAGTTACATGTGATATAAATACCAGCCAGACTTTTGATGAGGAAATGTCAGTTATCGAATCTTCTAATTTAACGAAAACTCCTGACACATATTCACTGACTGAAGATGGGTGTAACACAGCGACATCAGATATTAAAACTGTTAATTTTGTTGACACTCCAGGCAAAGATGCAATAGATTGTAAAGAAACTATTTCGATTATTCAAGAAGTATCAGTTAGTGAAACCTCTGCTTCGATTGGTATTCTAAGCACAGAGGTAATTTCACTTGCCGACAGTGAAAAATATAGCCAAGAGTTTGCAAGAGAAGCCATCTTATTAACTGAAACTCATAATATTAGTAGTATTCCAAGTGCAGATTTGATTTCCCTTTCAAAGGACAAGAACATAAACCAAAATTTTAAAGAAGGTACATTTGCTACATCTACAGATTTAAATTTATTCACAGATCTAAAACCAAATTCCTGCTTAAATTCTGAAGAAATTGATGATAATTCTATTGATAATGACATTCAACCGCTAAATAAAAGCCATTGTGGCTCAAGTTTTGAAGAATCCTATGTGAATATTCAAGATGGTATTGTACAAAATGATGAAAATTTGAAAGAGGTTGAAGTCGCTAGAGAAATGAAAATAGACGAGCTTATCTGTAAACGATTGACAAATGGCATTACTTTTCTATTGAAATATTTTGATCTTCCTGTTAATAGCTTTTTCTTTGAAACCATTATCCATGCCTTGATTGATGTACGAATTAGTTTGAATGCATTACTTTCTTCTTGTGAAAAAGGTTCAATTCTGAAATATTTTGCTTTATGTTCTAACGAATTAAGAATTCTGTCGAAACAATCGGTTTTATTGAAGAAAGTTGATTTAAATAAAGAAGAAAAGGTTTCGTTATTTATCACATACATTCTTATTCAGAAAGGCAGAATGAAATTTCGAGATCTATGTCAGCTTGTGATATGCATGGAAGATAAACCTGAATCTCTTTCCACAAATTCAAATCTTTATTCATTTCTGAAAAAAAATAGCAATATATTTGTTTTAGACCACTCTGAATCTGTGCATCTTGAAGCAATGCAAATCTTTGACGGGCGTTTAAAAATTGATTACAGTAATTTTATTTCTTTTGTCCAGTTAGATGCTTCGAAAATACTTGTTCCTGGTCTGAATTGTGAATGCAGAGAATATAGAAGGTTATGTGCTGCAGTTAATTTTCTCCTTCATTTTTTCATTGTTTTACATTACTCTGAACTCAAAGCTTGTATTTTTTACATTTTAAAGGACATTGAAATATATCTATCTGAGTTTGACGAAGACACTCAAGTCACTATATTTAGATGCATACCTTTCACCGCATCAGAAAAATATCTTTTTAAGCTAGTTAAAACTAGTGATATAAAGATGGGTTTTCTAACCCCCAATGAAAGATTTTTACTTTTTGTTTCCTGCGTTTTAGGATTTCATGACAGAATTTATTTTATAGAACTATTGAAGAAGTATGCAGAGAAACATACTGAGAACGGTGACCCGGTTTTGGCCGATTTAACATTCAGTGATCAAGTGAAGTATCTGAACTCTCTCTATCCATGTATTCTGTTAGATGACCATTACTGGGTGAAAATGCCTGAGGATTTTAAATTCCCAAACATTGAGTTTGAGAAAAATATGAGTATTCAATCTTATGATGAACATTGTAGAAATATTTCTTGGAAGTGTCCTCAACGAAAATGGGGTGATTGGGATAAAAATTGCACACCTGATGAAACTTCCATTGTGGATTCTTCAATTACTGATCTTGATTTTAGATGCATTCTTAAAAAAGTTTGTAAAAAAATAACCAGCAGCATTGCTTATTTATTGCAGTATTTCAGTGTGAAATCTTTCCCTCGTCTCTTATCTATTATGTTCCTAGTACTGGATGATGTGGCATGGGAATTCTCTGCATTGTCTGTTGCAAAACAATCTAATATTCTTAAGGAATGCACCTCTCTCTTTATCAGGAATCACAATGAAAGTATTTCTCTTTGTTTGCCTGATTCTTTGGAGCTATGTGATTTGAAAGAAGCAGAAAAAGATCTTTTACTGATAAGTTTTATAGTCAGCAAAGGTGGAGAGTTACATTATCGAAAAATCTTTGAGAGATATTTTGAACTCCAAGGGCATTTCCCTAGAAAGCTAAATACTGATTCTAGTCACTATTCCTACCTGTCCGACAGAAATAGAATTTTTATGACTCGTAAGAATGGATACTTCCAACTAAGAAATTTGCCTTCTTCCTTTGATTCTAAAATTTTAAATAGCGTTGAATTGGAACTTTGGACAGAGAATATGAATGCAACTGATCTTAATATGAATAGCATTAGTAGCAATAAATCAGAAATTGCAAAAGAGATTAAAGACTTCAAATCTTTTATTAAGCCTGGCATTTCTGAAGCTTTCCTTATTTCAAAGTCAGATTTTCAACATCTGTCAGAAAAGATAACAGAAAATCAATTGTTGAGCTGCATTGTAAGAATGAAACATGGAATTTTCTATCTGTTAAATGCCCTTAAGCTGTCGCTTACTCCACTTCTTTTTAGTTGTGTTGCTTATGTTCTTGCAGATGTCAGAAGGATAATTGTTGAAATGTCCTCACTTGATCGCGATTTGGTATTAAATATTGCTGTCTTTTGCTATGAAGATAGTAATTATAATGATTATTTTGATAAATACAAAATGTCAACAGACTTAACTGATGATGAAAAGAAGTTGTTGTGTATTGTAGCATTTCTAAGTGAAAAGAAAAAAGTCCATTACAAAGATATATTTGATCAATTAGAAAGCTGTACACTTTTATTCAAAAATTTTGAATTGCCTAAAGATCTATGCAATTATATGCTAGAGTGGAATGAAAAATTTTCCGTCGACTCCGAAGGTTTTGTGACCCTGCTTTTGTTTTCTGAAATTAGTTTTTATAGCATCACTGATGATAGTTTTGAAGATTTTTCTGAAAATACTGTTACAGCACTCTTTGAAAATGAAGGAGGAAATAGTTTTCTTCAAACTGAATTTATTCAAAAGTTACAGACTACACTAGTGTTTAAAGAACAGTTGGAAAATATGCTATCAGAGATGAAGACCTTGAACGAAGCTTTTATAGCAGATTATAAACCCACCATTCGAGAAATTATTGCGACCCAAATGAGATCTGGTATTATATATTTGTCAGAATGCTTTGAAGTGATCACTTATCCTTATATTCTTAGTCTTGTCGTCCATGTTTTCCATAATTCTGAAACATATTTCACGTGTTTACCATCCATTGAAAAGTATGATCTTGTAATAAGAATATTGAAACCTCTCACTTTTGATAAAAAGGGTGCAATTTTACTTAATAATGCAATGTGCTCCAAAATATACAGTCTTAACAACGAGGAGAAGGATTTATTGATTTTTGCTTATAAGCTAGCTATTTCAAATGAAATTCTTTTGTCAGATTTAATTTTGTCTATGCAAGAGGGCAAGAATCATTCATCAACAGCTTTAAACTCTAAACATGTTGAAGTTTCTTATTTTGAAAAGCATAATGAGGTATTTCATGTTCTTGATAACGAGCATGTAAAACTGACTCCCTTTCCTAAGTTTGGGTTGAAATTTAAGCTGTTCAGTCAATATTTTCTGCTGAGTCCCGAGAAGTTCAGATCCTTGCTTATGGAAGATAATTTGTTAGAAGTGAAAGAAAAAAGCTGTTTTTCAGTGTTAGATCAAAGCCAAGACACTTCAGTATCTGAGAGAGATGATCTTATAAAACAAAGTGAAAGATTTGGTCTTATTTTTTCAAAAGCACTATCTGAAATTGCCAATGACTCCAAAAATTGTGCTTCAAAGCTTCCGGAAGGTGAACCATCATTTTCTTTCAATGATTGTGATTTAGAGAGTGATAATTCTAAAATCGTGGCAAAAATCATAAAAAAAATTCATGTTGGCTTAGCATTTTTATCAAAATGTTTCGAATGTGTTGCAAAATCTAAACCTCGTTCAGTTTTAATAACTATGCAGTGTTTGGATGATGTAAAGAAGTATTTGGTGGCATTGGAGCCTGCTGATCAAATAGAGTTTATCAATATATGCTTATCATCAATGGTGGTTAAAAATGGAGTTGCTGTTTATAATTCAAGTTTAATTATAAAATTAAGTAACGAAGAGAAATTGAGATTATTTTCTGCTTATCTTTTGAGTTTTGAAACACAAATGCACTATAAAGATATTTATACAAAGTTGTGTATGAAAACTTGCATAGAAATTGATAATCTGAGTTCTATTGGAAAGTACATAAGTTTTCAAGCTAGACATGATATTTTTGAAATTCACCAAGAGCATGTAAAGTTGAATCCATTATTTATTATAGATATGTCTAGAAATTGTCGTGCTGGAAATTATAACAAATCATCCGACATCTTTTTCATGACTGCTAGTGGATCTGAATCTTCTCTGCTGCAGTTTACAGACCTGAAAAATAAACCAAAAATTCAACCAAAGCCAAATCTTGATGCTAAATTTGTGGGTCCATCTGATAATGAACATTTTCAGCCTGAACTTTTAATAGATAATACTATACATTCACTTCAAGAAAAGGCAACAGATGGCTCTGAAAGAGTAATTTCAAATTCCTTGACTGTCCCTGTTGCGAGTAGTAATGAAATATTAGATGCCACTGCCTATGGCTCTACATCTTTTCCTCAGCTTAGAGATATGAAAAACTATTCAGATATTAGCCCAAAGCCTCATATTGATACTGCTAAATGTATGTCCATCTCGGTTACATTTGAAAATAAACAATTAAAACCTTCAAACAGAATGTTTACTGAAAATTCACAAAAAGAAAAAGTAGCATATAATTCTGAAAGTGTATCTTCAGATCCTGCTTATTTTGCAGTCGAGTTTAATTCACAAGCTTTTAAACGAGTTACTAGTGGACTTGTATATTTAATTAATTTGAATATTCCACCATCCCTGCGTGTTATGAAGATTATTGTTCTTTGTTTGCATGATGTTAGAAAGTTGTATGTTTCCCTGCCCCCGCCAAATAAAAATTTCTTTGTTGCTAAATGTTGTGAAATTAACTATGATTTTAAAAATCGTGAAGCTCCACTTGATAAAAAGGAGAAGTGTTTGCTAACCCGTAGTGAAAAAGAATTACTGTGTTTCGCATATGCTCTGCAGCAATTAAGAAAATCTCATTATCGCAAAGTATTTTGGCAGGCAATCCATGTGGGCAAAGATGTCAACCATTTACTGCCAGACAAAGATATATTTTGGTATTTTAAGCGAAAGCCAGAAATATTTGTGATTACTGGTGATGGCTTTGTAAAGTTTGTGCCATTTGAGTTTGTGAAATATCGGTCTAAAGAGTATGCAAACAGCCAAGAAAAAATATTAAAAAGGAAAGTTAATCTTGTTTCACCAGAAGGAGAAGGTGTCAGTCATGTTAAAAGCTTTGCTTTAGAGAGAAACGATTCATCAAATCATCTGCAAGAAAAATCTGATAAAATAAGTGACACACCCAACTACAAGAAATCCTTGTCAGATATACAAAATGAGCCTAAAATATCTGCCAAATGTAGTGAAGAACATAAAACACCTATTACTAAGAGTTATGAGCAAGAAAAACCTATTAGAAGTAGTACTGAACAGAAAAAACATACAGGAATGAATCATGATCAAGTAAAACTTATTGAAATGAGCTCTAAACAGAAAAAAGCTTCCACAAAGGGTCCTCATCTGGAAGAAGCTACAACAAAGAGTTGTGAACAGAGAAAAACTATCGCAAAGAGTTGTGAACTGGAAAAACCTGTCAGAAAGAGTCTTGAACAAGAAAAACATGCCAAAGAGAGTCATAAAGAAATCTTCAATGAAATGCAAAAGGTAATCTTTAATGAAATGCGAAAGAATACTTTCTTTATTAGCGGAACTGAAAAGGTTTCTCAACTTCAGCGAAATGATGCTATACAAAATAAAGAGCTTATGGCTATTCAGAAACAATCAAGTGATACTGAAAATTTGTCCAACAATCGATGTTCAATTGACTTTATTAAAGATCAAAAAGCAAATGAATCTTTAAGTTCAGGAAAAGTATCTGTGATAAAAGAGAATTTTATTTCTAAACATTCCATGATTAAAATTAAAGATGTTTCTGTTCAGTTACGGATTAAGGCATCCGCTGCCCTCATTTACAAACATTTCCAATTAGCTTTGTCTGCAAATCTTGCTGTTCAAGCTGTGGTGCATGCCTTAGAAGATGTCAAGAGGCTTTTTATGAATACAACGTGTGTTGATGAAATATCATTGTGTGGTAATGAAAATGACATCAATTTGCCATACGGTGAATATTTAAAGGATGAAGAGAAGGGTTTGCTAGTATTTACATGTATTTTGTTAATTATGAAGTCTTGTCATTGCAGTGAGCTATTTCAAAAAATGAAGTCTTTAAATACATCATTTGCAAGTGATATACTTAAAAATAATGAGGATTTCAATTACTTCAATCAGAGAAATAACTATTTTTCAGTCACTAGTGATGGTTATGTAGTTTTGAAAAAGACTTTTTCCCGTGTGTTGCTCAAGTTTAGTCAAATTATGAAGGATAACTCATATCTTCTCATAAATGCCTCTAAGTCTGAAGTAAGAAGTTCACAGTTTAGTTTGAATAAATTTGATCTGTTAACTGTTGAAGTTCTTGATCTCTGCAATCATGTTTTTGTTGATATGCGCCGTAAAGGTGTCTTGGCAACTGAAGCTAGTAGTAGAGCTAAGACTGCATCTATTAGCTCTACTGATGCATTGGTCTGTGAAGAGCATAGAACTTACTGTGATAATTTAGTTGACTCATTTTTAAAGTGCCCAGAAGATAAATACTTCACGCAGGGAACACCTCAACACTCAGTCTTTGTGTCCGGAAACCCTGAATCTGAAAATGTGCCTTGTGATAAAGTTGTATGTTCTGGCTCAGAGTTAATGAAAGTGTGTGCCGTTCCTAACCTCGAGCATACAACTTCTAACTGTGATACTGCAAAAAATTCCGTCTTAAACTGCTCAAAGAAGGAAGCCCACACGAACGCAATATTTAAAACGGACTCAGTTAGCCAGGATCACACTAATGTTGATAAATTGGAATCTGTCCATTCTCCTGTTTTGGAACTAAGAACATTAAAATTTTTTATTATAATATTGGTTTCTAATAATGGTGTGGTCCCGTCATTCCTTTATGAGAAATTGAAAATTGCATCCCAAGAAGTTCAACATTATTTTAAGTCAAAGTATCCAGGTGGCATTATTACATTTTTTCAAAATTACCCTGATGTGTTCCATGTTTCCTCATTTACAAAGTTAATTTATCTGAGAAGTAATGCATTTAAGTGATTTTCAAAAAGTACTGTTTTTCATTTCACTGTTTTTGTGTAACATATTTCATCAGATAAAAATTTGTTCGAACTTTATTTACACAAATATTTTTTTAGTTAAGTGTGAAATGTAAAGTCTTTCCTGTTTCATTGATTTAATGTTTGTTGAATTCAGATTTTTTTTTTATTTAACGCAGGTTATTTATTTTTTTTTGTACTTTCTGATAGTTTATTTAATGTTGTGCAATAACTGTAACAGCAGAATAGTATTTTTGAATGAAAACTGTATACTTTTGGTGTGCAATAAAATTTTGGATAAAAGTTTTAATGTTAAGATATTTCATAGAACATTTTGTATACGTTTTCCTTAAACAATTTTTATTTGAATAAAGTGGGAGAATTTTTATTCTATGAATGAAAAAGAAATGACGCAAAATTTTCTAGATGTGAGATTTATATGAGGACGTCTTACTGCGGGAGAAAGCCTTAATGCAAATGTTCTTTCACTTGTGTAATTAATTTAAAATTTAAAGCACAATAAGAGTGACTTCAGGTAAACCTAGAATAAATCATGTTTTTCAGGTAAACCTAGACTAAATCAATTAAATGCTGAATTTTTTTTCTGAAATATTTAAATGCAAAAAAAAATATATATATATTACATGATACGATTATGCAGTGAGAAAGTAATCTTGCAATAAGTTAAGCACATTTTGATATTTTATTTTAGGTTTACCTGAATTCATTTTTCTCTTAACTTTACATTTTTAAAAAAATACCAATTGAGCTGAGACAGAATTTGCTACAAAAAGTTTCTCCTGCATTATGATATATCAAGAGAAAAAGTAGTTCTGAAGAATATTTCATATAATATGGAGTTCTGCTAAGTTCTAAATTGTTTTCATAAGGAACGTATGAAACTAGAATTTTGTTAATTATTATTAATATTTTTGTCTTCAAATATCACCCAACACTGCCCAACATTTCCTCATTTTATGTAGCCTTCATTGAGAAAGTTCTTTGTAAATTATAACAATGGTGTTAACAACCATTATTGTTTTTTTTAATGATGTCATTTATGACGTCAATATTTATTGGTATTTTGGTAGCAAGTAACATTGAATGAATGTTGATCTTGTATAATTAACCATGGTAACCATATATTCAAAACTATTTAAGTTAATTCTGTCATTTAAGATGTGAATTCAATGAGTATTTACATAAGAGGACTACATAATGCGAAGAAAATATATTTAAGTGACCATGTAGTCTTTCTTCTTCATCAGCACTGCAGCCTAGTGCAAGCCAAGGCTTTCTCAATTAGCTGCCGGGCGACTTTGAGCTAGATTTTTCCACATAATAATTCCTAAACATAGTAAATAAAGTCCTAAACATAATAAATAGTAGTCCTAAACATAATAAATAGTAGTCCTAAACATAATGAATAAAATTTTTGTTGCTTGTTTATTTGAGAATGATAATTAAAATTTTATAATCAATTGTATAAATTTCAATTTGCTTTTATTTTATTGTTTTTCAAATACTTAAAGTACTGTCACTTTACCTAAAAACAGTAGCCTAAGCATATAAATCTTTCATTTACGTATTATTTCAGTTTTATTATTTGATGCTTAGTGTTTAAACTGACTGATGTCTATAAATTTTTAAAAAGGCAGTGTCAGAAAGAAATTATTATGTTTTTTTATGCATTATTTGTAAACTGAAAACATAAATTCTGCTATTGATCTATCCACAGTAAATTGAAAGTTAAAATCGAAAAGTTTCAAAATAATTTAGTAGATGAAAAGTCAAATTCAATTTATAGGAAATTGGTTACAAAGAATTAAAAATTGATCTGCCACTCCTTTAATGGCATGTTTTAAATTTTTTGAGTAGAATTTAAAAAAAAAAAGTATTTATTTCTTTTAAAAATGTTTTAGATTGAAAATGCATTCACTGATTTATGGGTGATTTGTTTATTAATTCTTTATTATTTTTCAAACTTAATGTATTACACAATTTTTTTTTAATAGGAATACATAATGTTAGTTATTTTAATTAATTAATTTTGCTTCTTTTGAAGATTCTTAGTTTGCTTTCTGTTAAAATAATTTTAAAACTTGTGTATTTTAACTCTCAACCTACTCATGACCAGACTAGCATACTAACAGCATCCGTATTGTTTAAGTCTACCAAACATATATAAACAAATTTTAGATAAAACTATTTAGAAAAAGAATTAAAAGTGCCAAATTTTTATTTTTTGTGTGATTATTATTAGGAATTAGTATAGCAGTTTTATATCTAAATAGGTTGCGTAAATGTCAATCAATTACCATACTCTTATTTACTTTCAAAAAGCAGGTTAAAGACATTGAAATGTGTGTTCAGATTTTAAAAATGCACAGAAAATTGCCAAAAATCGTTTTCAAAAATTTTTAACAGTTAATACTGAAATTTAAAAATTTATTTCTGCTAATTGCTTTTGAATATCCGTCAGTGATCTGTAGAATAGGTTGAGCTGATAGACGGTCTTGGCCGGTAACCGGCTGTAGTGCCTAAGAAGAAGATCTATAGAAATGTGACTACACAATATTAAAAAGTTGCTAAATATTAGATCGATGCATAGTTCAAAATTTTTGAAATTTCTTAATGTTTGCTTAATTTTATTTTATATTTGTTAAGTTAATTTTCAACTTTTTTGCCAGCATTATCATTGTATCATTTAGTATGCGCTGTCATTTAAGTTCTTATAGCTTAAAATATATTAATATGTGCGATATTACATGATTAACTTCACTTGTTATTGTATATTTTGTGTTAAAATTTTTTTCCTCTAGTTTTATTTCGAAGTGCAATTTGTTATTATTTCTTTGTTGTTATCAAATATGTTTTCCTTTTATGGAAAACGTGTGCTTATACAGCAGCTATATCAAAACAGAATGTTAGCAAAGAAAGATATTTCTCTTTTGAATATTTATTGAATATATATTTATTAAATGATGCATATTGCACAAGGTAAAAAAGAGAGAAAGAAGTGAGACTACAATTACAATAAGTGCTAATATCTATGTTTGTTGTGCTATTACTTGAGTTGTAAGGTGCAATTGAATCTCACTTTTGTATTGTTTCCATTACTTGTGGAATTTTTTAAAATATTATTTAAATTAATTTGTTCTGTAACTGTTAAAAAAATTTGTAATTTTCGAATGGAAACATTCACTTTTCTCATTGTAACGTGATCCTCTCAACAAAACAAAAAAAAAAAAGAAATTTTGAAGACCACATGGTGTGTGTAAAAAGAAATTTTTTTTTTATCTATTGATAGAATTATAATTTATAGAAACTTATAATCGGATCATATAAACATATTAATCGATGTTATATTAATCGAAATCAAAATCATAGAGATAGGCAATACAATATTATTTTAACGGGATCTATTAGAACGAAATTCCGTGCTTCAGAACTTTTTAAAATTTGGAAATTAAATTTGAAAAAGAAAACGTTTATTAATGTTGAGCTGTTGTTGTCCGGAATAAAAAGAAGAAAAATCATACAAACTTTTTTTCATAAATTTAGCCTAGCCATTTTCCTCACAGAAAGAGAATATTTTAAAGACGCCATAAAATGCTTTGTTTAGGACACATCCACTGTCTGCCCCGTCAACTCTCACGTGGTTATGTCCTCGATTTTATGTCTAATAAAATAAAAAATAGTCTTAAGATCTATGTACCAGTCATTATATCGACGCTTTGTATCCTGAGAAGAACATTTGAGAATTATTTTTACGTAGTTTCACAAATATCTTAATTTGTTATGGCGCTAAAATATTAAAATTTCTTTGTACTTGGTTCAGAAACAAATCTCTTAATTCAGTTTACGCTGTACTAGAATATTCAGTTTTATCAAAAAAATAAATAATAAGCAGTATTTTTACAATGCATTTTATTTGAAAATTTCTTATAGTTTTTTTTAAACATCAGAAAGAATCAACCATGTATTTATACAATATATCCAGCTGCGAAAAATAATAATTTTCTACAAAAAATTATACAACATATTTTTTTTTAATCAGTGGCACAGTCAGCTACAGACATTTATAAATATTTACTGATAGATGTTATTGCAACAAGAAGTTTTGTTTTATTAAAAAAAAAAAAAAAGCTGTGTGTTGTTTTCCAAAATGACGATATTACTTATTTCTATAGATAACTCTTTAAATAAATTATTAAAAGAATTATGTTTTGTATTTTTGTAATATTTTTATATTTTCTAATAAAATGTGTCTATAATTTGCTGTATTTTTGCTTACTATGGTAATTTTTAATTTGTAAAGTTTCTTTAAATGAATCTGCAGTTGACATAAAAACATTTTAATTTTGATTAATTTACTGAGTTGTTGAATTTTTATTTTGATAAATACAAAATATATAATTTTGTGTGGTTTGTAATAGCAATATTTATTCTGAGTTTTAAATGCAAATTATTGTGCTTTATATTTTATAGAATTCATAAGAGCCCTATTTACTTATTTTAAATAGCATTAAAATCTGAATCTCAATCTGAAATATTACTTGAAACTAAGCCAGTTTAAGTATATATTTCCTAAAATTTATTCAAAAATATATATATTTATTATAATATATTGAGGCTAATATCAAAGCGGATAATAGTTTTAATATTCATGTTTCATTTCATTAAGTAAATGGAATTTTTTTAAATGAAAAAAAAAGAAAAATATCTGTCATACAGAGGGTGGGGGGCTACAACACCAGACATCTAGGGCCAAAGGAGCCACATAACTTTAAATGTATTACAATTTTTATCAAGAAATTAAATATTTTATCACTTAATATTTGGCTCAAGTGAATTATTTTGAGAAGAATAAAATTTTATGGTTTTTTTAAATGTAATAAATCATGAAGTCTTAGATCATTATAATTTAATTATTCTTTAAGAAAAAAAATAAGCTTATTTTTTTGGAAATAACATATTTTTTTTATTTTAAAATAATTTATCCTTAACTTTCGTAAATCAAAAATACAAATAGAGTTTTAATTTTTTTCTAAAGAGGAAAAATAAAATATACGATAGTTTTTCTGGGCATCTAACGAAGAGTTTATCTTGCCAAGTTCTCTACACCCCTGTGTGTACGTCGAATTAAAAATCGTTTATTCATTCCTATTTGGTAGAATAAGGTGGTTTTAAGTGACATTTTAGAAACATTAACTTTAAGAAATGTAGCAGCATCAAAAAGCTGTTCGCAATACACATTCTTTTTAATTAAAAACTGTCTTGTTTAATGAAAATGACAGAAAAATGTTAATTCTACACATACACATATATGTAATCATAATACATTTTTAAAAACAAAAACGTGTTTTATATTTTTTTAATTTTATGTGGAACATTTAACTCACAATTCAGCATCGAACAATTATATCGTGCTAAATTATTGCAACCCTAATAAGTAGAGCCCAGATTTTAATGACGTAAAAAATCTCAACTAATGCCCTTAAAAAGTGCAAAAAATGCCCCTAAAAAGTGCAAAAAAATGCAAAAATGCCCTTAAAAATGCGAAAATTTCGCTAAAAATGCCTTATGACATGACTTAAATAAAGTAAAAATATTGAACTAAAACAATGTTTTACTCTTTAAAATTATTATGAATCATTTCAAGAAATATAAAGCAATGCAATAATTGTTCTACGTTCATTAAAGTTTGAAAAATATGTTTTATATTCCAAAATAACAAAATAAAAAAAAGAAAAATATATTGACCCCAAAACATTTTCATTTTGTATAGAAACTTTAATGAATACCAAAACTTCCATCTCACAATAATACTAAATATCAGAATTACATTGGATTATTACATTTTTTTTGTTGATATTTTGAAATGTAAGCGAGCGTCTCTTGTCTGAAAGTAAATTTTTATACCTGGAGAAGCTTCTTTCAGCGTCTACTGATATTATTGGTGCGTACTTGAAACTGACACTCACTTCCTGACAATTCTTCTTCAATTTGAAAAAATGTTGCTTCACCTGTTAATATCCCAGAGATTTTCTTCATTGTTTGGAAGTCAGTGTAATAATAAAAATTGGCAAAAAAATAATTAAAATTGGAAAAGATTAAGAAAAAACTTAAAAAATGCTTTAAAATGCAAAATACGCCCCAAAATTTAAAGAAAAATGCCCTATAAATCTAAAAAAATGCTCTAAAGACAAAAAAATGTCCAAAAATGCAAAATAATGCAAATGTCATCAAAATCCGGGCCTTACTAATAAGGCATCAAATTGAACCATGTTTTAGTTGAACCACAGAATAGTGTAATAAGGTTCAAAAAGCATGATAATATGGTTCAACTATAGACCATATTAAGAGCACATCAAACTTGGAATATATTATTACAATTAGAGACCATATTAAGGTTATAGCAAATTTGCACGATATGATTCAACGCACTGCAAAATTTCTAACATTTAGGCTCATAACGACAGGCCATATTTCGAGAAACCTGATTAATACAAATGACTAGAAAAGTATAAAATAATTGAAATGTAACTAATTAACACAAAAGATAATTAAATTTGAGCTGATGACTGCATTAAAAAGTACATACATTAGTGTTGTACAAAGAATCGACTGGTCCAACTGTGCCACTATTACGACAACATTTTTATATAGAATTTTCTCAACGATAACAATTAGAAACTTACATTTGGATAAATTTTATATTTCACACTGAGCTATAATACAATTTATTTTACATAGTATAGCATAGATAAAGATAGATGTTTAACAACATTTTACCATTGAATTCGAGTGCTGAACACAATATTCTAATGATAAAGATTTTTTTTTAATGTCAATGATTAATATTGAATGGGGGAAAAAACGGCTATGGAAATTTTTGCAATTCTTGAAATAAAAGCTTTAAATTGGATCTTTAAAAAATTAGCTTTTAATTGGTTAAATGTAAATTTGTTAATTATGAAATAAATGTTAATAAACTAAATATTATGTAAGAAATGTGTATCATTTGAAATAAATAAAATTTTAAATTATGAATTTTATAAATAAGTAATTAACTTCTAGTAAGGAAAGTACTCGCAAACCGGACAGTTTTACAAAGAATTTTATAGGTTATGAACAATTGATTCATACAATTAAAGATACATACAATAGATTAAAATACATACAATTGAAGATAAGGGGGGTGAATGATTTATGTCCATTTTTCTCAAAAAAAGGACGATTTGATCACTATTTGTTGCTTGTGAGGATTATAAGTTATGACAAATCAATAACGTACATAATCGGTTCTTCCCAGAGTTGTAATACAGACAAGATAGGCTACGGAAAAACAGTTATTGTTCGTGCGCTTCTGATGTTTTTTCTCAGAATTAGCTTTCATGGACGCAAACCGTTCTCCCCCCTTGACCTTCAACTTATTTTGTCTGTTTCGAAATAATTATTAAATTATCAAAAATTACCATTTTCACCTTGAAATACATCACTAATTTCTATTCGTCCCGCATGCGAAAAGCATTGTTAATTGTAAATGGTTTTAATTTATGACTTTCTTCTGAATCAAAACTTTAATATTTGCGTTTAAAAGTCTAAAATTTTAAATAAAAATTTAATTTAATAAAATTAAATAACAAATTTCAAGTTTACTGCATAATTTTTTTAGATAAATATTCAAGAAATTGCTAAAAATTTATCATCTTCTTTGTATCTTTGAAATGATTCTTTCTCTTATAGCCTTTTGCTAAATATCTGCGATTCTTGACAACTTTTTTCGCCTGAATTACATTTTCAGTAATTTATATCTCCATAACAAAAACGAAACAGACAAAATTGTCTGCGTGTATTAAAACAAAACGTGCAAACAAACAAAATGTATAAAAAATTCACCTTGATCTGTGTGTGACAATTTGGTACCTCCCTTATAAGTTAGAAATAAATACAAAGAAATGAAAATGTTCTCAATAAAAGAATTTTGTTTGCTAAGTACTTTTGTTTGCAGAGAAAAAGTATGAAGTCATTGTCAAAGTTATGACTTAATAAATTTCATCCCATGACAATGGAATTGTTTTGAGAATAACGAAGAAAAATTCAGAAAATGCATAATCTTCCAGAACGAACTTTCTCATGATTTAATGGTAAAAATGATTTTTTTTACTGATTGGGAGAAAGAGTGCAATTTTTTATTTCAGAAACTCTGAAAAACGTTAAAAATCTTCATCACACGAATATGTCATTACAAGTATTGCATTTATCTATTTTTATAGCTTATCTTTAAAATATTTCAATCCTTGAGAGAGTATTTTTGTAGCTCTGAAAGTCAATCTTCAGAGGTTGCGAATATATCTGGCTTTTATGGAGAGAACTGATACAGTCGAATTTTTTCGAACTATTTTAAAGATAATCCATACTAAAAAAAAATTAGATTTAGATCAATTTAGTTTTAAATCTTGTTTGACAAATAATCATTTTTTTGAATTATTAAATAAAAAAAACTTAGACCAACTAAGCTTTTTAAGGATGCTTATTTTGCAAATTATATCGACATTTTGTCTTGTGTTGGAAAATTAAATGCTCAATGTTAAAAGAAAGTCGAAGAAAATGTTCACACCAAAAATTCTGTTATTATAAGTCAAATAAAATCCTCTAAGTCGTATTTTTTTCTTCTCAGTAGAACAAAATATTCAATTAAAATGTTTAAATGCCTACAGGGCTTGGAAATTGCCACAATGTTCACTTTGTATTGTAGTTAAAAACTTTTCTCTCGCTTTAGCAGGCTTCGAAGATTTTTAAATTGAATCTGTCAGCCTATTTTAGAACTTTTATTACAACTTTCCATAAAGGATGTTCTTTCTGTTCAGGGAAAGCTTTGAGTGCGAAATATGTCAAAGCTATTTTTTAAATAATTTATTAAAAAATAATAATAACAATAATTATTGATATTTTTCATTTTTATTTATATCTTCCTATAACTTTATGAAAATTTTTAAATAAAAAATAAGCTTCAAGCAATAATTTAATTGTAAAATCGGGAACTTGTCTAAATAGCATAGTTGTTATTTTGTGGCAAAGAAATTGTTATAAAATCTATAAATATTTCTAACTTATAAAAATACATGAGTTAATATAAAAAAGTGAAAAATTATCATGATAGTTTCGCGCATTTAATGGTATTGCTCACGAAATATATTTATAAAAACACATTTTATTTGATCAGCGACAATGATGAAAAACAATGCAACAAACATAATAAATTTCTTTGCCACATAATAACTTTCTGTCATTAAGAATAATGTCAATTTTTGTTTAATAGAAGCTATCTTAACAGCTAACGATACTTTTTTCGCCAAAAGGGCAGCAATTTATTTCTTTATGACGTTCAAAGCATTGAATTCATATATTCTTTATGAAATATGAAGTAAGATTCCAAGTTTTATACTTCATTATTCTAGTATTGTTCTATTTCAATTTGCAGCCTAAAAAGTGTTTTATGTTCTTATTTTATTTCCAAAATAATAGTTTATATACAAAGGAGAAAAATGTTCTAAAAAACGATTATTTTAATGGCGGATTTCCAGGAAGCTTTTCCTGATTTTTATTATCTATTTATTTTTTCGGATTAAAATTAATTAAATCAAGATACATTTGGGATTTTGAAAGTTTGAAGACAATAGCGTAAAGATACTTTGAAACGAACTTAATTTATTGCTTATACCCGGCTAACGAAAAGGTACCCAGCAGCAAATTATATGAGATAGTCTTTTAAACTTTCTCTCAAAGATTGATTATATTTTGAATATAAAAATAATATCCAACCACTAAAACAACAACGTTAAATAGCGTATTGATAATATTACAGAGACTATTTCTCTCGTTTGTTGTTTAGTTAAGTTTAAGAATAATAATAAAGAAAACGACGTAAAAGCCATCAAAAGAAGAATTGATACATGAACTTAAATGATTTAGTTTTAAGTGAGTGGGATAATGTTGATTGTCTCTGTAATATTATCATGAAGTATAGAAAACACACATTGCACTGCAAACTTTAAACTTGTTATTATTACTCTTATGCAAAATGATAATGTTAAGAAAGTACGAATATTTAAAATTTAAAAATTTCTGCCATCACAGGAAGGAAGACAGTTCGGTTGAAAACGATTTTTTTTCCGTTCAGCCGAATTCTTCCCAAATCGTCTGCAGATTCTATGATGTTTATGGAAGAGCACCGGTAAAATAGTACATTTCGAATGCATGTTGAGCTTTAATGGAATAATGAAAATATAAGACGAAAAGCAATTTCGATGATACAGTAACTATGAATTATATGCTTTGATTTTTAAATTTTTTTCTACTTTATTTTCATTTTTTTTCCTTTTAAATTTAATATCACCAGTCCATGTGGAATATATCACTTTGAATCATTATGAGTGGCAACAACAAAAATAACTTCCTCAGCCACTTTTATTGAAATTATTCTTATTTGATTAGACATCATTGGAAATATCAGTCAGGCATATATTTTGTTGGAGCTACTTCAAGTAGCAACTGGAAGAAGATAGTTATATTTCCTGCAATGGTAAAAATAAAAATACTATATTTATTTTATACAAGAAAGTAAATATTATTCTTTACAATATAATAACTGAATAAATGTTCCAAATGAAATCTTTGCATGTAAGTAATTTTAAACTGTTCTTTTAATTTAATTATATGTAATAAACGTTTCATACTGAATGATCTTACCAATCGTATGAATATTATAGTTATTTTATTCAAAAAAGTAACATTAAATTATTAATTACAATATTTTGGAAACTAAATAAGTGTTTTAAGTGAAATCTTGTCATGTAAGTAATTTTAAATTGTTCTTTTAATTCAATTATATGTAGCAAACGGATCATATTGAATTAAATCATCTTACTAATCGTATAAATATAGTTATTTTATTCAAAAAAGTAAAATTAAAATATTAATCTCAATATTTTGGCAACTAAATAAGCGTTTTAAGTTAAATCTTGTCATGTAAATAATTTTAATTTGTTCTTTTTATTATATTATTTGCTATAAATGGTTCGTATTGAATTGAATCAACTTATCTTAACGTATAACTTATTATTATATATATTACTACATATAATAATTAATAACTTATTTATTATACTTATTTATGAATTTTATATTATTTATTTAAATTATCATTTGCAACAATTTATTTAATGAAAATGATACCTAAATTGATTACACTACATACTTCAAAAATATTATCAAATCTATTGATTTCGACAGAATTTTAATTATTAATGATTTTTTTAATGAGCTATAGATTTTTTCAATTTTTAATTATCGTGATCTGTATTTTTTTAATGTTACAATGCACTTCATTTTCAAAATTTTAATTTTTTCATAAGTAAAAAGTGTAAAATGAGTATTTTTATAAACTGTAATATATCTCATTGCTTATAAAGCTTGATTAAAATGTAATAAACTAGGAGGGTTTCTCGATTATTCTTTAAAAATTGCTAAATAAATAAACCAATGGAAATGGTATAAAACACGAGAAGAACAAAATAATAGATTAATAAATGATGCTGTTTTACAAAAATGCTTTCGTTATGCATGATAGAATAAAAATTAGTATAGTTTGCGCATTTAACCCTGAACTAGACATTACGAACAAAACCTAACTATTATAATTATGATTTTATAAAAAATAAAATTTTGTCAATAGTTTAATTAATTAATTAAAAGTTAATTAAAAAATAATTAAGTTTATAAGTTAATTAAAAATTAATTAAATTTAAATCTAAAAGTTTGAAATAAATTCAAAGTTATTATAATAATCCTATTTGATACCGGTTTGTCATTTGCCCTTATATACAATGTCCAATATGCAATGTGTAAAATGTTCAATCCGTTTACACTTTGCCGGTTCTATGGAATGATTAAACATTGTATGCAATGTCTAAGAATGGTATATCAATAGCCAAATATACACAATGCTTTGTTTTATAGATTTAAATGATGACAAAAGTTATTAGATTTGATATTTCTGTCAAATAATTAAAATGAGATTAAACGGAGAAAAAAATTTTACCAGAAAAAGAATTTCTGGTAAAAGAAAACTATAATTTTGGTAATAAATATACGGTATTTAAGCTATTCATATGGTAATGGTTTCAATTCTATATATTAACGGTTTACCAGAAATTCTTGTTTTTAAAATTATAGTTCTTATCACCAGACGTTTTTAGTAAAAATATAAAACTGAAAAGTATATTTAACCGAATAAATGGTTTTTATACCGTGTTCTATGGTATCATGATAAAATTACCAAATTTTACCACATATAATAAATTTTCAAGTACTTCAATTAAATTGAATGGTTTTATTATACGTTTTTAGCAATTTGTAGGTATTACAATAACTTAATTATAAAATAAAAAATAAAGAAATTCTTTCTTACCCATTATGTTCAGTTTCAGTTTGTAATAAACAAAGGGAATGTATACAAAAAGGCCAGAAAGAATAAAAACTGAGGCATATAAATATTCAATTTGAGGATCTTCGATTATTGGGGCTACTACCAAATATATAGAAACCAAGAGCACAATGTACGCAATAACTATTGGTACCTGAAAAAATGTAAATGTATGAGTTATAAAAAGGGTTAACAGATATTAAGTGCAATATATAATTTTATTCTCTCGTAAATTGCAAACCCTTAAAAAAAATTTTAGATCTTGCAAGCTCTATGAAGTATGTACCGAAAATAACTGCTTACTTTTTAAAATTATTAAAAAAAATTACTGATGTACTTTACTGTTTACTCACAGCGTTTAATTTTTAATTTCTTTAATAATTTTCTTTACACTGTACTCACTTTGTAAGGTCTTCGCAAATCTTTTTTAGTGTGTCGCATGACGATTAGTGCCAGGAACGTTAATCCGTAAAAAAGCCACGCTGTAAAACTGAAGAAGTCTATTAAACTTCCAATATCTCCAGGAATGATCATTAACAAAGCCAATACAGCCTGTATAAGAAAAGATAAAAGAAAATACAGAGCTAGAGTGAAATAAATAAATAAATAATGTTTCGTTACTATTTATTGATTATTATCAACTTACGTTGAAAATAAGAGCTGGAGATGGAGTATGACGACGAATATGTAGGAATGAGAGTATATCTACAAGATGACCTTCACGAGCTGCTACATAGCACAGCCTATTTAAAATATGAATAAAATTATTAAATTGTAAAATTTTATAAATAGAACAGATTTAGTGTTTTAGTTAAGCGTACTCCCATAAAAGAATAAAAATTGATTCCCTGTCCACATAACCCTTTTCGCCTGTTCATTAGTGTTTTGAAATGAACTTTAGCTACTAAAACGAAAATGATTTAAAAAAAAAAAAACTCTGGATTTTTTTTGTTTTTTAATTCATTGTTAGACACTTCATCTAAAGTTTCGCATGATTTAGTTAAAAAACCATTTAAGCAGAAATATTTCGATAAATTTTTTCACGTTTTTTAAATTTCAAAAACTTGGAGAAAAAGCTTTTTTTCCAACTAATGTTGGACCTTAAAAATTAAAATTTATTTATTCCAAATGAATTTATTGCCAAATGATGTGCACAGACATGGATTTTTTTGACGTGATGACCATGCAAGCCCAGTATTAGGCAAAGAAGCCAAATACTGGTAGTAAAAGTTATGGAAATCTTAGAAATTCGAAAACACTGCGACTTATGATATCAGATGGTCATAATGAGACTTAAATATTAACTTATGACTCCTATAGGCAACAATTGGAAAATTATAGATTAAGGGCTGTAGTTACGGAGCACTCTGCTAATTAGATATTGGATGAAAATTAAAATAGATGTTGAATTTTCGTAAGATAATTGCTTTGAGCCAAAATTACTATAAAAAAATAATTTTTAAATTATTTCTCTTTGTAATAACTTCTAGTTTTAAGATAAATGTAAAAATTGGTGATTTGCATAAATCAATTAATGAATAGCCATTTGGGGCAACAGTCATCACCTAAATAAGTTTTAAATATCCTTACCGTCCTCCTGTAAAGCATGAACCATTACCAGCACCAAATGAACTCAATGCTACTGAAATCGGCATGATAAAGTACATAACTCCCAAAACTCGATGAGCCCATGTCTATAGAAATAGAGAAATGTAAATCTATCAATAGCTTTGTTTCATAATTATGAATTAGCAATCAATTATAAATTCAAGAGATTGAGGCAATATAATAATCAGTCAAAGGCAATACAATGATCAAATGTTTTTAAGAGCATATTTTGTGTAAAACATCATGGATTTTATTAAGACAGTAACAAGTTTCTGTGTATTCTGCTTTTAACAAAAAAGAAAAAAAACACTCCTCAATAGCCAATATTTTGGCTGGTGATGGAAATTAAAGATCTATAATTTCGGAATGATGTTTGCAATGTGGTCAGCATTGCGCAGCTGACGCCCTTACTTCCAAGGCAAGCTAGTACCCACGTTGAAGCTATGTGTGCTCGAAGCCACCTCAGAGAATAGAATCCTGCAATGACAATTCTGTGCGTTATTAACTGTGCCATCACTGCTCGCATTCTGCTATCAAGTAAAAATTCCGTAAACTTGTAAAATACAGGAAACAACAATAAGAAGCACTGCCACAATTGGATAAAATGTGGTTTATATCTTTCATTATATTGCTCCAAGCCAACAATTAAGAATTTAAGAATGAAACATTTTTTTCGAGTGTGGTAAGCAATTAATGCAACTGTAGTTAGTAAAACAAGTTGGTTAATTATAATGATAAAAATATAAGAAATAAACAAGGAAAAATATACATACTCAATCACTACGTAATGAAATTATTCAACCTAAAGCTAAACATATTGCAAATTTATTTTTTATATTATTATTTTTTTTTTTTTGATATGCGGATAACTATGATACAAAGCTTTCTTACGGAAATTTTTTTTTACAAAATCTATTAAGATTTGAAAAAAAAAGCCGCATGCCCTCTTTACAATGTTTTGTAATTACTGGAAATTCAACAAATTAAATAATAACATTTTAACACTATAGTAAATTTTTTATTTTAAACGAAAGCTGTAGTTCAACCTTTAGCGAAACTACTGGTGCTAAAATGGCACGCATTTACTACTTTAAGAAAATAAATAAAATAATCTTAGATAAAATAATTATTTAGAATTATTAAACTGTATTTCTTTGACTTGAAATTTTTTTCTAAACATTTGCAAGGTTTATTTACTAATAAATATCTGTTTAGAAAGTATTGGTAGCCTATTTAAATTTTATAAGCATAAACGGCTAATGTGTCACTTGACCTTGTAATGCAAATTACAAGTAATTGAAATAAATATTAAAAGTCGCATACCCGCTATATGGGCCGATGGTTTTTATGCTAATTATAAAGTATAGACACATTTATAAGCTCTGAGTTTTATTTCAAAATGTACAAAGTACAGAATAAATTTACTAACCACTGCGACTGCTTCGGACGCTAGAAGTTCGGCCGTAGACATGACAGTGATGTAGGACACGTTCACCAGTACGTAACATAAGGTAACTAATGGTATTCCAATCGCTATAGCAAGGGGCAAATTCCTAAAAGAGATAAGCTTGTTTAAAGCGCTTAAAAGAAGAAATGATTTTTTTTAAAAGAGATCTTATGACATAAATTCTTTCAAGTTCATGAATTATTTTAAAATTAAACTTTAAAGTGTGAAATTCTTTTGCTTTGTAATATGTAACTTTATAACGAATTTCACTATTTAAGTTAAATATTTATCATTCTAACTTAAGTATTGGATTTACTCGCTAAAATATGAGTTTGGATAATTAAAAAATTTAACTATCAACACAAATATTTAAAAATGTATAAATTTCTAAATCGAAAATTTATTGGTTTAAGTGTATGATGTAGGACACAAATTTACAAAAATATAGATAATTTTAAATATCCTGGAATTTTTTTTAAGTTTAATTTTTCATGTTTAATTTTTCTTGAAATTCTCCAAAAATTTAAATTTGTTTAAAGTAAAAGATTTTAGAGTGTTAATTATATACAGTTATACATTTTGAAGCGTGTTGAATAATACACTGACAAAAAAAAGTTGTGGACAATGTATGGTTGATGATAGTTAATTACAAGAATATATTATAAGAATATATATATTATAATGATAGTTAATTACAAGAATATATTATTAAAATATGATAAAATTTACGGTATTTCGGACTCTATGGGAAGACCAAATAGTCAGCTAATTTTTACCGAAACTCTTTGGTAATGATTTTGGTAAAATTAACAACAAAATATAGTTTTATAATAAGTGATAAAATTCAGTTTTTTTTTTTATCAAGATACCTTAGAACATGGCATAGAAACCATTCATTCAGTTAAATTAACTTTTCAGTTTTATATTTTTAATAAATGTGTGGTAATGAAAACTATAATTTTGAAAATAACAATTTTCGGTAAACCCTTATTGTATCAGCGGAAAAGTTACCTAAAAATGATTTAACTATAGTATATTTTAGGTTTTTCTTAAACAAAATTATACATGTATATTTTTTTTAAACCAGAAATGTCATTACCATACAGTGTGTTAATTTTACCAGATTTGTATTTCTCCTCACAGTATCACTTGCATTTACTGCTACTTTAATATCGCGCTAAGTTCAACAAAATATCATATTCCTTAAAGTTTATTGAACGATAATATTGTTCAATTGGATAAAGACTTGATTCAATTTAAGAACTTTATGAAATTGCTGTAGTTTGCACCATATTTTTTTAAAGGCAGCGATTGTATGATTCAACGCTAAACCGATTTTTCTGAGAGTGCATATACACGATTTCAATATAGTCAATGAATAAATTTTTTTAATTATGTTAGATTATTGTCAAAATAAATTACAATCTGTGTAATGCTATGTCTATAATAGCAGAAGAGAAATATTTTTTGTTGATATAAATGAGTTTTAAACATGATTCAGAGTGCAACGGAATTACATTTATGTTGTTAGTTTCTAAAATACAGATATTATGTTCTAAAATACAGATATCAGAGTTGGTGAAATAGAATAGAAGACATTATACGCTAAACTTTGTTTCATTCATTGTTAATTTGTCTAATGAGGATCAAAAACATTTGTCTTAGTTTGAGCAATATTTGTTTTCGCTGGCATCAATTAATACCATTAATTAAGGAAATTAATAATAGATTTTTCTAGAGGTCAAATACATCTGTCAAAATGTTGAGTTTCATTGGCAGTTTTATGATTATATTTTAAATTATCAATAGATTTTCAATAACTTTTATAGAGGTCAAACACATTTGTCAAAATGTTAGCAATTGCTTTTTACATGATTGAATGCTATAAATTTAAAGACTTCAAACAGCGGAGTTGTTACAATATGTAGAAATATTTGTTGCTTTTTAGAAAATAGTATTAATGGCGTATTTTTAGTCAGGTCACACTATAGAAATCATATACTAAATGAGAGTATCTAGGAAGAATCGAACTAAAATTGATAGGGCAAAGATTTTTGATAATAAGTTTTATCTGTCCTTAAATTTAACTTCAACCATATGGATTTATTGTTGTTATTATTTTTTAAGGTCTGGCTATTTCTATTGTGACCTTTATACAGGGTGTAAAAAAAACATGGAAAGGGTCAAATGTCTCAAGATATATGCATTGAATAGAAAAAATGAAAGTAGATGCATTCAATAATTTCGAAACACTATTCAATGATACTAAATTCGATTTTTCACTCCAATCCCTGGAAGAGGTGGGTGTAGCTTTGAAATCTTAAGTATGAACCCTTATTTTACAATTTTTTTTTTTTTAAGTTCGGTTTTTCCGAAAAAAAGTAACCCTATTGGATTTATACGCATTTTTCTTCAGATGGTGCTATAATAGAGAAAAATTTAAATAGGTTACAAACTGTATAAAAAAGCATTCTTAGTTTCATTATTTTTTTTTCAATCTGATTGAGATATCGCATTTTTAAACAGCTTATAACCCATTTAAATTTTTGTTGGTGACAGTCCATCGGTGAAGCAAAAAGCCTAAACCTATAAATGGAATTGGGTAACTTTTTTTTCTGAAGAATCCGAATCTGCTATAAGAAATAGGGAAATTCTAATTTAAGATTTCAAAGTTGCCCCCAACTGTTTCCATAATTTTTTTAACACCCTGTAAATTTGGAAGTAATTTTAAGAAAACAAGACAAAGACATTGTTTAGAGAATTCTTTGAATATCTATAAATGAAATCAAATTGTACTTAAATTATAAATTTTTCACAATATAGAATTCAAATTAACTTCTTTGTACAGAAATTAACTTTATTAATATAGTTACAAACAATTAAGAACTTTGCTTTGTATTCTAACAGCTGTTAATACCAAATCCAGAACAATACTCTTACCACTCTTTATCCACCAACCGTTCACATCCGTCAACAGTTTCAAATTACTCACGGATCCGTCAATCAAGAACCGTGAGTTGATGTAACATAACCATGACCCTTTTTTTCTTACGAACACCTACATCAATTTTAGTACTATTCTATGTCCAGGAAATGCATGTTTCCCAACACAGAGAGACAAATCTAATAAGAAATATAGCAATACCTTATAAAGGGGTTAAGGATTAAAGTTATAAATATGTCTCCATTTCACATTAGGAAAATTTTAACATTTGCAAATCAATGCATGTCTCAGCCTAACAAGCTTCATTAGTTTCCGAAATGCCATAAAGTTGTTAAGCCCATGAGTAATATAGTTTATCAAACTTTATAAATGCGGATTAATTTTGAAGTATCATGTTTTATAAATAAATGATTGTTAATTGAAGAGCTCAGTAAAAGAAGGTTCTAGGTACATTTTTGAAAAATTGAACTTTATCATCGAAAAGTCTTAATTTAGTCACAATTAAGACTTTAACAATACAAAATATTAAACATATTAATTATATAACTTATCTTAACTGTATAATGTTAATTTATTTTATTAAGTTATCAAACTTGGGAGTGATGTTAGTAAGTGACAGTCTTTGTCTGTTCCAGGTATTAAAAATAGTCCAAAATGTATTTGGGCATTGGGTAATCTTAGAAAACTTGTCTTTTGGAAGCAAATTTGAATCAAGACTGGAAACGCTATGACGCGCACGCGACCAGTTTAAATTAGTACAGATTTCGTGTATTGGAAGTTCAAAAAAATAAATAAAGGTATTTCTTATTGTTGATATATAAACTTTAATTCACTTAATTACTAGTTCACTAATCAAAGTTAATTCACTCAAAATCAATAACTTGTCACTTGGAAACTCCATCCACTCAGCCCTTCAATTGTATTTAAGACATTGTGAAAATTCATTCAAATTCTCTTATTGGGGTCCGGAACACAACAATTTTAAAATTCAAAACTTTTAATTACTTGATAAAGAAATGAAATTAAATCTCTCTAAATGGTGAAATAATTATGTTTTTATTTTCTCAAATAGAACGCAAAATATGACTTTTGTTTTTTAATTAATCTTATAGTTACTTAACTTTATAGTTTATTAAACTTTATAGTTTTGCTACTTGAAAGCGATTTATCTCAAAAGCAGTTGAAATTAGCTGCATGTAACGAAGAAATATCATGTACTATTTATTAGTTATTTTACTTTTATTTGTTTTAAAGTATTTCATAAATTAATTTTTTATTTTGTTTTAAAGCTTTTGAAAATTATAAAACTGAAAAATAAGCAATTTTTATTTCAGAATATTGTAATTTTTTTTAAACATTATTAGCGATAAAATGTAAAATACAAATTCACTAATAATAAGCAAATATTTCTTAATAATTCATTGGCTCAGTTGTTTCGAAAATTAAAGCATTACTTTTTTAAACTTTAATTGTTTTTTTAAGAATGTCTTATTTAAGACTTGTGAGCTATTTTATATAAGTACTGTATGTACTGTAAGTGCTATTTGTATACGTACACAGCCTAAAAAAATCGAAACATTGCATGCAATTTAATAATAATACTAAAAAAATGTCCCGGAGCCCCTTTAAATCACATTCATATTCAGATTATAAACGGAAGATATAACATAAGAAAACAATATCGACTATTTTACAATAACAATAAAATCATCAGTTCGAAAACAAAATATAATAAACGAATTCTCGTTTTTCCATAGTGGTACGCATTACTTTGAACACAAATGTGTATTAAAGTTCCATATCAAGCCAAGTCTTGAAGAATTTTTTCTGTATCTACGGTTTAACATTGAAAACTGTTCTATTCAAGCTCTGAAAAAATGTTTTTTTTTCTATAAACAGAGTTATTTATGATTCCAAATAGTTTTACTTAATTTGGAAAATTTGTTGAAAACAAGTAGGAAGTATGTTTTTGCTCATATAAGTTATAGTGAAAATTAACTGAGTTTAAATTGATGTCACAGGAAAGGTAATATTTTAAATTATTTCTTCTTGATTAATAATAATATATATTTGAGATTTTGTCATGAGAAGAACTCTATTGTAAGAATTTAAGTTGTATATCCTCTTCACTACTGAAGTATAAAGGAATATAGCAACAAAAAAAAAATATTTGACTGTTTCGAATTTCTATTTTACTGTCATAAGTCATAATAAAATAAACAAAATAAGAATTATATGACCATGGGGCTAATAATTTTAGGTACACATGCGTAGATTTCAAGCTTTAACTAAGTAAAAGATATAAATATTATAAATGTTGAAATGTGCCTAAAGTAGGAGCAAACATGAATATTGTTATATTATGGATTATTTAAATATAATAAATGAATTTAATAATTATTTTGAATTTTTTTTATTTTTAAAATGAAGTTTTATCTAAGTACAATGCAATACAGTATTAATTCTCAGTTTCAAAACTATTTTAATTAAGCAAATCACGCAAAATCAATAATTATAGCAAATAATCTATCATTATTTATATAAAAAAAAATATTTAATTTTTGCTAGAAAAATTGTTATTAAATGTATGAATGAGCCTTAATATAAAACAATTGATTAAAAAAAAGTATTGCTAAATAGATATGAAATTGAATATTTATAATACTATGAGATTTCGCTTGACTACTACGCTGTCATAAATTCCGCCATATGTACCAAGGTACAAATAGACAGAACTGCTTGTTCTTGACTTTATTATTGTGGATATAAATGTATAAGTTTCATACACATCACAGATCTACTAAATCAAAAGAAAAATAGTTATTTTCAGATTAATTAAATCAGAATAATATTTAAAGTTACTTAAGTTTTCGAGCACGTTGGGTTTACCTTCATTTTTCCAAAATCACTTCTGTTTATGTGGAATTAATTCTAACCAAATAACTTACATGTTCTGCATCTATTGAAATCCCTAGAAATCTTTAACTTCCATGATTGTCTCAGTGAGAGTAAGACTATAAATTTACTTGTTTTTAGCTTGTTTTTAGAAGGTAAGAAGCAAAGGTTCACTTATGTGGACCAAGGTAATAAAAAGGATATAACTTATAAACTTATAATAATTACTGTTTTGTGTTTTTAATATTTCTGTTAAAAAGAAGTTCTATCAATTGACTTATTTGGGGGTAATTTTCGTATGTTACGTTTAAACAAAAGATTGATAACACGTACCACTATAGAATTTAAAAGAATTCATTGCTTTCTACTTGATTAATCATTCTTTTTACGATATGCAACAAAACCTTGCAGCATACAACAATGAATTAAAATGTTTTTATATATTTTGATTATTTTTCTAGATGTAAATATTTTTAAATTCTGATACTATTAACTACGAGTATTAATGATCCGTAATTTACTAACATGCTTAAATCTTTAAAAAGAAAATTTTAAGGGAACATAATTTTTTTAGAAATATGTGATTTAACTGTCATATTAATTATTAATAATTAACAGCATTAAATATTACCTTTTTATTTCTTATTTCAAATGCCTTTCCAGTCTAAAATTTTCAAAAATGAGAATGATGCACAGATTATGAACTGAAATAAATTACGAGATTTTCGAATAGCTGTTTATTCTTTATAAATCGTAATTTATTGCTAAATATAACTAAATTTAAATTTTAATTAAAATAGTAATTCACTTACACTTTTTTTTATATCGTATCGTAAATCTTTCGTATTAAAACTTCAGTTAAAAAAATTTAAATTTTCTTATACTATTAAAGCAAGAAAATAGATTCTGAAAAGATAATTTGAACCCAAATAAAAATAGATGTTTTGTATTTGAATGTATTTTTGTAGCAAATAAGTATGAAATTAAGAAAATAGATTCTAAATAGATAATTTGAACTCAAATAAAAATAGATGTTTTGCATTTTAATAGCTTAGTATTTTACTCAATAATTATTCGTTAGTATTTTAATAAATTTTTATAATTTAGGAATTGAAACTCAATTTTAACTTAACTATTTCAGAGCTACAATGTAGTAAAAACGAAACAAAATTATTTTTCATTTGAGCTCAAATTGATAAAAAACGCAAAAAAGAAAAAAGGAAACATTAAAAAAAAGTTTTATTAATAATGCTATAATAAAAATACGAAACATGATTAAATCGCAAAATGAAAAAAAAAAACATATTTTATAAGTATACTAAAATGAATAATTACGTTAAAAAATACATCTTTTATGAAAACCATACTAATGTGAGTAATGTAAGAAGCTTAATAAATCAATCGCCATTTCAACAAAATTTAAATAATTTAATATCAAAAATATTCAACGATCTTGCTCCTAGTAAAGTTTCATATAAGTTTCCTTAACACCGTTCTTATCAAGTTTAATATGATATGATATTAAAAATAAGTTTCATCAATATATTATCCACATAGAGTTTCATTTGATCAACACAAAATTTTATGTGTGATTCATTATATAATTTATAAATAACTTATGTAATCAATGCAAAATGTATACGATACATTTCATACACCAATTCAGTAAATTCAAATAAAATTTTATATGCGATTCATATAAATATCATTCATATAAAGTCTTAAATGATCTTAGTAAAATTTAATAAAATATTTGTTTATACTATTCATATAGAATTTTATTTGAATTTCATAAAATTTCTTAATGTTATTAATTAAAAAAAATTAGGGCAATATGAAATTTCATGAAAGATACATTAATATTATAAATAATTTTTATGATATTCATAAAAAACTTCATAAAAGAATCATAAAAAACTTCATAAAAGAATCATAAAAAATTTCATATAATAGCCAAAAAAAAAATTATTTTAAGAATCACTAATAGAACTTATATACAACTTACATAACAATATTTAGAATGAGATTAAGTATTGTTTATACTTACACATATGGATTCTTCAATTCTTCTGTTACATAGTTCAAGTTATTCCTGCATAGAAAATAATAAAGCATGAAAATAACATCCATTCAAGTTCCCCTCTTTCCCCCTTCTTAAAACCGAAAAACTTTTAGCTTACTGGAATCACAAAGAACTTTAAATTTGTAATCGAGTGGTGTTATAGGTAATCGATTATTTCCAGTTATATTTCAGGAAAATATCAAATTCTTTCTTTAAGTAAAAAATAATTTCTCAAAATAGGTATGGACGATTATTTACTGTTATTATTCCCAATCACATTTTGATAAAAAATATAGTAATCAGACAAACTATGTCAAATTTTATTGTTTTCTGCAATTTTGATTTTTTTTAATCTTTGTTAGTTAATGAGGACACAAGTATTTAGTTATGCGATGATGGCTTTGCTTTTTAGCATTGAAAAGTGATGCCATGCTTGAAGTTGGAAGTTAAACTGTTCCAAATAAGTTTGTGGTAGCGTGTTGAACAAAATACTCAAAATTCCTCTGAAAATAAATTTTAAAAAAGTAATTTAATTAATTAATAAAAAAATGGGAAAAAACGAAAATTTGTCTTTGATGTAGAGGTGTCCCAAAAAGCACACGAGAAAATATTTTGATAGAAATAACATGCTTTTTAAATTAAAAATCACGAAATTCTTATTGATTTATTAAGCATACAGTATAGGGTTAAATATAGAACAAATCGGGTATTGCAACGAGCTTTTCTGTCTCATGCGCACCCTTTCGTCGAAATTTTTAATGACCCTTTTGCATAAATGTTGATTACTTTCATTGGCATGCTGCTTGATTTCATGACTCAAAATATGGGCAATCGTGGACT
Organism: Parasteatoda tepidariorum; assembly: GCF_043381705.1. Classification (NCBI taxonomy): domain Eukaryota; kingdom Metazoa; phylum Arthropoda; class Arachnida; order Araneae; family Theridiidae; genus Parasteatoda; species Parasteatoda tepidariorum. Next base: position 84,345,702 of record NC_092209.1, on the reverse strand, counting down.
TGTTGGCCTAAACATTAGATTTATGAAGTCTAATATGAAAAGACCAAAATTAAAATTTTCCGCAGCGTTAATCACAATACATGGGTGGTCTCTTCTAATCAACAAAAGAAGAAACTAAACGACCAGGCAATGATACAAAAATGCTTAAAAATGAGAATGCATAATTCGTTTGAGTAGGACTACATTTTTAATAACCCTGAACTATCAGCTGTCACTCTTTTTTTTTCTTTCTTCTTTTTGTAGGCAATATTTTAAGTCATGAGTGACGCAAATTTAAAATCTTGCGTAAAATTAAGGATAAGTTTTATTATGAATCTCATTTTATTGGCTTATTATTGGATTTTAAATTTTTATAGGTATTTATGCATTTGTATTATCAATAGAAAAATATATTTTGATTTTCCGTCAAAAATGCAGGAAATTATTTTTAAACTTTGTACACGGTCATACTCTTTTAATTTAATTTTATTAGCCTAATTTAAATGAAAATAAAAAATAAGATTGTATACGTATTTTTTTTCAATTCTTTTGCTGATTCTACGCATTGAAATGTTCCAAAAAAAAAAAAAAACTAATGGCTTTTATCAAACACTAAAATATATTCTCCACTTACAAAATTATGACAAAAATTCGCGTCATTTAATGATAAATATGCAGCTAATAGAAAAACAGTATTTTTTTATGAAACAGTTGTATTCTTAAATTGCAATTATCTTACTTCCTTTTATTTCACGATATCGCTCAATAATTTCCGTAAAAAAAACTGTGGCACAAAATATACTAGTACAAAAATTTGGATATTTAATCCAAAATATCAAATCAATGGATGAGTTAATCAATCTCAAATCCAATCAACGAAAGGAAAGTATTTATAATATTTTTCCATTTTTTACCCATAGATACACCGACAGTGGATGATTGATTGCTGCAAAGCTAAACTATGCAAAACGCTCAGTGTCCTTGAGTATTGCAAGGACTTTTTAAGGTTATTTAAATTATTTGTGTGTAGAGATAGTCGAAATCATTCTAAATCAACTTTAAGTTTTGCTGACGTATACATTTGTTACCACTTTAAAAATGAAAAGAAAATATTTTGCGAAAATCAAGATATTCGGCAGCTAAGCAACTGTAGAACAGAATGTTTTTAAAAACATTCAAGTTTTTGTCAATTATTAAGTAAAAATTATATTATATCATAAAAATAATTAAATATTTTTTAAGTAGTAATGGGTGATTGCAAAATTTGAAAAAAATTTTAACGAAAACTTATTGTACGAAAATACTTTTTAATAGCAAAAAAAGAAGCAAAAATGTTAAGTGAATTGATTTGTATTTCATTAATAAAATAAAATATTTTTTAAAATTAATAATGGAATTAGGACATAATTAATTTGCCTCAATATAATAATAAAAAATATAAGATGAAATTATAAGCATTTGTGAATGTTATGGCTAAACTAAGTAAAATAACATCTAAATAATGTCAAAAAATTAAATATTTCTATACTAAATAATAAATAAGGAAGATATAATTAAGATGCATGTAATTTATTCTGAGCTTCAGCTTTATTGGAATTATTCTTATAACTTAGAAAAAGAGCTTAAAAATAATATAATAATTAGTTTAACTTTTTCTTAGATTTTTATGCATAATTTTAATTTTTTGAACGGAAAAAACCGCTTTAAAATAAATATAAATGTAGAAAAACATCTTACCTGATTGCATACATTTTTTGCGAATAATGAACTGCATACATACAAAAAATGAACAAGTTTTAAACACAGATTATGTAACTCTTTTATAGAAGACAAACCAGAAAGTAAATAATGCATTCCATTACTTGCTATACAATATTTAATGTAATTTAATAATTATTTAAGTTAATATCTATTTTTAGCTCTCGTTTATTATTTCCAAAACATTGATGTTTCGAATAATTCGTAAATTCATTCTTAATAACCATTTAAATGGTATCAGTTCTCTCTGAGACTGTCATACACTTATTTGGAATAAGAACTTATTTTCAGTCATTTTTAAGTTTCTCAAAGAATTAGGATTTTTTAAAATTAGAGTTATGTTATATACCTCAAAAATTTAACTGAGGTTTTCTTTCTTTCTCTATATTGCATTTTTTTTTCACAGATCGGATTAAGAGTTTTAAACAGATATTATGGTATAAAAACATGAAAAAACGCAAGTATTCATAAAATTAAATTAACATTTTAAGTAAATTTTTTTTAAAACTCAACTCTATGCTTGAACTTATCTTTTAGCTATTTTTTGCTTGCTTACAAAAATAAGAAAAAATGCATATTTTCTGATGTGAGTTTCTTTTAAACCAAAAAGGAAATAGTTTTTTGCATATTTTTAAAATAAAATAAGCAAAAATTTTTTTTTATTTATTTAAAAAAAATACTCATCTATACAGTGTGTTCCACAATTACCACACTTCCACAATGACAGAATCCTAGTTAAAAGTTAAGACAAAAAGTATACTTAATAGAAAATTGATATTTAATCAAGGAAAAAATGTAAACGATATTAAAATATAACGAAAAAAGGGAGTAAAAAAATTCTGTTTCCTTACCAGAGGAAAGAAAAGGGATTTCTAATAACGCCTCAACGTTTAATCAGGTAATATAACTGGTTTTGGTACTTTCAGTTCTGACTTTAATAAGTGATTTCTTAGAATTTGATAATGTCTTTTATTTTTAGTTCCTCTACTGCCCTATATGAACTTCAAGATCCAAAAGCGCCTCGTTTACATTATTATTAGTATAACTGCAGTTTTTTTTCTATGTTGAAATTATTTTAAATTAGGCTCGGGGCATCCGGCTTGCTACGACCACAGTGCAGACGTGAAATATCCTCAGTGGTAGACAGATCGGGTGAGAGTCACCTTGCAGTGAGCCTAACCGTGGGAGGATATCGTGGTCTTCCTCTCCATGTAACGCAAATGCGGGTTAGTTCTATCAAAAAGTCCTCCACGAAGGCAAATTTCTCCCGATACTTGATCCAGGAGTTTCCTTGTCTTCTGGATTGGGTTCAGAATTTCAAGGCTATGGAGTTGGACATTAGTAATCATAAACTTAAAAATTGGGTCGGCTGTACAACGACGGTGATAAAATAAAAAAATAAATGGATTTAACACCCGTAATTTGTTTACTTTTTTTATTTCTTTTTCGATAAGGATTCCTAAAATATATATTGAAGGTGGTAACCACGGAACACATTGTATATACTTGCCTTGACTATTTCATTCAGAAGTATATAAAACAAAAAAGCACTTTTGCACATTTTTAACTTTTGCGCAATTGAATGAGTACAGTAGACAAAATAAAAAAGTGAACATCCTGAATAACTTTTGATCTATCGATCGGGTTTTAGCGTACAACGACTCAAACTTAATCATTCGAGAGCCCAACTTTAAATAAGTTAATAAATTAATGCAGAAGTATATTTTAAATTATGAAATCAGACACAAAATCGTATTTTTTCAGAATAAACGATTTTTTCTCTCGACAAATTCGAATTTCTAACCATCAAAATATAGAAGTACCGAGATTAATATTAAGGGCTCTAAAGATTTGATCACTCTTTTGCCTAAACTTTCGGGACCATATTTTGAGGTTCAGAAATCCAATTTCGTGGAAAAAAATTCTATGCTTATTCTGAGAAAGTACATTTCTGTGCGTGATTTCGTAAATTAATACATCGTCTGCGCTCGTAAATTAGCACATTTAAAGTTTGACCCTCGAACCATGAAAATTCAGTTCTATTAAGATCATTAGAGTAAAAAATATTTTAGTGGTTTTTTTTTTTGTTTTGCGAAGTACATCAAGAATTTTACAGTTTGTTTAGAACGAAAATTATCATTATTAATTTGAGATCTCAGTTAAAAACCATTCAAAATTTTAAAAAAAATTATAGTTCAGAGAATTGAAAGATTTTTCTTATACCAGAAAGCATGTCAAATGTTCTTATGTGAAATAAAAAATATTGAAATTTCATTTTTACATTTCTGATTTCTCTTCTATAGAACTCATTATGAAAACGTAAATGGATATTACATAATAGCAATTTTCTGGAATGGGTGTTTCGTCCTCATATTTTTAATCCTATTGCATCTGTTTTATCCAGTATGATTTTTGTTACTTTCAGGATAGCTGGTTTTTATAGCAATTAATGCTTTTTTAAAAATAATATCTTAATCGCTATTCAAAACTTATGCAAATAGGAATTTTGTAAGAAATTTCAGTAAAATGAATATTTTTTGGAAAAAGCCCTTTAAAATACTCAACGAATGTTTGACCGAATAATATCCTACTTAAATAATTAATTCAAAATAATTAATAATAAAATTAATTAATAATAATTAATTATTAATAATTTAAATAATTAATTATGAAATTTATTTGCAATTTTTATATGCCTTCCAAAAAGTTTCTATCTTAATTTTTTTTAAGGTTTGCGGGCATAATAACTTTTTCTATGCGTAAATATTACGTAATTTTAATTTAATAAAAATAAAGTTTAAATTATCAGAATCTATATAAAATAAATTTTTCGCAATTATTTTAAAATTTTTAGTCTGTAATCATATCACAGTTAGAAGTTAAATAAAAGCGTATAGTAATTATTTCTTATGGACTGAGCTTTTTAGTTCAAGCTTAATTGAAACTAAATATTTGCGTATTTTTATTTTAACAATGAGAAAGGGGAGGGGGGGATCCATGTACGTTTCTGATAATGAGTTGTAAACTAAGGAATGATATAAGGCATTGGTCTTGTACTGACGTCGTATCACTAACCATCCGTCGTAGGCCCACAAACCGCTATAAAATGCTGTCGCGATATCCGAAAACGTTGCACTTTCTCCTTCGAATCCCGTCGCAAGATGCTTGGTGTGACCTGAAATTAAATCATTTATTTTTATTCAAATTCGCTTAAAATTTGAGCAATAGTTTTATTGCAAATAAAATTATTCCATTGCAAATGAAGCAGAAATATTTTTGCATTTGTTAAAAAGAAAAAGCATAAATAAATCACTAAAAATTTCATGCTTGCCAAATCGAAATTTTAAGCTTTGTGGTTAATACTTCTTTTAAAAAATAATATTACATAAAACACATCCTCTTAGCATCCAGAATTACCATCCGGTTGGAACCCGAAACAGAGACAGACCCAAACTAAGGTTTTTAACTGCATAAATGAGAATCTGCTCCAATTATTTGGCCTATAAAACGCTGTCGAATTGATTCATTGAGTCATTTTTTCTTAAACATAAGCATATACGCCTATATACCTGCATATAATATATACTAATATGTATAATATATATATATATATATATATATATATATAATATACTAATATATATATATAATTACTTTTTAAAAGTGAACAAAATAATAATTCATCACAAATATCTAGGATGCACACCCTTTATTGGAACAGAGCAGCAAGAAGAAGAATTTAATTTCCAATAGCCGCTATGATTTCAGTTTTCATACTAATAACTAATACTTTATTCCTTAATTTAATGCAAATACATCAAAAGCCAGTTGGATTTCAAAATTCAAAACCCTACATTTACAATTGGATGCTTGATAAGTGTGTCCATTGAAAAATTTTAAATAAACTAAATTAGTTATAAATAAGTAATGTGAAATTTATGGTGAAAACAACATGTGCGTTCCTAAAAAATGTTGTTAAACAAATTGTTCCTTCTTTTCCTAAAAAAAGTCGTTAAACAAATTGGTAAAAATTATATAAAAATCACTTAATTTAGCTGAACAAATCGAAAGATAATTGCAAAATGTTTTATTCGTGATTTCGAAGCAGGAGAAGTAATGTTATCAAACGGGCACTTGGTACGTGTAGCCCTTAATAAAATATAAAAAAGGGATAAAGAACTAATAATTTATGTGAAATTGATGTTATAAAGCATATGTATAAGATATAGAGCATTCCTTCAACAAAAAAAAAAAAAAAGGAATGCTAAACATTAATAAGTTAAAATCACTTAAATTCGGAATTAAAATAAAAAATGATCCAAAAATTTTTTTAAAGAAAGAAAAATCTTCATTATCAATTTGCCTCTTGATGAGTGGGATGATCAATAAATTCTTAAAGAATCGAATTAATAGCAAATAATTTCTGTAAAATTTATAGAGAAAAAGAAAAAAACAACAACAACAATATGCGTGTTTACAACTTTTCTTAAAAAGGAACAACTAAACATAAGTCACTTAAATTACTTAATCATGCGGAGGGATTAGAAAGATTGTGATATTAACTGTTATTCTTTATCTCAAAATAAAAAATAATCGACCAAACGCTTGATTCATAACAATTTTAGAAAAGAGAATTTAATACAAATACTTTCTGTCAAATTAACATTAAAATCAATTTCTTTTTGCATTTTTAAACTGTCCCTAAAAGAGACTCTAGGCACTAACTGATAAAAATTATCAAAAGCCCTTAATTTAGAATATGAAACAGAAGTATTAAAAACAGAAGTATATTGGTTAAGATAATTAAAAACGAAAATAATGATTATTGCAAATTAGTTTTGAGTTTCAAAATATTATATTTATCATGACTTTATTATTTTAGTTCTAAATTTGTTATTAAAATGTTCGCTTGTCTTCTCATTGTGCAGATGGTTTTGTAAATTGATTTATGACAAGATTGTTGAATGTATAAAGTCAGCGGTAGCATTTAAGGTACAAGCAGCATTAAAATAACCAATCTCATTTTTTGCGGAAATTTTTAGAATAAATTTGGAGCAATATAAACTTACCTTCAGTTAATTTTATAAATCCCCCGACGACTATAATGGCAATTGCTAGCAACTTGGAACACGTAAAAATATTCTGAATTCGTGTAGCCAATTTCACACTCAAACAGTTGATGTACGTTATTACTCCTACAATAAAAGAAATATATTAATTTATATTCATTTTTTCAGATTTCATGAACAATTCTTATAATTTTAACCCACAAATGACAATTTTTCAGGCCTCTACATTCCAATTTTCCTTAAATCAAACACTCGGTTAACAGTCTTTCAAGTTACCGGAAACTAATTTAATGCCGTATTATGAAATTATAGTTAAAACTATCAGAATATGGTAACATTGTGTTTCTGGCTCTATGGGAACACTAAAAAATTCAGTTATTTTCACCAAAGAGCTTTAATAATGACTTTCGATAAAATTACCAATTAAATACTGTTTTGTAATTCTCCTTCTAAGACACTACAGCCGGTTACAAGCCAAGGTCATATCAGTCAGTTTACCACGCCTAGATCTATTCCATATTATATTTCTCCATCTTTTAACTCCCTAGTCTTTTAACCATTTATAGGGGGTAGAGGCAGTCAGAGAAATATGGTCCCAATAGTTTGGTCAGGAAAATGATCTGACCCGTTAATTTTAATTTCTGCGTATTTAAGCCTACCTGAAGAAATTTTTAAGGGAATTGTAAATTCTTCCACACAATTATAAAATTCGTTTATCCAAAGATCATGCAAAATAAAATAAAACTTTTGGAAAATATTAATTATTTTTCATTAATAATAACCGGAAAAATGTAGAATAGTAAGGTATCAAATTTTTTAAATCAATTTAAAGAATGTAATTTTAAAAGGCAAAATACAAAATTTTAGCGAAATTGAAAGAATAGTTCCTGAGAAATTGAATTTTGAAAAAGTCGTATTTTTAAAATTCGATTCATCATGAAATATTCCATTGATTTCGCTGAAATTTTGCCATTTAAAATAGCATTTTTTTTAAATTATTGAAAAAATTTTATACCTTGTAACTCAACATTTTTTCCATTATTATTAAATAAAATTATAAAAAATAATAATATTTTCTAAAGCTATATTACGCATGGAATTATCTTTAGATAAACGAATTTTATAATTGTGTGCAAAATTTTTTAATTCTTCTAAAAATTTCTTGAGATAAGGTGAAATACGCAAAAATTAAATTTAACGGTAAGGGTTTTAAACTTTGGACTGCTCTCCTGAGCAAACTATTGGGACCATATTTCCCAGACTACGGCTGCCCCCTACATTTTGGGGGTCAAAAACCCGAATCAGTCGAAAAAAGGTATGTTTATTCAGCGAGTTTTTGTGTCTGATTTCGTAACTTAAAATATCGTCTGCAGTTAGGATATTTGAGATCACCCCCTCGAATCATTAAGATTGAATCCTAGAATGTTAAGTTCCGATCTTTAGATCAAAATTTATTCAGGGTGGTCCGTTTTCTTTTTTACCCACTCTACATGCTTGAACATGTTGATACTTAAGCAAAATTATAATTTCTNAAAAAAAAAAAAAAAAAAAAAAAAAAAAAAAAAAAAAACTGCGCTAGCAATATAGAACATTTTTCCTGGGGACATACCTATAGATAATGCGGCAACTAATTTGACGGCATACATGTTTGGAGGGCAGCCTATATTGAGAGGTTCTACGACGTATTCTCCGAGTGACAAACAAATAATGGCCATCATGGAGGGTTTCAGTACCAGCACTGAAACCCACGAAAATAGAAAGGCTGGCAAAGGACCAAAAGCGTCCATCATATAGCTGTATTCAGCTCCGGATTTCGTTATCATAGTTCCTAATTCTGCATAACACAATGCACCTGAAAATAGATATAAAATTTTTTTTAAAAATAACAGCAGATGCATAAATTTCAGTTTTACTATCAATATTTTAAGTTTTTTTTTCCTCAATAATTTATAAGTAAATCAATGCTTTGAAAAAAGTTATATTAATGTATAAATGTTTTTCGACGATTTTCAAGTAATCAACAAATAATCCAATAATCATTTAAAAATTTTTTTTTCCTGAAGGTAATTGAAGGTAAAAAATGAATCGAATAGCTTAATGAAACTAATATGCTGAATTTTGTCAAAAACAAATATATTAATCAATAATTTCTGAAAATTAAACGTTATTTGTCTAGTCGGGGAGAGACTACAAAATTGCTTTCCTTATGCTCTAAGTAAAATTAAAATGAATTTAAATTTGCTAAAAACTATTAAATATACATTAGTTGAACGCAATTTTATAATGATATTTGTTGATATAACAGTAAATACGTATTTTGTACGTCAAAAATAGTCTGTGCAACTTCTTCATTTCGCTATTCATGAAGCTTTATTTTTCTTAGATCATATTTATACAAAAAAAAAAAATTAGAAATAGATTATAAGAAATGTAAAGTACAAAAAAGTTCTGTAAATTCTTATAATCCACTATAAGACAAATTCCTTATAAAAATTTATAATCCCCTAAATTTTTGTTTATTTATCAAAAAATTTCAAAAGAGATAAGAACAGCTATGAAGTTTTTAAATCGTTTCCATACTTTGCATCTTTATTGAAAATTATTGAATATACATCCTAAAATACAAATAAATTATAAAAACTGGTTTATTAATATTTTTAGCAAGTCAAAAATTTTAAATACAAAACTAACGATGCAAATGAATACACAGTTTTTTGGTTCACATGAAAATCATGGGACATACACTACTTAAACGCTAGCTTTCAAAGTATATAAAAGTAAGATTTAAAAATAAAATAATTTTCTCGTAACATATACGTTGTTCAGCAGTAAGGAGTTTTACAAACAATATTATTGAAAAACGATATGTATGAATTTCACACTAGAAAAAGTAAATCTCAAACGATATTTATTAAAGTTACAATGAATTTTTATTTAATTTATTTGTTGCATTTTATGGTCTGGGTTGTCATAGAGAATATTATGAGAATTGATGAGAGTCATAGAGAATATTAATGAAAATAATCTTTTTTACCTAATAACGAGAGAATGCCACACCCAGACCAAACGAGAAGGCTTGTACCCACAGAGCCGGACCTTAGCAGTACTCCTTTGGGCGAAACAAATATACCCGAACCTGAAAGGGAAAAAAAATTCGTCAATTAATTAATACAAATGAGAAACAATACGTTTAACGTACGCAATATTGAAACAATATTTTTTTTTGTTTGAAAAATGTAACTTAATGAAATAATAGAGTATTCTATAATAAAATATTAACTAGTAATATCGCGTGCATCTGAATTGAAATGCGCACTTGATGAAATGTATTTAGGTCAAATGTTTAAGAAAATGAGCATTAATATGAAATTAGTATGAAAACAAAGCGTGTGTTTTTAACCAATTTAATAATGAAACCAAATTTTTAATACCTAACTTATACATGAAAAATCCTCGGAAAGTTGAAAATTTACTTTTTTTTAAGTTTTAAACTAAGTAAATTTTCACTAGCTACTTCTTTTAAAAGGCAATAGGGATAACAGTAGTTATAGTTTAAGAAAGGGCATTTCCTTATCGAATAGCATTGTCTATTTTGTTACTCACGTATTCTGAGTTAGGTCCATTTTTTTTAAGCATACCAAGCTATGTAACTATGTTCGTTTTCTTAAACACGCCTTTTGAATTACATTTTTTTTTTCAAACACGTATTTCAAGCTAGATCCATTTTTTTAAACGCATATAAGACGCTTAACATTTATTTAAGAGCGTTTTAAAATTTGATACAAAAGGCGTTTTTATTCCAAAATAAAATTAAACACGTTTTACACGTCTAAGAAAATTAAAAGAACATAAAACATTTCATTTTACAAAATTAAAATCAGTAAAAAAATTTTTTATTAATTCACTCTATTCTTAATAATTATTTATTTTCCGAAAGCACAGATTCACAAAATCCAATTGTATCACATATGATGCATTTATATATACTTTTATTTTTTGTAAATAAACTGAACAAACAAGTCAAATAAAAAAAAAACTTCCTTCTTGATAAGTATTTACAACTATTAATTATAAATCAAAGTTAATGTTTTTGCTTAGTCAGTTTTTTTAAGCTGCTTTTCTTGCAAACCAAAGAGGAATGTTTTTTTGTTTTGTGCATAGTAATAATTTAGCGGAGATCTTTATTTTCTGAAATAAATAGGTGAGTAATATTCAGGGCCGGCTTATGCATGTCGCGGCCCCTAGGCAATGCTCGTCTCGGCCCCCCCTACCGTCTTCTAACTTCTTAATATATTTTTTTGCTAACACAACACTTTATTCATGATTACGCTGTTTTTTACTACATAGGTATATTATCACATTATTCAATAAAAATATTGAATCAAACGAAAAGAATATAAGTAATTAATATATGCATTTAAAAAAAATCATACAATAAGCTTAAATATTAACTCTTCTAACTTTTTTTGTTACAAAATCGTTCAAGACATCCTGAAAGTTAACCTTTTCCAATATATCATTTTCAATTGCCATTATGGCCAATGAATTTAAACGGTTTTGAGACATAGTTGAACGAAGACAGTTTTTAATTAATTTCAATTTGGAAAAGTATCGTTCACCACTGGCGTTTGTAATCATTAGACTTCTATATATTTGCAAAGCTGTCATTACATTCGGGAAAGTTGATTATGCCATGTTACCAATAATCAGTTTGTAAGACTCTTCGGCAGGCACAATTTTTTTCCGGCGTCTTCTAATTGTAAGATGAAGTATTTATACTGCACCATTTTGTCTATAAACTCAGGCTCAATGTCCTCGAAATAATGTTCCTTAAACTTTGTGCAAGCCTGTCTAATTTCAGCGTCGGATTTTGTCGAGAAATCTGTTAAAAACCCAAACAGATCATTTATTTCCCGGTAAGCTTCTAGGCGCCGCGACAGTTCTGTACACAGCATGTCTAGTACTGGCAAATATGTATCAACTTTTAATTTCTCTTTTCCTCTGAGCACAACTTCTTTTGCAGGTCCGTCATCGTGATGCCTTTTCCTTTTTCGCACACGCTGATTCTCATCACTGTATTGAGTATCAGTTTTCTCATTTGCCTTAGTCTCGTAGTCGTCAAATAATTCTCTCTATGAAATTAAAAAATCTAAAAGCGATTTTAAAAGATCGACTGCCGTTCGAAGTTCAATTGTTTAGAATATACATACCTATGGTAGGTACCAGAACAGTAAGTGTGCATTCACATCGTAGAATTTTGCGCGTTTTTCAAGCGTGTTGTGTTAATAAAGCTGCTCTTGCTGTATAGTCATCTGATTAGTCGGCGTTAAAATTACAGCGATAAAATTGCTTGCGATTATATTACTGCGTTATATATGAACTAACTACCAAAATATTAATATCTAATTTGGAATGCGTTCAGAAATGTACTAAAATAGCGTCGATGTAATGTACAGAGCAAGACAATCGTCATGGAAATTTCGAATTAAATTTTTACTGTTTAAGAAACATTGTCAATTTTTTTCTCTGTAGCCCAGGGCCCCTGAACGTGGAGGGGCCCCTAGGCAGTTGCCTACAGTGCCTAATGGATAAAACGGCCCTGGTAATATTACAAAGAAATGGAGAATTCTAGGATAAATGCCATTTAGACATTACATTTGATGATATGCTTAATAAAGAAATCATATTAATTATTACAAAAAATGATCAAATAATTTTTATCACCAGCATTTTTCATAAAATTCACAATTTTCAAGGGAGCTGATGTTTATGAGTGAAATGAATTCTTTATCTTTTTTTATATCATTTTTATAATTCCCTCTTTAGCTAGATGCCTGGGGCTATTGCCCCTTTCAAACCCCTCCTTGCGCACCATTGTTGGTCTTAGCCCGATCCCCTCTCTGTATTATCCCTAGGTCTTAGCCCTTAAAACTTAACGAAGTCTGTGTTACTCGTAGGCTAAAATATTGGAAAATATCTAGTTAATTCCTAATTGATGTTATGATAAAATCATTAACTAATTCTTTTAAGATTGCATCATTTTTAAAAACACAATATATATATATAAGAATAACTTAGAACTTTAAAAAAATGTTTTTAGACTAAGTTGATTTAGGAGCGTACATACATTGTTTTTCAATTTTATTTATGGGTACTCCTGCACTTCACACTGAAGTATGTTTTGATGTCATGCCAAAGACCAAATTGTCACCGATGCCAGACACTCCTTAATTTATACCGGTTTAAAGAACTAAACGTCGAAAGTGAATTGTTTGTGAAGAGTAGGGAAGCACATTGTCTTGTTCAAGTTACAAATTCGAAACTTTTCAAAAACACATTTAAATCGCTTTCATTATTTATCTAAACCAAGTTTTTTTTTTTTATGAAAAATACAGGCAAATTATTCTAAAGCGATAGTTTCATCATAAAATGATTTATTGATTTTTATAAAAATTTCGATTGATTTTTACTCTAATTAGGCTGAGATAATTTTTGTCGAGGCAGTATTTTAACTAACACGTGGTAAAAAATAATATTAGAAGCATCCATAAATTTATCACTTTAGTCTTTAGTTTCTGTTCCATTCATTTTCTATTCATCTATTCCATTTATTATACTGATAAATAAAAAGGTTTAAAAACTAATGACTTTTTGTGACAACTCCTAAGGGTTTAACTCTTTTCTTTAATTCTCCACGTAATTAACTTTAAAGAATGATTTTTATTTTTGCTAATTTCGTTGTTACTACTTTATTTATTTATTTTATTAAATAAAGAGGTTTGTAAACCAAGTTAAAATCAGTTAGGAAAAAAAAAATGACTATTACACCTACTTCGCACCTCTAACGGTATCGCACAATCCAATATTGTATGAGGCACAGTACTTACTTTTCAAAATATTATACAATACGGTATCTATCCTATACAGCTTCTTTTTAAAATTTTATGTGATTTATAAATAGGTTTCCACTGCTAATAAATAGCTATTAATAGGTTTCCTTAGCTAGCACGTCCACATGAGCTATTGAATTATATTTAGATGCTTAAATTTGCCATTTCAAACAAAAACCACAAAAATATTTCAACTCAATTAGTTTTTGAAATGTATATGAACCATATTATGTTTTAGGAGTGTTTAAAACTAGTTTTGAAACATAAATGAGCTCTTACCAATCATTGTGCCTACGATGAGTGCTACTCCACTGACCAGACCAACCCTTCTTTTGAGAGCTATTCCTTCAACTGGAGTGTCTTCATGGTTGTCTTCAGCCATTTTAAGTGGTAATTCTGACAAGGCACTCCCCGTTGACTGAGATGTGGGGAATCGCTTTGCTGTCCCGTTCACCTCACTCACTGAAACAAACGTTGTAATCAGCTGCATACTCATAACAAACTAACAATAGCTAGTTTCAAGTGAATACTATTACTCAAGCGATCAAGTGATCTTCTGTTTCTAAAAATTCGATCACATTAAGTTAACCTCCAAAGACTGAGTTACAACTTATACTGGATTTAAGCAGGCTGCATACTGAGGGAGCGATAGAGAAGCGAGATGAATCAGAAAGGCGGGTTCACGGGAAAACGAAACGCATGAGAGGCCTTCCGTGTTCATCTCGCTTCGCACTGTCTTCCTCAGAGTGTTTCGGTGTGGCCATAATACACTTTTTTAAGAAATTCTAGCAAAAATGATTTAAGAATATTATGTACATTAATATTCTCTAACTAATATACAAATGAAAACGAACTAAAACGCTTTAACGAACGGTTAAACGAACTAAGGATTTTAACCCAACTTTACAGAGGTTCAGAAGAGCAAAAGAAGGTTTAAAATGGTTCTTAACCATTTTGTTTGTGGATGACGCTCAGAAATGTTTCAAATACTATAATAAATAAATAATCCAAACGAAAATAATATATTTTAAGCAAAAAGAAATATCAGGGCACCCTTTTTGTGAAAGTGCAAATGCAATTTTAAATTTTTTATGAGAAAGTAGAAAATGTAGAAATAAAAAAGTAAGCTATTAAAAGTTTTTCGATATGTGTACGTAACATAGGAATTCAATTTTAAAAATTTGAAAAATGTTAATCAGTACATGATGAAGTGAAAGGCAATTCGAGGGAGCTATTAAATGTGAATTTTTTTTAATAATATCCAATCTAAACTAATATTAATTAACTAACTCTTATTTTAAATAAATTCCCCTAACTTTTATTATACTTATCCAAAATTTGATAAAACAATAAAAATCACAATTTGATAAAACAATAAAAATACTTTCCTTACGATTGAGCTTATGTTATAAAGTTAGTTTTATAAGCGAATTGTTTATGGGAGAATTTAGATGTAGCGTAAGGTTTCAATTTTTAATTATTTGTATAGTATTTAATCTAAATTAATATTAATTCACTTAGTCTTGCATACATAAAATAATTAGATTATACTTATTTAAAGGTTTGACACGCTAATATGTATTGTTTATTGGAGAGATTAGATGTAGCGTAAGGTTTCAATTTTTAATTATTCGTATAGTATTTAATCTACATTAATATCTATTAATTAACTTAGTCCTATATTTATAAAATAATTAGATTATACTTACTTAAAGGTTTGACACGCTAATACGTATAGCAGTAAAAAAATTTGTATGAAAATTAGTTTCTTCAAGATTAAACATGAGTTTGATGCAGCATGGAGTTTTAATTTTGATTTATTTGTTTTCATTCAATTAAATCTAAGCTAATATAAACTATCATGAATTAAGTCTTACCTTTAGACAAATCTGATCATATTTATCCAAAGTTTTACTGCGCGAACACGTAGTAGTAAAGAACGCATAAATGAATAATTAGTTTCTCTAAAATTGAGCTCAAGCTGAAAAAGCCCTCTCATAAACAAATTCTATGAATAGGCTACTGAGTTCTGTTAGGAATTCTCTGTTACAAAACTGGTGGACACTGAAAAATAAGTGTTGACGACCAATGATTGAGAGGGAATTTCTTTACGTCAAGTTGCAGTCTCTAATTGCAGTAGTAAAAAAAGAATGAAAAAATTGTTTTCTTCGATTTGTTTCACTTTAAACTAAAGTAATTTATCTCGTTCACATGATGAAACCGCGAAATAGGTTTCCACGGACGTTTTTCTTTGAAATAATAATCCAGTGGAAATAAAAATTAAAACTATTGCAATTAGGGAATGTAAGAGGGAAAATAACAAATTTAGTTCCTTGGAATTTTAACTTGAAGATTACTTTTTGGTAACAAGTTCTAAGAAGAAAAGTTATTCTTTCGTTGCCTCTCATTGCAAGTAATATATATTTTAGAGCATTTATTCTTAAAAAGCTATGGAAAGTTGGTCAAAAGGTCTTTTTAGTGAATTTTACATTTTTTTCACCTCCTTTTTGTGTCTGGGAGGAAAAAAAGTTGCTTTCGAAATTTCGACAACTTTCGGACTCATTGCCTGGTGTCAAACCGTTTCCTGAGGGATGTAAGGTGAATTTATCAGTTTTTTTTAAAAATTTAATTTCTAAACAGAATTTATAGTCAATCAAAATTTTAAACTCTTTCCGATTAGCTAGAATGCTTAAATTTGAACTGGAACTCTTTCCTGGATGAAATTAAAGATTTCAATAATTTTTCTGTCCGTTACTTACAAAATTCATCACTTCATTATTTTCCGAAAGAACTTATGTCCATTCCTTATTTCAGTCACTTTCTGACTAGTTGAAATGTTCAAATTTGAACTGAAATTATCTTGCATTGAAATTATCCTGTACCAATATATTGGACCTTGTACTACTAAACTTTACATTCAATGCAATTCTAATGACACTATACTCTGAGAAAGAAAGTACGGTTACAAATACCAGAGTATGGTAAAACCTACCGTGTTCATTGTCTTCTAGGAACACCAAAGACCAAGGTAATTTGTATTGAAGCACTTTGATAATTATTTTCGATAAAAATTAACAATAAAATATGATTTTATTACCATGCTTTTTGGTAGTACATGTGATAAAAATTTAGTAATTTCATCACAAAAATGTCATTAAAATACAAATACGGTAATTTTACCAGAATTTTTTTCCACCGTGTAAGTTTCAATTACTACCCGTGCAGTACAAGTAGAATCTATGCCGCTATCTTACAGCCTAATAGAATTTATCATTAATCCAAATTTTAACCTTATTTTTTAAATTTCTGAAGAAATTCTGTGCCTAAATCTTAATGCAAGAGTTACAATTATTTCTTAAATAGTTAAAGGGAAATTTATCGTTTATGTATAACCTGCATCTACATGTACTGTAGTGTCTCCTTCAGTGGTTTTTATTACACATTGTTTTACTGTTAAAGAACACATGCAATGTTTTTAATAAACGATTTTAAACTATTCCATTGCTTGAAATACTTCTCTAATTTTTAAGTTGTAGTTTCTGTTGCGAAATAAATTTTTAGTAGCTTTTTTTTCAACTTTTGGCTATTCTTTTTAATTTTCTCTAGAAATTATAGGTCACTTAATCTATAGTACTTTTGTTCGTAAGATGTTAAAAGCAAAGGGATATACAAAATTAACTAATGATAATTTGTTTTAGAAATTATTAAAAATAATGAACTTATGCTTAAATGAACGGACACTATAAAAAAAAACTTAGAACCACGTTGAACCCTTAAATCTTTCAAATTTGCTACAACTTTATTGCGGTGCCAATTCGAACCACATTATCATGCAAATTATTTTTTTAAAATTTAATTACCGGATAAAAAGGTTCAATTTAAACGATTAAAATTCGATAAAAGTTGTCGCAAATTTGCAAGATATTATGGTTAATGATACAAATATTATGGTTTTATGTTGAACCGATTTTTCTGATAATGTATAGTTTATAGCAAGTGGCAACTATAGCGCTATTACGTTTAATATACGACATAATATACGAGCCAGGTACCATGATTTAAAGAAAATAAAAAAAATTTAGAAAGAATTACGTTTTAAAATTTGAACTGTTTAAAACAAGTAAGTCTGCTTTACAACATGAAATTTTTGGAGCCCTTTCCAAATTTCTTCTACTTTTGAGAAATTTATCGTTTAACGGTTAAATGATGTTAATCGTCCTACTGCTGATTTTTTTAATTTAATAATAATTCTTTTATCAATATTTTAAATATTTTTTTCAGAAAATTGCGTTATAATAAAAAAGTCAAAATCTTAATGAACAATAAAATACAATTCATGATTTTTATAAACTTAGGGAACATTCCTATTGAATGTGGCTTGATTGTTCTACTTAAAATGCACAAATCAAATTTTCAATTTCAAAATGTGTATTTTACATGAATTTTTATTTTAACGTAAAGTGACAAAACATATTATCGGTACAGTGTTGGAAAGTATTTTGTATTAAAATGAAAGGCTTGTTTTCAAAACGTTTGAATTTTCCATAAAATCGTTTATTTGCAACAAAAAGAACAGAAAAGAATATATCCACTCTTCTTTCAAGGCGAAAATCTATTAAACTTTTAGGTTTGTTTTCGAACAGCATCGTCAAAACAATTTGTTGCGGGCTCCATAAGCTCCATGTCGGGAAACTGACTCATTCTTTCTAAAATAATATATGTTACAAAAACTGTCTTATTTTATTAATACATAACTTTTAAAAAAGAAAATGTGGATAAAAAAATTATTTCAACCATTATTTTTAAAGAATTTGAATTATACAAATACTTTTTGTATCCTAAAGTACTGTGCGCAAACAGTGTTTAAGTTGTACTGCAAAATTTGAAACATGATCCTAACGTATTGAAATTATTAAATGAAATTTTCCTATAATTTATAAATAGCTTTAAGTTTCCTAAAATAATTATTCTGAGATACTATATCAATAATAAGAGCATTACATACTTGAATCTATTGAGCTAAATGCGTTTATTTGTCCGGCATAACCTAGAAAGATGGTTGTTTACGAACTTTTAAATTTAATTACTTAGAATCAATGTCTATCGATGAGCACACATTTTCATACTCTCATACTTCCGGTATCAAGTGATTGCACTATCCATTGCAATAAAGGAAGCTATTGAAAAAGGTGAAAAGTCTCAAATATGTCACACGACTAAATTCAATTAACATTTGAAGCAGTAATTTCCCGTTTTCAATCATTAATTATGTTATACCGATTTTGAAGATAACATAAGTTGGCAAATAAAAATTAGTAATGATTATTTAAGTTCCCTTAAAAACATGGTTTTCCAATTGATGCATTTGTATCTGTTACTTATAATTATGAAATGTCTCTTAAAATAAATTTGTATCTTGTATTTTATCAGATCGAGTTATAAAAATGAATTGCACGTTCTTAAAACCGTTGATCTTATTTTTTATTATAAAAATTAATTACGTTACTTATATAATTATCTGTGACTATCTTTTATTATAAACTTCATGATATGGTTTTTAAAATCCTAAGTTTGGATCTGGAACTAGAAAAATTAGTGGCATTTTCATAAAATCATCGCTCAATATCTTTTACTATAAAAATTAATTACTTGACTCCTAAAGTGATCATTACTCATCTTTCAATAAAAAATTTTAATGACATGGTTCTTAAAATCGTACATGTGCATTTTATTTAAAAAATATTAATGACGTGTTCTTAAAAATTATTCACTTACATCTATTACTTTAAAAACAAACATTCTTACAATAAAAACATTGATTTTATCCATAAACATTTTATATTCCAAAGTATTTATAAATATTATACTCTAAGTATTATATTCTAAGTATTATACATTCTAAAGTTTTATTAAAAATATTCGTGAAAATACTTCTTCCACCACAATTAGTGACCAATTAGTTATGACGCGTTTTTAAAATCTATTATTTTTATCGTCTAGTACTGATTAAATTTACATGTTTCATTCTCGGCTTTAGAGTTTCAATAAACGATAGTATGGTGCAAAAATATTTTAAAAATAGTTTAAAATTAAGAAAAAATATTAATTAAATATTTTATTAATGAACATTTATTTGGTCTGTGATTCTGCAATAATTTTTAAAATGAAAACTAGTTTTTAAAATTGTGACCTTAAATGTTAAATTGCCCAAAATATAACGCGGATCGAATTTTCAAATGAATTTTCACGTACTAACAGGCTAAGGATTCAATTCAGGATTTTCAGGATTCAATTGTAACCATATATATATGCTAATCAATTTCTGCAGATTCTGCAGAAAAAATTTAAGTCATTTACGAAATGGGACAAAAAAAAAACGTACTTCTTTCAAATGCATTTTTTTTTCTTCACGAATTTAGATATGTGACTCTCAAAACATGGGAGGTAATAATTTTTTCAGGATGGTTACTCACAGTTATAAAACTCTTTTAGCCAAAAAGAATCCATGTAAAAAAAAATTTTAAAAATACTAATTTTTATTATATAATTTATTAAACAAAGGTTTTAAAGTTGAAATCTGTGCAAATTATTACATTATTTCATACTACATAATTTTAAATAACAAAATAAAATAAAATGTGTTCAAAATTAAATAAAAGGACATAGTTAGTTAAAATTCTATTTTTATATTTATTTTATACTGGGCATTATCTATGAGATGAACAATCCGAAATCAGCATCCGAAATAAAATTTCTGCTTTGAAGATCTTCGTCTTCATTATTAGTTAAACTATTCTTTAATCAAATGAAGTGTAGTTTCGTCAGAGGTACAGAATCAGTAACTAAATACAGAAAATAACTTTGCGTTGTTTCTTCGACGATGTGTTCCGACTAAAGGATACGTGGGCTGTGACTGGCACCTTTGCCAAACAGATTAGATGAAATAAACGAAGTAATGCATTAAGATAAGAAAAAATAATGGCCCCTTTGCTTCTGTTCAAACTTGTTTGTTTTCACCTCCACCATTCTGTATTAGTAGTATTACGCCACACCAATTATAGCACTCAAATAATAAAAAAAATTGTGTATTGTTCTTAGAAAGGCAAACTAATTAATATCTGTTACTTCTCTTAGAGTTCCTATATATTTTGTAGTTTTAAATCTTCTTTAACCTTGACGTGCACAAACTATGCTTCACTTTTAAATGCTTAAATTCAATATAAAATTTCAAATAAAATAAAATTTTCTGTAGTTGTTATGAATAACATGTTTGTTATTGTGCATTACAACTATAACTAATACCAATTATAAAATGAGGGTATTTTCTTTTTAAGTAAATCTCAAGATGTTTAATTTTTTAGAACATCTAATTTAAGTAATTTTGGTGAAATGATTACAAAATTAACTTTGAAAATACTTTTTGTAATTTATTGAATAGGAGAAACGAATAAATTTCTGCTTAAATTATTAGTAGATGAGGTATTATTTTAGGGACGTTTCTAACATTTAACAAAAGCTTATAAAGTTGACTTAAATTACTTTTAAACACTCGTTTCTTTTACATTTTCATCATCAGACTTTCGGTTTTTCAAATCCTATTCGAAGGAAGTTTTTTGCAATAGGCCAGAGAAAAATCAGTATAGTCTTTACGATATTTAAAACTAGTATACAAAAAAATAATTCAAAAATATCATAACCGTTTTATAGCAAAATTCCCAGCCTGAAATAATTTTATGAGAGAATCTAATTGCAAGGTAAAAAATAAGCGCTTTATAGCATAAAATGTGTCTTATATTAGAAACTCTCTGTTGTACACTCGAAAGAATTTCATTTTATATTGGAAAGACTACATTTTAGAACGAAATTTCTAGCATTCAATCCTTTTATTGTGGAATGTATTCTATTTTAAAATTCAAAGTATTCCATTTCTAAGAAGAATATATTCGTTTTACAGAGCAGTATACTTTCCAATATAAAGTATGTCTGTAAAGTAACTAATATATAGTAGAAGAATTTCCTCTTTAGAGTGAAAATTGACTGTTTTATAGAGGGATTTCATTTGTCATTCAGTTCTGTCAATTATTTTGTAGTAAACTGTAAAACATTTCGGGTCAAATTACAGTAAAAAGTAATAGCACTCAGGGTGCTGGTGCTTTTTACCATAAAATCCATTTTTGTAGGAACATGTTACGGAGCAAAAAATCTGATAAATCGTAATTTTTACAGTAATAATTAGCGTAGAATCACTGAATAACTCTAATTAATACTTCTATAAAAATTACAGCGTAATATTTTAGAGTAAAAATAGATTTTATGGCAAAATGAATTTTATTGACGATGTACCCAAAGAGCGGATACTTAATTTCGTAATTTTTTACAGTGTGGAAACTATAACATTCCAAAATTTTAAGAACCCGTTTAATAGTTGGTTCTTTCCGTGATAATTTTTTCTTATATTGCGAAAAAATTATTTTTATAGTGAAAAGTTATTGATGCAAGTAATGTTATACGACCTTTATTTGTCACGCTTTATATCACGCTTTATTTCGAAGTTAAAATGTTTTTTTACAGTAATAATGATAAAAATTTAGTTTTAGAAAAATATTTTATGTCTTGTTAAATATATTTGTGTTTTTTGTTCATAAATTTTTGTTTTTACTAAGATTCTATGTTGTTATGACAAACAATCAACTCTTTACAGAACTTTAACCTTCAACGCGATCATGGAAACAGAGTTTAAGATGAGTACAAATATCATATGTCGACACGTAATCATGCATGCAAAACTGAATATTTATTTTTAGAATTTCAAAATGGTGAAAATTACTTCGCAATTGGAATGTACTTTCTTTTATTTTTGCGAAGACTTCTAATTAAATTGATTGAAATGTGATATTTGAGATGTGAAAGCTTCACAAAAATTTCAAAAAAACACTTAATCAATCTTTCTAACGTTTCACTCCTTACTATCGTAACGCGTTGTCAGGATTATTAAAGCTGAAGTTCACTTTTATTTGCCAAGTTTTCACTCCGGCTGAAACTGGTTTACCTACTCGAAAAAGTAATAAGTTGAAATCACCAAGATCAAAAGATCGCAACTAAAAATCAATCAAATATGAAGTTGCTTATTCAAAAAAGCTGCATTTTTTTTATGATAAATTAAAATAATAATTTATATTTGATCTTTTAAAATCAATACAAAGAAATTATTATTTTAGCATTCCATATTTTTTATTATTTCATAGAAAAAAAATCTTAGAAATAAGAAATAAAGCAAAAATTAAAAATATTGTAATCGCTTTATTACTATCACTGGTTACCCCTTGGTCAAATGCTTTTTTTTCTGGTTTGACTCCGATAGACGCCGCAACATTTCAAATCATGCGTGGGTTGCAAAAACTGTCTCAATTGATGTTTGTCGTCGGATTCATTTTCAAATCATAGCTATATACATGTTTCATGACGTCACAGAATACTTTTCCTTCATCAGTATTCGCATTCACATTAAAATCACCGTCAAGACACTAATTATAAGGTTATAATAAAAGAATATATGAGTACTTTAAATTATTATTACGTAAATACATTAAAAATGACTGCTAGTGAAAATAAAAAGAAAAACAGCAGTGGTCGCCATAGCAGCGCATGCTATGACGACGCATGCGCACTGTTTACTATTACTCTTGAACACAGTTGAAAAGTGTAATGATGTCCAAATAAAGTGCGTACGCCATAAAACCCAAAACAAGACCCATTTTGCCAATGGGTAAAATCTATCTTTTGACGGTGATGTTAATTCTTATCTTTGATTAACAACGAAGCCAGCTTGCATGAGTCTATTTACTCGTGTACCGTTATATCTTTCTAATTTTTTATGTAGATAATAGCGTAATTCTTAACTGTTTCAAAACATTTTATTTGAAGAACGGTTGCTTATTCCCCTGAAGCTGATGGGGCTAAATCTACCCCAAATTTAGACGATTCCTCATTTCAACAAAATAAATAGATAAATACACAGATAGATTTTTTTACTTAAACAACATTATTAGAGTTATGCACTACGCAGATCTCTTAATTATTTCATTGTTGGTAATATTTTGTAAGACATCATTTTCAGAAGATAAAATTAACATTTGGAGAAACATTACAAAAGATTAAAAAAAAAAGATTTAAAATCCTTTTCAGTGCGCAATGCAAATACCCCAAAAAAAGTTCCAAAAATATCCTCTTAATCGAAAAATATTCTCTAAATTTATTATATAGTAATAAAAGAACAAAAAGTATTTGAAATACTAAAAAACAGTATTCCCCAAATGGCAATGATGACATGTTGCCTGTATGTTCCCTACCCTGATTTGGAGTAATCTGCCCTTTTCACAACTTTTTGCGATCTTTAAACACAATTGAAACGCACATACATATCAAATTAAATATCTGATAAAATAACAAGTAATTACTATAACATTTCTTTGAAAGATTTTCGAGCTAGTGAAATTTATAAATAAAAGAAAATTATTTTGATTCATCAATGTAGTTCAGCAGTAATGACTAATAAAACTAAAAATAGCATTTCCTTTGAGATTTTAAGATTTTGATTATTTTAGAATTTACATATTCTTCAGATATTTTTTGGTAAAGTATACTTTTGGTCTGATTTTCTTTTCAATTCACACAAAAATAGTAACTATTAATCAATTAGTATATTTAAGCGTATCTTTTAAATCATGACGATAGCTTGTTAGTAGACATAGTGACTATCATTGAGTCAAAATTTTTTAAGCGTGTGATGTTTTTTTTTTTTAAATTTAGCGTAATATTCTTTAAAATTATAAGTTTTTTATATTTTAAAGATTTTAAAACTAACAAATTTCGTTCTATGTAAATTGTATGAAAGAAAAAGTCTCAAATATACGTATAAACTATTCCATCTCATAAAGGAAAACGACAACTATAAATTCCGTTTAATAAGAAATAATGTCCTTTTCTTTTGACTTTATTATCCCTTTCACTTCCTTTGGCGACTTTTTTACTACCCACAATAGGTTTACATCGCAGAATACAGAATACAAGAACATAACGCAAAAAACTCAATATATAATCTGAGTTATAATATAGCGATTTGTCTCAATAAATATAAATTATATTCCTTCTAATGATGCTGATGATTGCAAGTTTTCTTTATATGACGAAAAAAGTGTTAATTTTCTAAAGAATAGATGCAAAAATTATGTTCTGAAATAGATTACGTGAAGCTTATAATTCCTCTTTTTTTGCGCATTTATATCTAAGTAGTTATGAAGCAAAACAATATATCTTTATTATACTTTACGTTTGTTTTTAAAATATTTGTTTTAAAATATAACAGTAAAATTGAACTTCGTTTTGTCCTTTATTAAACACACTGACGCATAAATGCATTAATTGTCCTTAATTCTTATATTCGCGTGTTTATTTATAAATAGTTTTAGAACAACTTGTTATATTTTTAATATTCTTTACGCTTATTTTTAAATTTATTTTTGTGTCCATATGAGTGTGAAATTGAGTTCCATTTTAACCTTACACAACACAGTGATGCATTTATGCATTAGTTTCTATTTATTCTTAGATTTGATTATTTATTTATAAATAGTTTTAGAACAACTTAATATGCCTATATTATTTTTATGTTTATCTTTGAAATGATTTTGATATCTATATAAAAGAAAAACTGAGCTTTATTTCCTTTATCTTATTTAACACATTACATAAATGAGGACCAAAGGGAAAAATGATTTATGTCAATGAAAGTTGATTCTGTGTAAAAACGAATTTAAAGGTATGAGATTGATCAGGAGCTAGCATAGGACTGAAATCATAAAAATAAAAATGTACATGAATATAATAAGCATTTGTTGAGATCCCTCCAAAAATTGAAAAAAGTAAATGCAATTTTTGATGTTGAGAAAAAATAAAATTTTAAAATCGGTAGTTGGACAAGAACTGTTTTTTCCTCGAAATTCCTCTCCCAATCAATACTTTCTCTGTAGAACTTCTTTCAAGCAAAGAAAAGCATATTCTTCTTCACTATGTTTTTCTTTGCTCGCCTGTCTAGACGCGGACATGAACTGTTTTGCCCTAACATGGCCTATCTTCAAAATGTAATAACTCTCGGGGATCTTCCATGTAATTGATTTGTCGAAACTTAGTAATCCTCAAAATGCAACAAATGAGGATGCAATCGTCATTTTTGGGAAAAATGGACATAAACCATTTTTCACCCTTGGATCTCAAAATGCGTTAGTTTTTTCATTTCTTCTTACACCTATTTATTTATTAATTAATAATTTTGAAACAACTCTTCTTTATAATTCTTTACGCTTATTTTATAAATTATTTTGATTTCTAAATGAGTGTAAAAGAAAGAAAACAATGAATTTTTAAACTATTTTAAACATGAATTAAAAGAGACAGCAGATGGCGATCCAATCGTCATTTTTGGGAAAAATGGAAAAAAATCATTCTTCCCCATTGGGTCTTCAAATGCGTCTGTTTTTTCATTTCTACTTACATCTATTTATTTATTAATTAATAATTTTAAAACAACTCTCTTATTTTTTGTAATTTCTTAAGCTTATTTTAAATTTTTCTTTTGATTTCTATATGAGTGTAAAAGAAAGAAAATAATGAATTATTTAAATATGAATTAAAATGAACCAATTTATCAATTGTAATTACTATTTTGAATGTGAGTAAAAAAAGACACTGGCAAAAATGTCTTATTGTTTATTCATAAAAGCGTTATTTTTCCATTTTCACTATAAATGTAAATTTGATTTTCAATTTCGAAATATTCATTTAGTTAACGAGGGAAATCGATATCAGCACAGAGAATTGCAGTAACTGAGACAGAGGACAACGATTTGCATGACTGATTAAAATATAAATAAACAACATATAAGCACAAAACAATTGAGTCGCTCAGAAGCCAATGCGGTTAAGTCCAAAACACAAAAATTGAGAAAATTAATGTTTTTTGATACATTAGTTTTTAAAATTCTTGGTTTATTAATTTAATTAGAAAAGTGTATAAAGTCTTTTTTCGAGGTGTAAACTCTGCAAAAAAACAAGATATGTACAGGATGTGTAAATAAAAACGTAAGTATTTATTGAAATAATGACAGCATCTTAAAAATTTTAGGACTTATACCTTTTGGCAGTTGAAAAAGATAAGAAATTTATGTCTTCTAGTATAAACGAACTTCGATTTTTCTCAATCATCACTAGATACAGTGACTAATAGAAAATAAACTGTTGGATTATTTCAAAAATTGTTTTTTACTTCAAAACTAAAGTGGCACTTTTCTTTGTTTTAGGAAATGAAAAAAAATTTTTAAAAAAATAAAAAATACCATACTACTACGAAAAATACCATACCCCTTTTTTTGGTGAAAAAATACTACCACAGTATTAAAAATACTACGTCTGGCAACCCTGGTTACTATGAATTTCTTGTTTTTCAGTGTTACCAACAAATATCGAAAGAAGAAGAAGAATTTAATTTTTATTTCAAAGTTTATGTATAAAAAATATTGATAAAAGGTGGACTTATTCACAACGGCTTTTGAAATTATTATATAATATATTCAGAAGCTATTAAAAAAATTGCTGTCTAACCTAGAAAAAAGTAACCAACGAGTAAATCCTTTAATAACTAAGAAGATTATTATTTATTTCATCAAAATTTCCAAAAATCAGAAAATATCAAAAAATGGACTTAACCGCATTGGCTTCTGAGCGGCTCAATTGTCTAAAGTGGTGCTTAATTTCCATAGTTTCCATTTCTTCTTTATTTCTTTTTGAAAAAATAAGACATAAGTTTGACTTTTTCAAATTTGAGTTATTTTTTAATTTATGGAGGTACCAAGTTCAACTTATAGACAAGGAGTTTTATTAAATAGAAAATAAGGAATGATATAACTGTTTTAAATAATGAAAAAAAAAGCGGAATTATGAAACTTTTTTTATAAACGAATTTTTTTTTGTTTTAAAAATGATACATTTGTACAGTGATGGAAAAATACATTTGAATACCTACATTTTTAAACTAATTTCAAATGTTTTACTTACTAATGAAGCAATAACAATTTCTGCAAGGCAACTATTTGTTTCACACACAAAACATCAATAACAGCATGGTTTTTGAAAAGCTTTCGTTATACAATTAATGATAAAAACTTTATATCCAAATTTGAATTTTTCTGAAGAAATGTTTACAAAAACTAAATGGAAATTTTTGGTTTATCCCACATGAAGCGAAACTAATCACATGTTTCCGAAATGATGCGTGACTCTTTTGCGAATTTGCCACTTGAATGCGTCACGGTTTGCAGATACAAAGTAAACAGTTGCATAATTGAAGTTCTTCAATTTATAAGTATTAGTTTTTTCAATGACTTAACATATTTTACTATTTTACACAAAATATTAAAAATGAATGATATTTGAATTGCTGACTTAAGAAAGAGCGCGAACCATTCATACACATGATATGACACAGTTCTATAAAAAGTTTGTCAGCAATGCTCATATGCTTGAGATTTTATTTTATTTGAGAATAGAAGATACTTTAACTAGATAGATAGTTAACTTAGAAGATACTTATTGTCAAAAGTATTATTGTAATATTAAGTAGAAAAAAAATAATGCGTTACTCGTTGTGTATTGACATCTTTGTCAATAAAACATATTGGCAATTGTATTTGCAGTATTACAATTATATTAGCAGATATTGACAATTATATTTGTAGTTTTGATTACATTCGCACAAAAGTCAGATTTTTATTCCTCTGAATGTTTTTCATTTTTTTATTTTTTATTTTCTGCTTTATTCTCACATTTCAATAATTATTACTTATTTTATATAATTACAACTTTTATTATTTGGATTATACTGGTTGGTATAAGTTCGGCACAAATTTCATGTAATATAGAATATATAGTAAGATTGCTAAAGCCTTTTTTTTGTTGAGTAATTAAGTACAAAACATTTTTTGTGATTTAAGTGCATCAAAAAGCATAATTTTGCAGGGGGAAAAAACATCAAATATGTTTTTATTTTTTATCAAAAATTAAACAGAAACTTATTCTTATTGTGTCGATTTATATTCCTATACTAGCCGCCTCGGAGACCAGCTGGTCCGCCTTCATGGACTCACCGCTTCAGGCTTCACAGTCCCATATTCTCTTGAGCCAGCACAAATTGCACATATTGACCTTTCCTGGCATGAAATCGCTTTGTTGACCCACATTGTCCTGCCACTATGCACACATTGCGCGTGTTATATGATTCCTGAAATGCATATTGTTTTGATGCATATGGCTTATAGGTATTGAGATGCATCATAGAATGAATCTATGATGCAGCGAATCAACCTCATCAACAAAATGTTATTAATATTCAAATAATTGATAACTAAACAATCAGCCCTTATGAGTACTATAACACGTGCAAATTCCGATCGGACTACCTCCATGTGGTGCACTTTGGTTAATTAGGTGTGACGGTATAATTAGAGAATTGAGAATTATTATTTATGTTTGAGGCTTTATGCATCTCGGAAGCTATCAATTTTTGAACATTGTGTCATGGAGAAATTTTGATCAGAATGTTAACTACAACACACAAAATTTTCAGCCAATTTGACAGATAATTAATTTCCATAAAATTTGTGAGCGAGTAAGGACTTCGTCTTTTATATATGTTACCGTTAAAGTGTATAATTCAGTTATTTCAAAGAATAACTAGGTATTTTAGGAAATAACTAGACAAGCCAGTTAAAGTATATAATAGATGAAAAATTTCAAACTTTACTTAGTTATTCTATGAAATAAATATTGATAGACCGTTAAAGTGAAAAATAAACAACGTTAAAGTTATTTTATAAATTAATTAGCTAAAAAATAGCTAAAGAAATCTCTCGAAAAAGACATTTTATTCCTATTGGGGATGATTAATTGATAAATAATAAGGAAAAGCAGATAATATCATTTATTATTGCTCATATTAAATACGTCTAAAAGCAACGGGGAGCGTACACACACACGTCATTGCAAAGCAGCTATAAACAGTTCAAAACTTTCTGAAGCAGTTAGAACCGGTTCAGAAAACCTTCGAGTGTCGTATTTCATACTTGGAAGAATTTAATAGTTTTACATACTTTAATTGACTTATCTAGTTATTTCATGAAATACCTATAGTTATCCTATAAAATGATGGATTTTCACACTTTAAAGGTAACATATATACAGATTATGCGTCGGCGGTGGACGAAATTTCAAATTTTTCTGTTGACATTTGGGATGCGAGAGATAATTTTTCAATTTTTTTCTGCACCTGAAAAAAACTGTGGTGTAAAAGCTCACAGAATATGGCATTGAACAACCCAAAAGTTGTGCGAAGGGGATCTTTATTTTAAGTTAACGTGAAATTCAGTCTTCAGATACATTATAAATTAGGTGCGGTTAATTTGAAACATTAATAAATTAAAATGATTTCACCATACTTAACATTCATCGAGTGTAAAAAAAAAAAAAAATTTTTTTTTGAAACTATGGAATAATATGGAAAATATAGAAACTGAGTAACTAGCTAAAACATGTTTTTTTTTACTATAAAAAGCAATAAATAAATAAATAAAGTTTTCCCCCTCGAGAACGTCTTAGTTCCTATGAACAATTTGATATGCTTGCAACAACTTAAAAGTTAAAGCTTCCTGCTATAAAACAATTGTTTCCAATATATGTTATATATATTTATGTATACTTGTTACAATGATCTGTAGAACAATTGTTTTGATTCAATCATAACATAACCGAAACATTATTTCTATCATTGTAAGGAAAAGTTTTAAGAAGTAAGCCAAACATTTAAAACTTAAAATTTACTTCGTTCTTGCACACTATGGGATAAAGTTTTGAAAATTTTGGTCTATTCAGGTTTAACGAGCACCTTGATTCAACGAGCATCTTATGAACCCTACGTTCTCATAGTTATTTATTTATTTTAATTTAAAATGCAGTGGGCGAGAAATGAACAGAGTTCTTTTCACAAGATGGGAGATACACAAATGGAACTAAAGAATTAGAAATAAGCAAAGTATGCGCAAATGAAAGTGAACAATTAAAGAAAAACAGTAAGGGAAAATTAAGCTAAAAAATTGGATAAAGTTCTCTAGCCTTCCAATAATGGGAGTTAATAGATAGGGTAGAGATGGTCCACAGTCATTTAAGCTCGCAACATCATAGGGAAGAGAGGGCTGTTGTCACAGAGTTCTCGTTATGAACGAGCTCAACTGATGTTCTAACTATAAAGATCTTTTTTTAAAACACTATAAGGTACATAAAAAATCATATTTTATGAAACAAAAATTTGATTTTTCACAGTCAAATTTATGTACATTTATGCTATCATCATCTTGAGCCATCATCAATCCAATATTTTTGAAAATCTTTTGTAAATATTTGATTTGTTGATTTTGCAATAATTAAAAATCCCTCGTTTTTTTTCTCCCCCTTTTCTAAATTTATAAGATTATCTATGCCTGTTGTCGATTTTTTTGGACATTTAATGTTGAAAGGCTATCAGTCTGTATTATAATTCAGTGGTCAACTCTTCAAGTTACAAGTTAGATCATTATTCATTTAAGCATAAAATTATCAGGATATTACGGACAGAGCACTCGCCTCACAAAAAAGTTACCCAGGTTCGAATCTCAGCTACGGCTGGTTGATACGAATTCTTCATCCGGCTCACACCGACCACAGTGATGACGTAAAATATCCTCAGTGGTTGATGGATCATAAGGTCGAGTCTCCTTCTCATCAGGCTAATCATGGAAGGTTTTCGGGGTTTTCATCACCATGTAGGATAGTTCCCTCAAAAAAGTCCTCCACGAAGGCGAATTTCTTTGAATTTTAGATCCAGGAGTTTATTTGCTTTTTGGATTGGATTCACAATTACTAGGCAACGAATTTCAACATTGGAGTCATAAACTCAAAATTGGGCTCAACGGCGGTTATAAAATAAAATAGCATTGTAAATTTGTTACACAAATATAATAACAATAATTGATAATTGCTGTTTGTTGCCTTATCCATGTTACTCGATATCGGTCCTTTGGCAGAATACTGAGCAAATTTTTTTAATGGCATTTTCACTTTGTGTTAATATAAGTTCTGCACCCGGATAATTGTAAGTTAATGGTAAGTTAAATGTTGTCATATTTAGGTATAGTCATAAATGTATAACTCTTCTATTCTCAATTTACTTTTTATATTTGACAATTAATGTTTATCTCTTCTATTTTTTAGATGTTATAACTCAAGCAGTCAGTTTTTCGAGTTAATGGTAAGATTATTGTTTATTATGTGTACAATTCTTTCAGTAACATCAAAAACTTTCGTTTGTTGTCTTATGCATGTCATTCGCTTTCCATATTTCCATTTAATAACGAGTATTTATCTTTTGATACTTCTTTGTGTTGTTCTAAGTAACATATATTTATGTATAGTCAAAATCTTTTATCCCTTCTATTATCAGCTTAAAGATAATTATAAGTAGCTGAAATAAAAGAATTCCCTAAATTCGTTTTTATTTTTAAAATTATTTAGAAATATTAAAAATGATAGAAAGAAATTATTTCGATTGGAAGAAAAAATTGAAACAAGTATACAAAGAGTATTTTTATACAATTTTAAATATTTTTCTGAAATATATACCTTTTTAAACGACACGTTTGAAACTTATTAATTTACGCGTGTTGACAAAGTAAATTTGTTCCAATTAGCAACAGAAAACAAATATTGCTAGAGAGTGAAATGAGGTGGAAAATCCGGATGACGCAGAAATAAAGGAGTGCGACACAACTGGAATTATTTTCTGTGTCTAACACAGTCTGTTTGATGGAGACGAACCCCGGGAAGCGTGCCAGAAACCTTTTCTTTATTTTTAAGCTCTTTATTTTAAAACATACTAACTATCACTTGAAGTTTTCCCGCAATGAATAAGTAGACAGGGTAAGAAAGTCGTTTTCGAGTAGTAAAATTATTTTGGAAAAAGGTGATAAGGAAAGAAATAATAACTACTTTAAAAATTGTAGCAGAGTATTTTGAAGACGTTTAAAAATTTGCACTTTTCCAAAAAAAAAAAAAAAAANAAAAAAAAAAAAAAAAAAAAAAAAAAAAAAAAAAAAAAAAAAAAAAAAAAAAAGAAATTGTGATAGTAAATTGCAAACTGCGTGATCTAGCATAATCTAGCTTATCCGCAGATTAACTAGAATAATCCGTTAAAGTGCGCAATGAATTACTTTCTACAATTTAGTGGAATTAGTAATTAGGCTGTGTGCGCATTAACGGTTCCGGTATAGTCAAAGTTCAAAAAGTTTGTTTCTCTCATTCTATCAACCAATTTTTTTTATTGTATCGATTGATTCAATTCTTAAGATATTGAAAAATAAATTAACGAGAATTGGGTATAATATAGCCTACGTCACAGGTTGTGTTGTTCCTACTAAATTTAACCCATGAACGGCATTTTCTGCGAGCCTAACTTCAAGCCACAAATAAACAAACGAAGTGTTCGATCGTTTAAATAGCTGCTCGCCAGATTTTATTGCATTATAAAGAAAAGTTATTGAAACTAAATACAACTAAATAAACAACAACAACTAAAACAAATAATAACAACTACTAATAACAATAACTAAATAAACAACAACTAAATTCCATTCGTTTAGCATTGCGTCATATGTTGTTCCTACTAAATCGAAGTAGTTGTGTTTTTTTCATATTATACCCAATTATCTTAATTTTCTTAATTGAAATAATATTTTAAACCGTTTGATTTTTTGTATTATAGTTTTAATGGGATTGATGATCGATTCTCTCAACTAATGTGTCTATTGTTCGATTGTATTAATTTTTTTTTTTTTTTTTTTTNTTTTTTTTTTTTTTTTTTTTTTTTTTTTTTTTTTTTTTTTTAGTTACGGAAAAAGCTTAATAGACTGAGGAAGTTTGGAACAGGTAAAAATTGATTATTGAAAACACATTTAAATTTCATTTAGAAATCACGATGATTTTTATGCTTTTAATCTTCCTCAACGGCGACTCGTCAGATTTTTATAAAGATTTTTCTTTTCCTTGCGTAATTAGTTTTTTTTTCTATTTTTTTTAAATAACAGTCGTTGAACAGCCGACTGAATTTTCAGTTTACGGCTACCAATGTTCAATTGCGCAGCATTGTAATTTTGAACCCAATCCAGAAGACAAGGGAACTCCTGGATCAAGTATTGGGAGAAATCTGCTTTCGTGGAGGACTTTTTGATAGAATTTGCGTTACATGGAAAGGAAAACCACGAAAACCTCCCATGGTTTACCTGATGACAAGGAGACTCTAACCCATCATCCGTCTACCACTGAGGATATTTTACGTCAGAACTGCGGTCGGTGCGAGCTGGGTGCGGAATTCGAATAAACCAGCCTTCGCCGGGATTCGAATCCAGTTCACCTCATTGGGAGGGGGGCGCCTTATACCCTGAGCCACGACGGCTCTTTAGTTGGCATCATTCTAGATCTAGATTTATAAAATATGTATTATTCATAGATGATTATTAAGGAAGACCTTGCATTGTCATTAACGTATGCCACAGATATAGCAGTAAATTTTCTTGCTAAGTAAGCAATGATGTACAGATCTTGCATAAAAAATGTCATTTAATTTCATCAGATACTTTTGATTATTTTAATCTTATCAAAATTAAATTAATCAAATTTAAAAATATGATGTTGATTAATTTAATTTTACTTTTAAATTGATTGATCTCAAACATAAATCGCCGAATTTTGATAAAATCTTGATTGCGTACTAGCTTAAAAACTAACTTCAGATCCAGAATGTTGTCATTTTTGCTGCCTATTACTTCACCCAGCATATGTAATTTAATCTAGGGTAAGCCTGATATAATTGAATAAATTTAATAGGGCTGTATATCCTCAAGTATACGACACATTAAATGCGCAATAACTCACCTATATAACTTTTGATTTAATGGTCTGATTTTCACATACTAAGTATTCGGTTAATCATGCGGTTAATACGGCTTTGATACGGCTTAATAACAGGGAAATTTTTGGCTTATAAAATTATAACTCTTATTACCTCATTTACCAAATTTTATCACTTATTATAAAACCACATTCTATTGTTAATTTTACAAAAAATCATTACTCATTAGCTTCGGAAAACCGAGCTTTTGGTGTTTCCATAGAGCCAAAAACACGGCAAATTTGATCATATTCTGGAAGTTTTCACCATACTTTTTTTCTTAGAGTGAAAATAAACTTAACTTTTTTCCTTCCGTTGAATTTGAGTTTGATCCTCGAAACATGAGGAATAAGCGCAATCATAAGAATATGGTCCCAATGGTTAAGGCAGCGATGCGGTTGAAACTTTGACCCTTTAATGTTAATTTCATATTTTGCGTATTTAGCCACTTTAATTAAGTCGTATTTTTTAATAATTCGTTTTCCAAGAAATGTTCGGCCGATTCTTTTCTGTCTTAGATTTCGTCATTTAAAATTATGTAGATTAAATTTGGAGTTGAAAATTTGTCTATCTTAACTATTCAAACTTTTTACGGTCATTATTAAAATGTATAATAAAAAATTAAAAGTAATTTTAAAACTGAAAAAACTTTCATAACATGACACATTTACGCAAATCCTTTATTTTTGGCTAATCATTTAAGCTGATCCTGTAGGCTGGGCTGGTCATTATTTGCGAATAATTTTTATGTACATTTATTATTTTGCCTTGTACTAAAATTTACGAGTTCATGCATTCTTGTTCTTATTTTTAAGTGAATCATTTCTATAGACGTAGGAATGGGAACAATGTCAACCTTTGCTATTTGAATTAAAAGTCTGCAGTAAGTGAAAGCGGTGTTCACGTACTCTTGAACAAAACAAAGCAAAAATATAGAAGAAAGAAAAAAACTGTAGCCACAACGAAGAACAATGGTTGCATCCGTCAAATGTTTGATTTACGTTTGCCGATGCCTTTTAGGAAAGTGCAGATATTTTTGGCAAGACATGAAGCCTGCTTAAAATTTAACTCTTTCGAATGTCTTACGCAAAAGCATGGAAAAAAAATTTTTTTCCTCAGCAATTTTTAGAGAACAAATTTGGATGGATCTAAAAAATCTCGAAAAATGTAAAAAACTGTAAAAAAAAGTACTGAAAAAAAATTCCGGATCAAATTACGGTAAAAAGTAACTGAACTCAGGGTATCGATACTTTTTACCGTGAAATTCATTTTTACCAGAAAATGTAACGAAATAAAAATCTGACTTACAGTAGTTTTTACAACGATAATTATCGTAAAATCACCGAATCATCTTAATCAAATAAATATTACTGGAAAATTTACGGATTTAATATTTCAAGGTTAAAATGGATTTTATGAATGATGCACCCAAAGTGACAGTACTTTATACTGTAATTTAATTTGATATTTTTATAGTGCTCAAAAACAGCAAAAATGCCACTGAAAATAGCAAAAAATACCCTTAAAATAAAAAGGACTTTTTAATTAAACAAAATTTCAATTTAAAACGTGATAAATTTCCTAAAATGTCATATAACACATAATTATATAATATATTGAGAAATTAAGATGTAATTTTCATTGAGATCAAATGGTTAATGCAATAATAACAAAAATTCAGAATTTATTGGATAATGAACTTTGAAGGACATTATAGGAAAATGAACTTTGAAGAAAATTAGTATAGCTCAGTTAAAATGTCTGAAATTTGTAAGAATGAACTACAATATATTTTTAAAAAATGTGCTAAAAGTGAAAAAAAATTGCTCTAAAATCAAAAATATATATTCCTTTATCTCGATTTGTTGTTGTTGTTGTTAATTTACGTCGCACTAGAGCTGCACAATGGGCTATTGGCGACGGTCTGGGAAACATCCCGGAGGATGTTCCGAAGACATGCCATCACAATTTTGATCCTCTGCGGAGGGGATGGCACCCCCGCTTCGGTAGCCCGACGACCTGCGCGCGAAGTCGAGCACTTTACGGTAGCACAGTTTAACGAGGACCAATACCGCACACCCTCGGTCCCTACGTAGACTGATCCAAGTGGTCACCCACACGCACACTGACCGTAACCAGTGATGCTTGACTTCGGTGATCTGCTGGGAACCGTGTCTTAACGATCAGTCCACTGCGGGACTCCTTTATCTCGAAAAACGTATTAAAGTACCTAAAAATGCTCCGAAAGAGATGAAGTCCAAAAATGAATTTGTCATCAAAATCCAAACTTCAGTAATTAGAAATAAAGTCTACGCTAGTTGTAGTTTACCTGAGAGAATGATCAAATAATGGCAAAATATGTATATTAAAAAGAAAAATTTTAAAAAGCAAAAAATTTTTTTTTTAATTTCACTTATTTAAAACTAATTGATTTGTAATTTTTCAATTGTTTTTAATACTTAATTTATAATTTTTAATTTTTAGCTCTTTTTGCTTATTGTACGATATTTTAATTCATAAAGCAACACTCAGAAGACTCAAATAGTATGATATTTCGAAACTAAGAAATAATCCAGAAGTTTACCTAAATCAAATCTCCTTTTAATAATTTTTCACTCTAACTAAAAATTTCAACAAAAGGGACAAAAATCAAGTACACAAACATGCGCTTGACGAGATATATTTTCAGAAAAATCATTTTTTAATTCATAAAGAAGAAAAAAAAACCACAATGGCAAAATGTATTAGCATTGAAAAAAATTATGTAAATGATTTATCCAATTTAGTTAATATTTTTAATCCATCTGTTTGATTAATTAAATGAAGGGTGTTTGAATTTTATTATTGAAATTGATTGATTACTTTATTTTAGTTAAATAATGTTGCAATCAGTTAATTGAATTATTGATTACTCTATTTTGGTTTATATTGTTTTAATTTCATTAGTTGAATTAGCATTAAAATTCTTAAATTAATTTAAATTGATTTATTAATTTTTTATTAGAGTACATTTCTTTAATTTATTTTATCTCATAAATGAGATTAATTAACCTTAAAATGACTCATTTAGTACATTAAAAAAGTTTCAATTAGTTGCTTTCTTCTTATTATTATGTTATTATTTTTAATTAATCTAGAAAGAAAGTAAACAAAATCTAAGTGTAAAGAACCTAGCTAACTTCACGTAGTTTGCTCTTATTATACCATTAACAAGTTCAAAAAGATACAGATGCAAATAAAGATAAAAAAAAACAAAATAAATAATGTTTTTTGTTTTTCAAATTTTTATTTTTTAACTATTATTCTCCACTACAAAAACGTGGCTTTTAAAAATATTATTTTTTATTTTTATTATTTTTTTGTACGCACTTTACAAAACTCAATTTTTTCACTCACTGTACACAAAACTTTTCAACTGACATCTGACACTAATTTGAAATAATCGAATCGACAACAAAAGACAATCTCTAGTGAGTCTATACGATTTNTTTTATTTTACTTTGTATGTCTTCTTTTTCTTCATTTTCATGCATTGTCATCCAATTCTGAACTAAGTGCCAAATTTGAAGTCTGTAGCTAGTCGGGAAGTTATTTTAAAATCGATTGCAAAATTCCACCCAAACAGACATACACGAAGGCAAGTTAATGTAAACGTGGTAAAATAAAACTTTCCTTATAAACTTAAATAACTATATATTAAAATTTTTGTCATTTGAAACAAAATACGACTACCAAAATAAATTTTATATCTTCATGGAGACATAATTTTTACAAACAATCTATACGTTTTGAGTGCTAGAGTTGCATTTTAAATACTTTGGAAAAGAATGAATCCATAAAATGCATCGGAAACATTTTATTATTAAAGAAAAGTGCTTGGAGAATATTGCTTCCAAATCAGACAACAAAATCAGCTAGTTCAAAAAGCAAATGTATAAATATGTTAATTTCTTAGCTTAACTGTCCTTTCTTATGAGCTTGTTTTCCTACTTGTGCCGATTTATGACTTTTCTGGTTGAAATCATTAAATCTTCCTTTCTATTCAAGTATTTTTTTTTTTAAAGGAGGAAAAACATTTTTCGTAAACAAACAAAAATATATATTACGAGGGAATGAACCCTCAACTATATAAATATACATTTCACTTCAAAGAAAATTTAAAATAGTTTTTATTCACGTTGTAAACGAATTCGAATTAAATTATTATATTCCTATGAAAATAGTATTAAAATATAATGTCAAATAACTAAAATGTTAAAATATGCAAATGTAGTAAACAATAAATGTAAATGATAAATTTATAATAACAGTTTAGAGCATTAAGAACATAAATATTTCATTTTATAAGCGACGTTAAATAGCCGATCTGTATCAAATTCACGACTAGCCCTGTACTTTTGAAACGAACCCAGAAAACAAGGGAACGCTTGAATCAAGTGATACGAAAACTGACATTTTGTGGTGAAACTAATCGGCATTTGTGTTGCGCAAGCAACCTCTCACGGATAGCCCGATGACAATAAGATTCTAACAAATCCCGTCTACAGCTGGGAAAATCTTTTTAGCAAGTGGCCAGTGTGAGTAAGATGCAGTATTCAAAATGATTATTTATCGCCAGTATTTGAACCTGGGTTGCCTACACTGTAAATTCCGGATCAAATTACGGTAAAAAGTACTGATCTATTTTTACTGGATCATGTTTCGGAACAAAATACTGATATATCCCAATTTTTATAGTAATAATTATCGCACAATTACTGAATTATTTTAATTAAAAAACATTACTGTAAAAATTACGGAATAATATTTTACGGTAAAATGGATTTTACGGTTGATGCCCCCAAAGTATATACTGTAATTACACTTTGAGGGCAACATAACATTTTGTAATTACACACCTATTTTATGCTACAATTGGATCTGAAATTTTTTACGGTGTAGTTGAGAGGCTATTGCTCTAACCTTCTGAGTTAACTCTGCTGAAGAATAAGTCAGTGACAAAATTATGCGAACAATAACAGTAACTCGAGAAACACTCTTTCTTTAGGTTGCAGCAACCTTGAATTTTTTTTTCCACGGCGAATGAGTTAATAAATTTGTAGATATCATAATAACCCTTTTAGTAATGGTGCTACCTTCACAGCACAAATGATTTTCGAAACGTAAAACCGTATAGAATGTGTATCATTTTCCCAAAAAATTCAAAATGTCAAGCAATATTTTTTTACGAGCCAAAAATATTAAAAAAATCTGTAGGAAAACAAAGAGAAACAAATTAATGTTTCATGCTTCTAAGAATAATGCATAATACTTAGCAAAACTTGCTTTATGAAAATGTGTATCTCGCTGTTTCATTGAAATTAAGTCATCCATAATTTAGCGAAACTAAATTGCAAGCAATGCTTTTCCTTAATTTTTTTTTTTAATGTAAAGACTTCAAATATTTTAGAATAACGTAGATAACTTTCAAAATAAAAACAGTACTAATACAAACTTAGTAAACTACAAGTTTACTAAGTGAATTATAATAAATTCTTACTCATTCTTTGAACTTTCAAAATAAATAGTTTTACGATCTTTATTATTATTTATAATTTTTTTTTGTTGCTTTACATGTTTCTACTTTTCATTTTGCTTCACATATAATTTTTTTTCTATATAAGAATTTAAAATTCAACTAAAACTTGAAGAGCCCTCAAATCATTTTTCTATCTAGTGTTTCAGCATCTTTTAAAGCAGCACTGACGAAAGGTAATTATTATTTTATAAATAAGTTTTTTTTCTTAAAAAAAAATCTCTTAGATATAATGCCTTAGATAACGAAGCGAAAAGTAATACAGTACGAGGCAAAATTGAAAAACAAGCATTGTACTTACTGTCATTATAAAATATAGTACCCGTTGGTGGCATCCTTTGGTGAAGCTCCTTCTTATCCAGAACCTTTCTCCTTACTTACTTTGATTATCTGAAAAATAAAAATTTTTTATAACAAGCCAATACTATTTTCATGTTTTGAATTTAAATGCAATTATTTTTATATTCATCTAGATTTATAGTTACAAATGCAATTATTCTTATAGCAGTTTAACGTTTTAGTTTTAAATACAATTATTTTTTTCTTGCTTAATATTTAATTTTAAATACAAGTATTTTGAAAATTGTTTAACGTTTCAGTTTTAATACAATTATTTTTGTTCTTGTTTAATATTTAGTTTTAAATACAATTATTTTGAAACTTGTTTACCATTTAAGTACAATTATTTTTATTCTTGTTTAATGTAATTTTAAATACAAATATTTTGAAACTTTTGTAATGATTTAGTTTTAATGCAGTTATTTTTATTCTTGTTTAATATTTCCTTTTAAATACAGGTATTTTGAAACTTGTTTAACGTTTTAGTTTTAAGAGAATTATTTTTATTCTTAATTTTAAATTTTAAATACAAGTATTTTGAAACACGTTTTACGTTATTTAAATATCATTTTAATATTGGTATAATGTTTTATTTTTAAATAACTACAATTATTGTAATAGTTTAACTTTTCAGTTTAGAATACAATTGTTAACTGAACATTTTAGTTTTAAATGCGTTTTATCTTATATTTAATTGACTTAAATAAGTTGATCTTTCATTACTTTTTGTTGTTCTCTACCAGTTGTTTTCTGATTTGAAAATGCAGGTAGAAAACGGTCGCAGTACCCGCTTTTTTTTCAACGCAATTTTCGAATTACTCAACATTAAAAAGATAGTATATAGCAGGGGTGGCCCAACTCCTTGATAGTCGAACCATTATTCAAAATTTGAAAATTTTCGCGAGCCGCAATTAAATACGTATTTAAAACGTATGCAAAAAAGGTGTTAATTTTTTTTACATTATATTTATTGAAAATATTTAATTAAAAGTACAAAATCTGCGTATTGAATTTAATTATTAAACACATTTGTTTTACTTCTCTTGATAATTCTTTAAAATTTAGTGAATAATTGGTGACAGCACTTCTCAGTAATTCTTTGAGATGCTGGTTAGTTAATACTGATCGGTGTTTGGATTTCACGAATTTTAAAGAGGAATAATATGATTCACATAAGTACGTTGCTCCAAATATTGAAGTAATTCGATAAGCAGCCTTTTTTTAATTCAGGGTACTTCGATGCTGCTACAAATTTCCAAAATTCAGTAATCGACGTTGACTTATATTTTAATTGTAGAGCTTGATCTTCTTGCATCTCTATTAATTCTAATTCTCCAGATGCTTTTAGTGTCAAAATTATATTGGAAATGGAAAACTCACCTTGAATTGAACAACGTTGCACTTAGTTTTTCATATTTGTTCTCAGTAATTTAAAAGATATTTTGAAATACATACGGAACGATAGTAATTTAAAGGGGAACTGGAGTACATTTATCAAGAGCCACAAATAATCCTTCAAAGAGCCGCATGTGCCTCGCGAGCCGCAGGCCTCCCCTGGTATATAGTATATTCGAATAG
This sequence comes from Parasteatoda tepidariorum, assembly GCF_043381705.1. Lineage (NCBI taxonomy): Eukaryota > Metazoa > Arthropoda > Arachnida > Araneae > Theridiidae > Parasteatoda > Parasteatoda tepidariorum. Next base: position 84,303,432 of record NC_092209.1, on the reverse strand, counting down.
AAAAATAATTACACTAATGTAAAGAAACTAACTTTTAATATAATTACTTGAAAAGCAGAAATCTTAAACAGCAGTTTTTTTTTTAAACTGGTTTTTATCGGATTATAAATCAGGGAGGAACATACATTAAAAATTTAGTTAAAATACGAAATCTATCTGGTAAAAAATATAAATATAAGTAATTTACATTTTGCATCAATCTTGCCTCTCAGGCTGATAGAAACTTTTATACAATGCAATATTGAATGTTTACAGCAATTAGTGACCTCATTTTTTTTGTGTAAACCACTTTTTAACTAGTGCAGTAAACCAAATCCTTCGTTGGCATTCAAACAAAGATTAACTGTTGGTAAAAACGTTAATAGTGACCGATTACCTAGAGCTACTAGAAATAGAAGATACTATTTTCTTTGAAAAAAAGAAAATAGATGAAGTTAACCTTCTAACCGGCGTGCTTGAGAGACACAGTAGAGAAGAACGTCGCTACCGTATTCTGATTTGTGAGCACTGCAGAAAAGCGGTTCTTTCTTCACTTCTTTTTACTTTCAGTCATTTTCAGAAGTCCGTTTTAAGCAGTATCGTCTGATAATGCTCAAAATTTATACATTTAAAGTATTCTAAACACATTTGATTTAATTGTAAGAAACTATTAAACAAGTTTCTTCCTTTTAACCCTTTGACGCATATGAGTCACCAGTATCCCTTTTATAAAAAAAAAAATGACGCTCAAATTACAAGCAAAAATATGTTTTGGTACTTTTTAATTACAAAAATCAGCCTAATAGTCACTAAAAAATCTGTTTGATTTTCGGAATTTTATTTAAAGTAAAATATAATATCCAAAGAAAGTAGTAATATCCACTCAAAAATTTTTTATTCACATTATAAAAAATTATCAATAAAAGAAGTAAATTAAAGAAATTTAGTAATGTAAATTAAAGTAATATAAATTAAAGATATTTTAATGATGAATAACTGTTTCACTTGAATCTAAATAACTACAAATAACTGCAAATTTGAAAACTTATTTTTCGGAAGATTTTACCTTTAACGCAGAAAAGACACAGGTTGTTTCTTTTGCTGTATTTCATAACCATAAATTAGTAAAATGCTAAATTAAATACTTTTCACTTATTTTGACCTAAATAAATATAAAATAATGAAAAAGTATGAAAAATATGTTTAATAAAAAAATTCTGCGTCAAAGGTCAATTTACGTTTTTTTTTTCCTTTTTAACTTCAATTTTAATTTTTATCGTTCAATATTGCAAATGTCGAAGATTCAGATTGTCGAAGAATCAGATTCTCCATTCAACAAGATTCAGATTCAGGCCATTTCACTTGGAAATCATTTCAGTAAATATTTATAGTTAAGATTTCTTTTTTTAAGAAAAAATATTAACTGTTTAAATTAATTGTAAATCTTATTAGTTGTAATAATAGTATTTGCTTAATTGAATATTATGCTAACTGATTTATGATTTTTGTTTTTATACTTACAAAAATTAACATTTCATAAAATTGAATCTAGGAAAGATGCGCGACGTGTCTCGTATGTGTGAGGGTGCACCTGCCAATGGTTTAACCCTTTGTAGATTAGTTACATTTATCCTTTTTTAGTAAATTATGCTGAAATACTTTTGGGATTGAGACTCATTTGAGAAAATAAATTTATTTATTTTTTCATGATTTTCAAGATTATTATTTTTGTCTGAAATTTCCAAACTTGAAGCTACTGTAAGAATTAGCCATAAATTTGAACTTATACTCTTATAAATAACCAAATTAGTAAATTCTGGGTTTATAACTGCAAATAAATTCAATGAGAAGTAATCAAATGAATATAAAAGCACAGCGCACAGCAAAAACATTAAAAAGGTAGTTTTTTAAGCAAAAAATAAAATAGTTTTTAAATTCAAAACCATTCACGATATAACGAATGTTGAAGACATGTAACTATTTCTCCCATCCGTCCTTATGATTTATGGATGAATATTTCGCTCAGCGGGCAAATGTATGCTTTGCTTTCCCGTTTACTAGTTATTTTGAGTTAGAGCGCCATCCGAGTGCATCGTCCTGGAAATCAAATCCGGCATCATCCGGTTCTTGATGGTTTGCATCACCATAGCAACGAGTAAAATTTCAGGATCAGGATTGGGTAGGGCGTTTCAATGTCAAGGTAAGCTCCTCCTACTAACAGTAGTTACCTATTGATTGACTAGTGCGAAACTAGTTTATACGTTTTTTTTAACGGCGACTGAACATGCCATTACAAGAAAATGAGTTGAAGATGAAAAGTCGTCGAAAAGTACGGCGCAATCGAAATTTTATTGCATTTCACGGAATCTTTGAAATTTTCGGATAACGAAATTTTCAGATAAATTCGCCTTTGGCTTTTGAGCGAATATATAACTGTTCGAACCAAAAAGTAGAACTAATTTGAAGTGATTATCGGATAAACTTTTGTCATCATTATTATTATTTTGAAATAATCTTATAACAATTTCGTGATTATAATTAATAAGTAATAAAAAAAAACTTTCAGGAAAGTCGTGATGGCTAAAGAAAATTGAAAAAAAAAAAAAACGTAAGGTATATAAGTATAGAGGGTGTTCTGTAATGACCACCCTGCTTAGAACATATTTTTTAGTATTCTCTTCAAAAATTAGATAAAAAAGATACGCATTAAAGATGCATATTTATACTTAAGCGAGAAAAAAAATAAAAACTCTATCAAAATTTCGTAAATCACTACTAAAGAAGGTGGGAATGAAAACATAACTTGCTTAATAGTCCAAGGAAGGGAGTTTAAAAGCAATTGTAAGAAAAATCCCCAAGTTTCAACAAATGAAATTCAAACTGGTTTTGATGTTTTCGCATCACTTCCGTCAGAAGCGAATCAACAGATTTCAAAGGTGTTTCGGTTTCTTTCTCACTTCAGTTGAGATCTCTCTAAATTTACACATTTTTTGTGGTCATTTTTGACATATTCTAAAATATATATATTAAGGGTGGTCAATAAGGGTTATCCTGCATGATAGCTTTGAGTTGGAAAATAGTTAAGGAGAAATTATGTTTCATATTATTTCATAGTAGATTTCGTTTCTATTTTAAAATTTCTCGAACAGACGAGTATCATATAAATTAAATTACCCAATTTTGTTAAATATTTGAAGTAATTTTAAGAATGTTTGAAAAACCAGCTTGAAAAGAACGGGGAGTTCGTATGGGTAATTGTTAAATCTTATAACTCCATTCAACATAATTCATTTGTCAAGTCATTTAATTTCGTGATATTGTAAGTGACTGGATAAATGATTTCTTTTTAGTAAGAAAAGGTTCCAAGAGCATTTTATAACCTCGTTGAACAACCGACTAAATTTTCAGTTTACGGCTACCAATGTTCAACTCCCTAGCCTTGTAATTTTGAACCCAATCCAGAAGACAAGGGAATTCCTGGAACAAGTATTGGGAGAAATTTACCTTCATGAGGACTTTTTGATGGAACAAACCCGCATTTGCGTTACATGGAGAGGAGAAGCACGAAGACCTCCCACGGTTAGCCTCATGACAGGGGGACTCTAACCCATGATCCATCTACCTCTGAGGATATTTTATGTCAGCATTGAGGTCAGTGGGAGTCGGGAGCGGAATTAGAATAAACCAGCCTTCGACGGGATTCGAACCCGGTTCACCTCATTGAGAGGCGAACGCTCCATCCCCTGAGCCACTACAGCTCTTCCAAGACCATTTGGGGGGGGGGGGACAGTTAATGACAACCTTTCTTTAGACAAAATACTAACACATGAACAATTCAAATGAGCGTTAGGTAATCTAGAGCTCATTTGAATAGCTCATTTGTTTAGTTAGAGAAAGTACATTTTAATTCCTGATTTCGTTATTTAAAATATCATCTGCATCAACTAATAAGCCTATATCAAGTCGATCCTTCGAATAATTGAGAGAAAAGTCGATCAATAGATTAAAGGTAATTCTGGTTCTCCATTTTTTATTTTTTGACTAAACATTTTAACAATTTAAAAAAATCTAAATATAATTCTTTTACAAAAAATACTATTTTATATTAATTTTATACAAACTAAGCAAATTTATTTCTATCAGTATGAAAAACATAGTTTATTTTAAATCAATGTTTTCAAACCGTAACTCGTAATTTATTTGTCTGGGTTGTTTATTTTAAAAAATCGTTGAAGCCCACCAGACGTCTAGAAATATTTCGAACATTAATCGAACTCCAGCTAGTTTCTGTAAAGTAACTTCACTGTTTAGCACTGCGTCTGCGCCCACGGTTACATATGATTGGATTTTCAAATGTGCTATTCTTATGGCACTCTTTAATCCGTTCTTCACACGCTATTGACGAAAAGGTTGTTCGACTCCTGAGCAAGCAGGAGTTGATTTTATTTGAATTATTGCTTGACATTATAATCGATTTAGCAACACAATACGTTTTTCAGCGGAATAACACGGTTTATTTATGCTCGAAGTTCAAATAAAGATATATTTTTTTTAACTTTCGCTTTAATGATATTTTGCCGGTCTAGTAGTTTCACATTTTGAATGATTATTTCAAAAATAAACAATGTAAAAACCTAAATATTAAAGAAGTAATAACGCTATCGATTAAATAAGATATCGATTGTTTTTATTTGGAACTAATTTCGTGCATCAAACGATTTAAGGATATTAAGTTGCCTTTTTTTTTAAAAGCGGATCACGAATCTACAAATGTTGTTATGGAGGTAAAAACGGATATTTTTTCTTAGCCGCACTAATGCTTTTTATTTGTTTATTTATTTAACGTCAACTTAAAGCCCTCACACGTTATCTCAAACGTTTTTTTTTTTTTTTTTTGATTAAAATTTTTTTATTTATTTATTTAACATCTTATCCCTTCCGATGTCAATATCAATAAGTAAATATCATTATTTGTTTGTCTTTACAATGCATAAAATTTGGTAATTGGGATATAAGAAGCAAGGTTTGATATGTTGGAGTTATAGTGCAAATTGTTTGACTGCAAAAATTGAAAACGGTTTTGCATTTAAAATTTCAAGAAAAGCAATAAAATGTAGAATGTTTACTACCTGTTCATATTTTTTATCCGAATATTTATCTATAAGTTTTTAATGCTACGATTTGATACAGTTTTGCATTAAAAAATTTTAGGGAGAATATTGAATTGTGTCGAAAGTTTATTGAATTTTAATATTTTTGGTGCTTTTCCTAAAATTAACGGTTTAAATTTAATACATAAGTGAATTTTATAGTTAACTGTAAATAATCGAGTTTTTACGATATAACTGCATTTTTATATGCTGCTCCTTGTTTGTAATCTTAAAGATTTGAATACAAAAATATAACTTAAATATATCTTAAAGATTTGAGTAAAAATATAAATCTTGCTTCCTGCATTTTTAGGCTGATTATCCTTCACAGCTAATTTAAAAGCATCTTTTTTTTAAAATATGCATCAAAGATCATGTCCTCAGTAAAAAAAAAAATACTAAATATTTTTACGGTTATTGTTACTGTTTGATTATATGCTATAGCTTTTGTCACTTTCTAAGCAGTGCTAACATTGCGATAATCAGTTACGGAAAATTCAATATCTAAATGATAAAAAAATTATTTTTAATTAGCTTTTTATTAAATGAATTTTAAAGAAGGTGCATCCTTATTTTAGCTCATTCAATATCCTGAGTAAAAGACCGATCATGGTTTAGAGTTCCTTTGCCCGCAGGCTAACCGAGGGAGGTTGTCGTGGTCTTCCTCTCCATGTAACGCAAATGCGGGTTAGTTACATCAAGAAGTCCTCCACGAAAGTAAATTTCTAGCAATACTTGATCCAGGAGTTCTCTTGTCTTCTGAATTGAGTTCAAAATTACAAGGCTACGTAGTTGAACATTAGTATTCGTAAACCCAAAAATTGAATCGGCTGCTTAACGACGGGTGTAAAAAAATATCTAAAGGATGGCTCAGAGGATAAAGTTTTCGCCTTCCAATGAGGTGAACCGAGTTCGAATCCCGCAATGGCTGGTCGATATGAATTCCGCATCCGGCTTGCACCCACCACAGTGCTGACGTGAAATATCCTCAGTAATAGGCGGATCATGGATTAGAGTCCCTTTGCCGTCAGACTAACAGTGGGAGGCTCTCGTGGTCTTCCTTTCCATGTAGCGCAAATGCGGGTTAGTTCCATGAAAAAGTTCTCCACGAAGACAAATTTCCCGCAATACTTGATCCAGGAGTTCTCCTGTCTTCTGAATTGGGTTCAAAATTACAAGGCTACGTAGTTGTAAACCCAAAAATTAGGTCGGCTGTTCAACGACGGTTATGAAATAAAATAAAATTTATTTAAAACTTTCCCAACCCTGCTTCCATACAATTATTAAAATTACACATAACTCATTATTAGTAACATGTAATAACATTTACATTTGTTAATTATAACTTACATGAACTTTATTACTTTAACATGTAAAATATACTTTTTGATTTAACTCATTATAATTCAACAAGTAGTTTCAATTACCTCTTAAATTGATCATAAACATAGCATTAAAATTAAAGAAACAATTTTTCTTAATAATAAAAGAAAAGTGTTTTAGATGTTTTAATACTCAAAACATCTAAGACAAAGTAATTTTTCTTACATTTTACTGTTTTCCACTAATTTATCAAAAAACAAATTAACTATTTATACTACGACAAGCTTTATATAATATTCCGTCTTATTTATTTTCCTTCCTATATACAATTTTAAATATCCCAAACGCTGAAAAGAAAATTTCCCTTTTCAGAAAATAAATTGAAATATTATTCGAGTCACCTTGCAAATCATTGTCCAATTAATATTCGGAGGGGAAGTAATATGAATAATTTGAAATAAAAAGATTTTCCTTGAATGGAAAGATAAATTTCTTCCTAATGGCAACGAAAAGAAAATGCGTTAACCTTAGCTTCGAGGAATGTTTATTTCATAACTTTAATTTGCTGGTCGGATTATTTTAAACTGTTAAAGGATTTCTAAAGATGACATCATTTAATCTGTGCTTTTTAAATATTTAAATAGAAATGGTGTGTTCGTTAAGATTTTGCAAGGAGTCTTTAAAGTTTAAATTTAATTGGTAAAATATTTTTCATGTGTTATTTTATTTACTTTCACGAGGAAAATGTATCTCAAAAGAATTTTTTTTTCTACACTGAAAAAAATATATGTTTTTGTTACAAAGTTCCTTGTAAAAATTATTTTTTATACCTTTAATAAATAACAGAATACATTTATTTTCTAACATTCAATTGGTGCCTAATTAAATTGGTGCTTATGTTCATTGTAGTAGCATTGTAATTTTGAATCCAACCCAGAAGACATGGAAAATTCTGAATAACGCATTATAACGAACTTCTTTTTGTGACCCGCATTAAATGGAGAGAAAAACCACGAAAGCCTCCCACTGTTAGTCTGACGGCAAAGAGACTCTAATCCGCCACAGGAGATATTTTTCATCAGCATTGAGGTCGCTGAGACTAGCCACAGCCGGAATTCGAACCTGTGTTGTCCCATTGTTGGAAAAAAAATTTAGATTGAGAAGTTCTAAAAAATTGAGAGTGAAAATTGGTCAAAATGTATGTCACGAGATGCTACATCATTCCATCCATCCTCATTTTCTAAGCCAATGATATTGCACTATCTAACTTCTTCTCGAATCACAGCTCTACAATTAAGTCTCCTTACAGAGAATTTCTTTCTGTAACGATTTTCTATTCGAGATGTTATGTACTATTCTCTAGATTAATTAATTAGTAAATGAAAATCTCAAACCTTAATATACCTTATAACCGAATATTCTACATAGCGAATTTTTAAACTGAAACCCAATATTGTGACCAATATTTTTGATATAGAGGGACTCAATTTTTCTATTTTCAAATCGTTATTCAACCGTTTAAATTAAGTATTACAGTTGTGTTTCGCTTCTAGATTTTAAAAAGCGTCATTTTTTCTTTAACATAAAAAAAAAAAAACACTCTACACGATCTTTGCAAAATTTAAAAAAATCAAATGCAAAAGCTTAACCAAAATTGTTCGTAACTTCTTAAACCGGAATTTTATCTATTTTTTCTCATAATGATAGAGAATCTATTTGATTAGAATTTCCATCTTTTCAACACAATATCCCGTAATTCCCATTGCCATAAAAAAAAAAAAAAACTACAGTTATGAATTATATATTGCACCACATTCCAGTAATGGCAACACCTTTACTTTCATACTGATGACATTCACTAATGACTTTTATTCACGAAACCATGAAGTAATAGTTGGATCTTATTCTAGTGCATAAAGGGTTTATTTTTAACTCCAGGGCTAAAACGAGTAGATCTATTTACAGAATTCAATTTTTATAGTCTTTTATTTCATTAAAAAAAAGGTTGATGTTAATGGAGTTACTTCTATTTATTTATTAAGAATTGATTCTTTTTTGTTACATAGGGAAAAATTTAACATTGGAGAGTTAATAAAACTAATCACACCATCAACAAGCCTAGGGCTATTGTTACGTACAAGTTCGCAAGTTGTTTGGCTTCAAAAATACTTAATTAAATTTCTGCATATTTTTAAAATTAAAAACGGACAGTTTTCTCGAAAATTTAAAGATATTATATAGTTATAAATATTGCGCCCTGGTGGTTTAAATTAGTGTTGATCGAATCGCTAAATTGTGCCCGGATGCGTGGATAGTTGATAAGTAGAATAAATTTTGTTTACAGCCATGTCATGTTTTGTAAAATGTGAGCTTCTTTTAACATTTTTAAAGTAATTTCTTCAGAAAACATAAAAATTCGCATTTTTCTGTAATATTTTCGGAAAATGTATAGAGTGGATTTAAAATTCCATTAAAAAAAGATTAAAAACATGATTTTTCAGTCATTCCTGTTAATAGGACTTAACTCTCAAACAGAAGTCGGATTAAACTTGAAAATTAACTCTTAAAAAAAAAAGGTAACTTTTCGCGCAAACTTAATTAAGAAAGCCTGGCTTTTTAATGTGTAAAATTTATTAAAATTCTTGTTTACCATTTTTTATAGAATAAATATGTAGCTTTCGAGTGGACGAAAATATTGTCACTTGAAAGACAAGGGACCATAATATAGTCATTATCTTTGTTGTCGGCTGTGTCTCTTAAGAAGCTCTCGAACAATGCTTGATGAGTTTATTTTGGTGTAAAAGAGGTATTGTTTGCGCGCTTAGGTTTTGCTATTTTTGAATATACAAAATGAATTTATACAAAATGATCAATTGGTTTGCCTATATCCAGAGCTGTCCCAAAAGTGGGGTAAGCGGGCATTTGCCCAGGGCCCAGCACCGATGATATTCAGATTAAAAAATAATAATAAAGGTTCTTTTTCAAAAAATGAAATATCTTTAAGCACAGAAACCTGGGCCTGCTAAAACTCTTCCTGTAAATCAAAATAATGGAATCAGAGAATTTCAACATCTTTAGGTTATTATCAAAGCAGTGCCCCTAAATGCGAAATTTCTCACTACAAAGGACCACTTGTGTTGTGCTTATTAATTATAAAAATAAAACTATAGTTTAAAAAAAAGCGCTTTGAAGAAACTGTTAAGTAATTCATTTCTAAGAATAAAATTCGAACAAGATATCATATTCATTATAGTAATATAGGCAAAGACCTGGAGTCCCCAGTGACTAATTTTCCCAGGGGAACATCAAAAAGAAAATATTGAGAAGAGTCCCAAAAATTCTAGCGACGATTTTGTTTATATTATAGAGAATTTCTCTCATACATAAGTCATTTTTTAAAACAATAATATTTAAATAGAACTTATATTTTTAGCAAATAATATTTTGTCGGCTAACTGTTGTAGAAATAATAATTTACCGATAAAAACGTCATAAATAAAAAGTTTATCAATTTTATTATCTATTAAAAAAACATAACTAATATTCCTTATAATTATCGAGTATTCAGTTTCATAATATGCTATTTCGACATGATAAACAAAACTTTGTTTTATTATCACTTTCCGTCTTTCTTTTTTCTTTTTTTTAGTGTTATGTTATGTAATGTTATGTTTTTCTTAGCACACTTCAATTATTAATAACATAAAATTATACTTTACTTTATTATGAATTTTATTTTATACCTTTTGATCACAAGATTTCAGTAGACACCCATTAAATAAAACATACTTATAGCACCGTAACTCGTAAAATAATGAGCAAAAGAAAAATAAGAAACTATTTAAAATCTCATTAGAGATGAAAAAANAAATGCTACTTCCATATTTTCATTTATAGGCCCTACATAACAGTTTTGCATTGCCACTTTTTTCAAAAAATAGTTATAATAAAACTACAATAGTATTTTGTATGATTTTTATTTGTATTTATATTTGTACGTAGTGTGTATACTAATTTTAAAATTTTATTTATAATGATTGAAAAGTATCAGATCTTTGCGACCCCCTTTCAGTAGTCTCGCGACCCCCCTGGGGGTCGCGACCCACAGTTTAAGAAGCCCTGGTCTAGACTTAGTTTTATGAAACGATTACTTTAAAAATAATTAATATTAAGTCATATTTAACATTAAGCCTTATTTAATATTAAGTCATTCGGTAATAAGTTATATAGCGTTTAAAATATAAAATGTTGTGTAGTGAGATAATATTATGGGATTACCAAAGGAGAACATCACTTTTTGCTTTAAGTCTTTAATTTGGAATAATAATCGAAATAAAAAATATAATAAAAGCGGAGAATAATATTAAGAAAAGAGGATAAAAGAACATTACACATAAACACCATTAAATAAGGGAGAAAAGTTTTACGTGTTGAAATAACATTTAAAACATTTATTACAATAACATGTACAATAATTGTATACAAACATGTACAATAATTGTTAATGTAATGATGAATCCTATCATATGATTTTCGGCCAATAAGAATGCACCGACAACAATGAGAAACGATTTTAGATCATTATTTTTTTGTTATCGAAACAAACATGCTAAAACAGTAAAACTTATTTTAAAGTTTTGGATAACTTTGAAATTACGGATAAGAAATTATTTGTAGTCCAAAAGTAAATTTTAATGAGGGAAAATGGGCCTGATTGACATGGAATTATTTTTTAGTTTTTCTATGACAGTTACTTCAAATTTGAATAATCATGTGGCTAGTTGAATTGATTGAAATAAGAACTAAAGATAAAAATAAAATATTTAAAATTTAGCATTAAATTTATAAAAATATTTTTACAAAAGTTTCAACTATGTTAAGAACGTGTGCAGGTTGAATTGGCACTGCATTGGGATTCAATAAAATCAACAGAATGAACTCAAGGTAGAAAATTAAATTAAAAAAAAAACGGGTAAAAATTATTAACAAATTAAACTAGTGTTTTATAATTAAACAAATAAGTAATTAAATATTGAACTCTGTAATTTAAACGAGAAAGTAATACGAAAAGAAAGTTATTCATTTGTAAAAATCAGATTGTCAATTATTACCCAAAAGAAAATGGCATTTTAAATCTTGACAAACATACCTTAATAGCTAGCCTAAAATACTAAAACTTATTTCAATACTGAATAATTAATTTCGCAAAATATCTCAAAAAATAGTTTCCGAAAAATTTATTTTTAAGGTAAATTTAAACAAGCAATACTAAAAATTTCACTCAACATTTAAAAATTAACATTGCTTTCAAGTTAAATACTATGCAATACTTATTTATAATGTGGACTAATATAAATTTAATTCAAATAAAAAGAATATTCCAAACACATATTAATTACTTTTTATAACAAGATTTTTAAATTATAATATGAATAATTTATACATAAATATTTTCAAGATAAAATTATTCGAAAGTATGTCAGTATTGTTTTGCAATTGCTCAGTCATTGTTCTGTTCTTTTACTTCTTTTGATATTTTTGCTAAAACTATTTCCATAGAGATTAATTGTTATCCAGAAATTTTTGAAACCGATAAGAAATTTTTTTTTTCTTTTTCGTCACATATACAACATTTAACTGGTTGATAGATATATGATAATGAAAATTTTTGTAAATATATAACATGCTGTAAGGTAATTACCATTAAACAAGTAATATGCTTACAGACATAAACTGTTGCCAACTTGTCGTAAAATATTTTACTTCATTATGTGAAACGATACTTTTGCGTGTAGCATAACGACACCTGTTGCCTAGGTGAAATCTTAAAAAGTAATAAATTATCTATGAATTATTTAGTGCCAATGCTATATAAAATGGTTGAACATAAAACAGTATTTAAATTAACGACTGTGCAAAATATAATGTTTTTTTTTCTCATTTCAAAATTCTGAAAAGGATTACATTTAAAAAATATAAGGTATAAAAAATAATGATATCTAAAAAAATTCTATGGTTCGTTTCGTATATGGTTCTGTATAAGGTAAGTATTCTGCTAAAATGGTCTTTCTTCCCCAAATCATTTAAAAAAAAATTGCAAATTAGGGATTGCAAATTTATATTTAAGCATAGAAAATATCAAAACTTAAGTCTGTCGAATCAATACTGAGGAAGGCGAGACTGAAAGTATCAAAATCAGTTTGATTGAAATAAAATCAACTGATGAAACTTAGCGGTGTTCCAAACAAAACAATCACCTTTTAAATTCCTTGTAGGTTTCTCTAGCAATCATTTTTGTGTTTTAAATCCAACTTTCCCCAGTAGAAATTAGCATTTATTCTCGTCGCTTATACATTCATTTTCAATGGTACTTCATTTTTGATTTGACTTTTGAAATATATTTATTTATGGACGTTTATGACAGAATATCCAGTATTCTAAATAACTAAAACTATCACTTTTTATGCCTCTATGGATATTTAAAAAATTAAAAATTATGTCTGTCGAATCAATACTGAGGAAGGCGAGACTGAAAGCATCAAAATCAGTTTGATTGAAATAAAATCAACTGATGAAACTTAGCGGTGTTTCCAACAATCACCTTTTAAATTCCTCGTAGGTTTCTCTAGCAATCATTTTTGTGCTTTCAGTCCAGCTTTCCCCAGTAGTAATTAGCATTTGTTCTCGTCGCTTTTACATTCATTTTCATTGGTACTTTATTTTTTACGTTTGACTTTTGAAATATATTTATTTATGGACGTTTATGACAGAATATCCAGTATTCTAAATTTTTTCTAAATAACTAAAACTGTCACTTTTTATGCATCTATGGATATTTCAAAAGCTTTCTTTACGAACCAACGTAATTAGCTTTTACAACTTTAAACGAGTTTTTTATTTATTTATTTATTATTATTATTTCTTTTTAGAGATTAAAAATAGACACCCATAGTGTTGAAACGGCATTATACACAAAGCTTCATTTCAGAAGGGTAAAAAAGAAGAATGACTAGGATAAAAATTATAGTTATAATTAAAAACTTTTTTTTTTAATCCAAATATTCTGTAATGTATTCTTTAACATTTTATACAATATGTAAAATGTTGCGTTTTGACCGGACTTAGTGTATAATTTTAGAATCCATGTTGAAAAAAAAGATAAAAAATTGTTCTCATTAAGGATAGTAAACTGATTTTTGGCCAGGAGAAAAAAAAATCTTAAAGAATTAATACAAATCTCTACTGTGGAAAACGGGACTAAAAACATCAAAAAAAGTTTGATTGACAGAGGGGAGATGAAACATGATTATAAGGAAACGCATATAAATTTCATCAGGTAATCAAGTTGGTTTTAAGGATCTTGATCCCACTTCACAATTGATTCGACAGACTTCTTTTCATCTGTCTCTATTTATTTTCATTTGCGGCACATAATGTGTATAATTTCCCTTTTATTTCTAGAAATATAAATTAAAAGTAATCCTTACGGCACACACTAAATACGAACTATAATAAAAGTAATCCCATTTTAAATAAAATCGTTTTTGCTTTGAAAATATAAATGAAAAATTTTTCAACAGAAAATAAAAGAAGATATTTTTAGCTCGCTAGATTGTCTTAAAATGAACAGAAACCTTCTGCATTATATATGAATTACTCAGATAACGATTCTCTTTGATGTCTTTTTAATTATACCATTTAGAGAATTTTTAGAATCTTTCTTAATCTATTTATAACCTATTACGTTCCATAGAAAGTTGTTTGAAGATTTTTTCTAACAATTGAGTAAGTAGCTAATCAGATTTTACAAGCTATATAACTAAAAAAATCAAGCATTTTTTTAAATTTAATTTTATTTATTTTCTGCACAATTTATGAGTTTATTAAAAAATAATTGAAATAAAATAAATATTTCTAAAATTTTAACATGAAAAAGCTATGTAACACAAACAAACTGCTTTTTTTCTTAAAATTTTTTTAAAGAAATTTTACATTTTATGTTTCATGGTTTTTTAGCAATTTTACCTGAACAGGAATTTTCCTAAACTCTTTTAAGAGAACTCACATTTTTCTTTAAAAAAAATTCTTTTAAGGGTTTCAAGAAATGTTTCAAAGAGTTATGAGAAAATAATTTATATTTTTTAACATTTTAATGAAAGTTTATCATAAAAGAAAAGGACTGTACCATATGCTAACGATTTTAAACTTTTTACCAGTCTAAAAAACCCAGAAAATAAATCTAAATATACACTTTATAACAAAAAAATCGACGCACCAAGAAGCAATCATCCGATTGCTTTGAAATTTCGTATGCATGAATGTTTTGAACAGATCAGGTTGGTATGATGCCGACTGGCGACGTACAGTCTTTAGCGACGAATCCCGCTTCCAACTGTGTCCTGACGATCATCGTAGACGTGTTTGGAGACTCACAGGGTAGAGGGGGGATCCTGCCTTCACTATTGCATGCCACACCGGCCCTCAACAAGGCATTATGGTCTGGGGTGCCANTATACAACATTTAACTGGTAGATAGATATATGATAATGAAATTTTGTAAATATATAACATGCTGTAAGGTAATAACCATTAAACAAGTAATGTGTTTATAGATATAAACTGTTGCCAACTTGTCGTAAAATATTTTGCTTCATTATGTGAAACAAGACTTTTGCGTGTAGCATAACGACACCTGTTGCCTAGGTGAAATCTTAAAAAGTAATAAATTAACTATGAATTATTTAGTGCCAATGATATATAAAATGGTTGAACATAAAACAGTATTTAAATTAACAATTGAGCAAAATATAATTTTTTTTTCATTTCAAAATTCTGAAAAGGATTACATTAAAAAAATATAAGGTATAAAAAATAATGATATCTAAAAACTTTTTATGGTTCGTATATGGTTATGTATAAGGTAAGTTATCTGTTGAAATGGTCTTTTTCTCCCAAACCCTTTAAAAAAATTGCAAATCAGGGATTGCAAATTTGTATTTAAGCATAGAAAAAATCAAAAGTTAAGTCTGTCGAATCAATACTGAGGAAGGCGAGACTGAAAGTATCAAAATCAGTTTGACTGAAATGAAATCAACTGATGAAACTTAGTGGTGTTTCTAACAATCACCTTTTAAATTTCTCGTAAGTTTCTCTAGCAATCATTTTTGTGTTTTCAGTCCAGCTTTCCCCAGTAGTAATTAGCATTTATTCTCGTCGCTTACATTTTATTTTCAATGGTACATTTGAAACTAGAATTTAATACTTCTATATACGTTTAGTGCCACTAAAGTGCAGGTGATATAACTGTAGTTAAGAATATAAAATGATGAAATATTTATTAAAAGTAAATTTTTATCATCACCAGCACCGAAATTTTTTTATAAGTTAACATTAAGCAATTTTATTTCTTTAATTCTTAATCTTGACTTACAAATAAGATGTGACAAACGAAATCTTGTCAGACATCACTGTTAAGTGTCGGCTAAGTCAACTTTAAACACTTAAAAACGTAGAAGCAAAATTAATTCATCATTTAAGTTGTATCTTGAACATGGTGTTTTTAAAAAGGTATTAAAGATTGATACCTGCCCGTTTTGTGAGCATATATTATATTACAAAAAAATGGTGTGATGTAATTTACTATGGACCTGTGCAAATTAATTTAAATTTACTATTGGCTTTTAAATTCCAGTACAAATAATTAATGATTAATTTCCTAACTAATGCAGTGCAAAAATGTTTAGATATAATAATAAAAAATTATTATAATATTAATCTTTATAATTGGAAAAACTAAGTAAATATTGCATCATCATTGTCACTTGCTTGTGGGTATCATTTCTATCATTATTTAAACTACGCAATCCAATTTAGAACATAATTTAATAAATGATCTAATTTAACGGGATCATAAGATTTAGTAAGATATCCCTTATCGAAGTAAAAATTCCATATAGTGCAAATTAAACAAATCCATCTTAATATTTGCATAAATAAAAATTAAAAAAAAAAAAACTGTATTGTTTCCTTCCGACAGCTGTTTCAATGGTATCGACAAAATCCATAATTCTCGTCTAAACAAAGAATAATTCATTATTTGGAGAATAATAATTATTCTTTTTATTTTATTTTTAGCAAAAAAAAAAAAATAGTTTTAGTCACCGAAAACTAGCTACATGAAAGACTAACTCAGAATTCTAAATTGAAATAAAAATCAAATCAATGTTCTAAAAATTACATTATTGATTATCGTTTCAAATTTTTATTCAATTACTTTAATTCAGTTTTAAAATGTTTTGTAAATAATTAATGCTTAATGAAAATTTGATTTACAATGAGAATACTAGTAATTTGAATTTAAAAATGTCATATTTGTTTAAATATTCATTCAAAGTGATAAAAATTATTTATACGAATTTAATAAGTAAATTAAGATATCTATAAAAGATATATACATATATTTTAAGCAATTGCAGAAGTAATAAAGGTAACGATAAAAGAAATTGTTATAACAATCATCATAGTTGGCAAACCTAAGTAAATATTGCATCATAATAATTGTCAACCTCATTTAATTCTTATTTATCACTTCCATTATTTAAATTTTATTATGATCTAATTCAGATCATGAATATATAAACAATGCGTAATCCTGAGATTTAATAAGGAGATGTAAATATAACTCTCACTCTTTTTTTGCACTAATATCAAAACAAAATACATTCTTTCGGTGGAATGTAATAATATTCCAGATCATTGATTGTGATTATTTTAAAAATGTATTTAAAAAAATTCCTGTAATTATCAACACGATTATGGTAAACAATAATGCATTTAAAAATAACAGAGACTGTAAGTTTTAAGCATCAACAGATAAAGATAATGCAAAAATTACATATCAAAAGGTTGAGTTCATAAAGCTGTTTCAATGCTATAGACCAACATCATAATTCGTGTCTAAATATGGAATGATTCACTATTTGGANAGTACTCAACATTTTATAAGCAAAAACAGTATCTAAGTACTCAAATTTAATACTTTTGGGCAACCGCTTACAGTCTACTCTATGCTGTGTTTCCAAAATAAATAAACAAATGAATAAATAAAAAAAAGAAAGAGAGAAAGAAATTAAGGAAGATAGTCAAAGTCTACGAAAATGTCGAAAAATTACATAACTTCCGAAAATTTTATTCAGAAAAATTTTAATTTATTGAATTAAAACTTAAGAACATATAAATATATATAGTATATGTATTCTAGAAATTTTTAGCGAGCTCAATATGAAATTGTTTGATTGAGATAAATTATACTCATTCCCTAAATTACCATTAGTATTGGTCGTAAAATAAAAATTATTTATTAAAGATTTTAAAAGAGTAAAAATTCGCATCAAAAGGTTATTTATATAAAGTACATGATAAATAAAGCTTTTTAATCAATAAATACATTATTAAATCATTATTTTCGTAGCACAATTTTATTTGAAAAGAGATGAAATTCTATAAAGCTTTTTGCTATAGTTTCTGACATAGTAAAATTTGTATCAGACCAACTAAATCAAATCAGATGTATTTTTTTAAAGGTAAAGCATCTTCTTCATATTTTAATTAAGAAATTAAGTTTCATATCTAATTTAATTTACATGTTCTGGAGCATTTCCTAATTTGACCCTGGTACATTTTATTTTTTATAAAATTATCGATTTTTAGTGAAAAATTAATAATATTTTTATAAAATTATCGATTTTTTAGTTAAAAATTAATAATATTTCTTTTTAAATTATCGATTTTTTAGTTAAAAATTAAAAATATTTTATAAAATTAAACAGAGGTATTATACAAGCTTGTTTATTAATTCATAATTAAATCATTTTTGTGGCAGCTTAACTTTGAAGGGATTATGCAAATCTTTGTGCTGTAGGGCACACAAAATGAAACTTGCATCTAACCAATTAAATCAAATCTGGTATGTTTTTCCGACAGCGAATTTCCATATTAAAATGCGAATCCCTTCACATTTTAATATGGTAATTAGATTTTTTTAATTTAATTTTCTGGTACTGAAGTATTTTAATAGCATATTTCTTTTTTAATCCCATCATATCAAATATTAATTTGTATGAGAGCTGATATTTTGTAAGAAGAAAAAATTATAAACAATCAGTCAAGCAAAAATTTAAAAAAAATGAAATTTTGCTTTTACTATACAAACAATAATTAATGAAAGATGTTAAGAAAAAGAGCAAAAAAGCATGCATTATAAATTAACCAAAGGTCATGGGTTGAAAATTTGGTGAATTTTTATATTATTTAATAAATCTTTATTATCCATAATGCAGAGAAAGAGAACAAAATATCAGCTGTATAAATATAACTTGAAAAAAAATCAACATTTGACAAGAAAAAACTTAACTTTAAATAGAAGATTCCAAACGATTTTTCGCATTTCTAAAAAAANTCTTTCAAAAAAAAAAAAAAAAAAGAGTGGCAACAGCATCAATACCGAACGGATCTGTTCACAAAATAGTTTTAGTTTTATCGTCCTACATCAGAGTAAGCTAAATTTAGAGTGCGGAAGATTCATGTGTGCGAGTTAGAAAATTTTACTTACTAATTTGATTCTCTTTTACAATGTAAGAAAATGTTCCGCAGTTTTTACTTTCAGCAGACAATTTTATACTTCACACAGAAATAAAGTTCATGGCAGACAACAATGAAGAAAGATATAAAATCGATGAAATTTTTGATGAAAATTGTGAATGATACTTAGGAGGAATGAATGATCTCTTTAACTCCTTAGGAATGATAGGCAATGAGAGAAATGTTGGATGTACGGTTGCTCTTGGTATTCCGTGTGAGGTTAGGATTGGAAAAGAAGGAGCTACTGGAAGATAAAGTGACGTCATTCAGGTAGAAGCATGCAATGCGCGAAGAAAATTGCGTGCAGTGACGTCAATCGATATTTGTGGCGCTGCCGTAGCACAGATTTGGAAAATTTTGAAGATGAAATTCCGGAGTACCATTCATCAATATTTTCCCGGAAGCCACCTGGTGGACTCTAAAATACTTTTAATTCTTAAAAGTTTGCCATTTGTTAAAATTTAAAGAACAGTTCTAGTGAACAGTCAGTTAGATTGCAGGGATGGGCATATACTTTTTTTAGTTTGTTTCAAACTAATGATAATAAGAAATTATTTATTAATATGGTTCATGAATGTTATTCTGATTATATTAGACTCGTAAATGAATAAAGAGGTAGAGGAGAAAATAAGCCATTATGTTCTTTAAGCAATTACGAGTTCACGGAACACGTTCAGGACGGACAACCCAACAAAATTTTCTTTTTTCTACATAAACTAGTGTGTAATTATACTTCATCAACTTCTTTCCCCTTTATTAGAAGTTTGTACCATTGCTGCAACAAGAAAAATCCTTTTATTTCCTCAATCTCATTTCAAAAATATGTATAAAAACTAAACTTTTTCGCAGTAGCAGACATAATCTTCATAAGTTAATGATAAATAAACCCGGTTAGCGCTAAGATGTTATTTATGTTGAAAAAGTAACCAGTTTTATACTGTTCAAGGATTTATGATGCTTTTCTGTCTTTCTGGAAAAATATAAGGTTACCAAGTCGAATTTTATCCTTAAGCGAGTTTCCTTTTTTAATTAGGAGGCGGCATCCCTTGCTTGCTTTTGTTCTCAAACCATGCAGTTCTTTTCAAATCCCTTTGCGATCTGAGTTAGCTTAATTCTTAGTCTAACCTCAACTATTACACTTATTTTTTTTAAAATATGTTATGCAACTTTCCGCTTGCCAACCCCAAATTTCTTGAGCAGTTCTTTCCCGATCTTTCTTCTCATTTCTCTCTCAGACTTGATAGTGGGATTAATTACTGATTAAGTGGCAACGAATCAAGCTATAGTTAATAGGAATATCTTTGTTTGCGTATGAATTTAAAATTTCTTTAAAGATATACAGGGGTAATTGTGAGCGCAAGTCAAAATTCTGGAGAATTTCTTGAGTTAAAAAAAAAAACAGTTTAAATTGACAAATTAGAAAAAAATTTAAACAAGGTTTTTTTCCTTTTTCTTAGTTTACTTAAAATATATTTAAAATTTTAGACATACCTATGATGACCTGGAGAAGTAATTAAAATTTACAAATATGTCTTTCTTTTTTGAGTTTATGATTATAACAACTATTTACTGATAAAAAATGAATATTAATCATGAATATAAGCTTATAAAGTATCTCTCAGACAAATCCCTTACAAACAAATAAAATAAACTGATCTTTTAAGTTCTACCTTTGAAAATTTGATTTCCGGAAACTTCTGTGATCAGTGATTTTTTGAAACATCTGGACCTTCGATCGCCGGAAACTTCCGGATCACTGTTAGCGAAAAATCCGGATTTTTTCCGGAGCACAATCAGCCCTGGAATTAGCAACCAATATTTGAGTGCGTGATTAGAAATTTAAATTGTAAGTTTTTTTAAAAAGCTGTCGTAAAAACGGCCAATTTGTTTGTTTGAACCAATATTATTTATTTTAAGAAAATACCAATTTGGGTTACAATAAGAAGAAAACAAAATCTGGTATCAATAAACATAAAATCTGGTATCAATCTGGTATCTTCAACACACACACACACAAAAGTAATAGCAATAAAGAAAGAGTAAAAGATAGAAAAATAAGTGTTGTGAATAAATATTTATTCATAAATTTACAATCAGAATTCAACATAGTGATATAATAATAAGCACACTTAAGCCCACACAAATACCCATTCTTAAGCATGAAAATATTTTTATAACAGTTTGATGATTGTTAAATTAATAATTGCATCAGCAATTTAATTAAAAAGTGTTTAACTTACAAAACAAAATATTCATAAGACAGGACATATTTATATATACAGAATCACATTACTTTATGCATAAGTATAAAAATGTACAGTACATGCTTTAACAACGAAAAAAAAAAATTATCCATATAGCTGAAGATACAATGAAAAAAAAGTCTTATTTTTATAAATGTGGTTCGTTTATCATACTTGCTACAGGAGTACTTTTTAAAGGCAAATAAAAATAACATAAATATAAAAATTAACCACCGTAAAAGCACATATATATATATATAAAATTAATAATATT
>NC_092209.1:84274464-84281805 GCF_043381705.1 Parasteatoda tepidariorum | reverse complement strand
TATATATATATATATATATATATATGCTTTACAGATACAAGGCATTCCATAACCATTGCCCTTTTAATCCATGATATGAATCCTTGTCAAATATGAAATAAAAAAGGTATAAAAAATGTATAGTAAAGCGAGGAAGAAAAAAAAAATTATGACCAATCATCATCATAATATATTAAAAACATGAAAATCAGTTTGATTGCTGGAGGAAATTGCTTTGCTTTCTTCCTAGCTTAACTATTAATTTGCAACCCCCAATACGCAAAACTTTTTTTCAATCTCAATTGTATATGAATCTAAATATATATATATTACTAACAGTGATAATGGAGCTCCCTGTATCTGTGAGTAGAGAAAACTAATTTATTTCAAAGCAAGTAAAGAATTATTCCTAAAACAATTTTCATTAACTAGAACTTCCAGATAACACTAGAATAATTACTTAAACAAAAATTATATTGTAAAAAAGTTTTTAACCTTCTAAGAATTTCAGGATAAAATTAAAATCTTCTGTTATAATTATATACTTTCATGAATTCTTTCTTTAATTAGTTTACAAATGTAATGTATTAAAATATAAATGTTTTCAAAACATTTGTAATAACTATATAATCTTAAACATTTATTATAACTATATAAGCTTAAGCATAATTATCATGATTTTTTTAATTAACAAGTATATTAAATTTCATAAAGAAATTATTAAACATCATTGAAAAACAGCATTTCTGAAAACAGAAATCTCTATATTAGCATGAAGCAAAATTAAAATATTCAAATGAATATTTAATTAAGTCTAATTCAAACTGTTTTATTATCCATATACTAAAATAATTTAAAATTACAAGTCTAAAATCAACCCCCCAAGTAATTCAACATATAAATAAATTGAATGACTACATATGTTAGAGCACACTTGGTAAAATGAAAATATTAGAAAAAGTAGAAAAAAATGTAAGAATTGTTAAAATATAGGCATAAAAATGAGTAAAAATTGAAAACATTAAATATGCCAACTATGAAAAAAGTCATGCTATTAAAGTATAATATAAAGTACAAAAAGATATGAAATAGACATAGAATGCTGAAAAACAGAAAACAAAAAATTTACAAAACGTAAAAATAGCATTAGAATACTTTAAAATAGAAAACAAAGCTTTCGATAAGGAAAGAAATAAATATACTCAACACAGATGATGGAATGTAGCAACATTTGATTCAGAAAAATCAAAGTGAAATAAAATAAAATAAAGAACAATTTAACAACAAAAAGAATTCACATTTTTAAATGAACCTAAAAATAGAGAAATGAACCTAAAAATTTGTTTTTTCCCCAACCATAAAATAACCGTAATAAGAGTTTGTAGTTATAAGTTTTATATCTCTAAAAAATTCCGTATAAATTTGAATGTAGAAAACCAAAATTCAATAAGTCAGAAATAAAAATTAAATATACTCAATAATATGATTAAGTATACCTACAGGGACAATTCCCCTTCATTTATATTTTTAGAATCCGCAAAAAAATAAAGTACACACATTAAGAGTCTTCAAGTAATATTTAAGAAAAAGAGAAACAAAAATGCTATTGAAATCAAGAAATTCACTCGTGGCATAGGAAAGATAAGGGGAAAAAAAGTTTGATTGCGTAATGCAACTCGGAGGTGTTGCTTATAATCTTATTTCAATTCCTCTCAATTCTAGAGACAAACAGCTTTTAATATTTTTTCAGCCCTACCTTTCCCAGTCGTGCAATTTTTGTTTTTTCTTGCATAAATATAGTCTAATCAGCATTCTTTAATGTGTATACTTTTTCACTTTATTCTTGATAAGGAATTTAAAAATATACATTAAGGGCACATATTGCAAAACACCCTGTATAACTTAGTTGATTTCTATTTTGAAAGCTCTCAATGACTTTTATTACAATAGAAACTTTATGATTAAAATTTTATTAAACATGGTCTCACTTATTTGAACATACAAATATAATAAAAAATGATTTTTAATATAAATTAAATTAATAACAATTATAACTTTTTATCCGAAGACATTATAATTCCATTCTTATCAAGGAAAACATCAAAATTGATGTTGATAATACTCATGACTATATTAAACAATCACTTCAAATATTCGTTCACACATTCCCTATACACTATATACACACAATTGAGAAAGTTTATACACTGATATATAATTTAGTTTGCTATAGGCCATTGTGCAAAGAAAGATTATTTATAAATACCCTATTGAGTAATAGGGTGACACATAAGACTTCATGGGTTACATTAAGTACTTTCACCTAGCATTACCACTTATATGCAGCTTTGTATTACAACAGTCAGAATGCTTTTATTTCAATTTTATTGCACAATCTCGGTACAAAGTTCAAACACCTTGGTAACTGCTAATCAGCAAAAGGTAATTATTACAACAACAAAATAATTATAAATAAACAAGTTTTCTACAAATTAAGTTTTCAAAAAAAAAAGTAGAAGTAACTATTTTAAAACTATAAGAAATAAATGTTAAAATAATTATTCAGTGTAAAAACTGAGCAAATTCCCTGCAAAAATTTTTATAGGAAAAATAGTGGAGTTATGAGGAAATGCTATTAAACATGCAGAATAATTGTTAAAATTATGCACTTGGGTCAATATACAGATATGCAATGCTTTTTCAAAGGTAGCATTTTTGCATCACACTATTCTTTAGTATTATTTTCAGATACAGTCAACGCTCGATCTTACGTACTTTATGGTCTGGACGAAAATGCGAGCTATGTGAGGTTGTTACATCATGAGTGCAGAAAAATACCATAAATATTAATTTACAGCTAAAAAAGTAGTTTGCCCAATTTTTACAAAGGAATGCTTTACTTTAATAAAAAAATTGGCAGCTAAGATAAATTGGTAACAACTTAACTTTTTGTTTCCTTATTTATGTAAAGGCAAAAGTATCTTTGAAAATAATACTTCAAAGGTGAAAAATGCATTATAAATAAGGTAATGGTACGGGGCTGCCATTTTTAATAAATAACATATTTCAAGCTAACCGTGAAGAAAACCTGTTTTAACTCGAAAATAAATCACATAAGGGAATTGACATATCACAAAAAGAGTGAATGCAATTTTCAAACAAGAAAAGTACATGTGATAAATTTATTATATTGTTTGAAAAGAAAGTTACGCAGATTACGAATGACCAAAAATTACGGCAACCAAGGTCAAAAGATAAGAATTTAAGGGATCATGTCACTTGTTTTCTGGTCAAAATTCAAGGTCTTTTACATTCATGGTGTGGTAACATCAAACATTAAATAATTTAATTGAAACTTTTAATAAATCAAACGATTAAATTTTGGTTAGTTATATTGGAAGGAAGGGTTCAGTGCAGACCTTCTAATGGACTATAAAATAACATTGCGTCTATGATATAGTAAATAAAATTTTATGTATATAGGTCATTGTAAAAGAAAGGTCGCTGTAATGGAGAGTACTAAAGAGTGTAGACTATATAGTTCACAAAGATTCTAGAATTTCTGCTAGAAAAAAGCACAATACACAGAAAGACCTTAATGATTACAAGAAAATTTGCGTTTCTCATTAAAAATACTCTTCTAATTGAATTGCTCATTATCATTATAATGCCTAAATTAATTACTAACACATAGATAGACAGTTGATAAATAAAAACTGAGCAAATTTTCTAAATATTGTTGCTTCAAAATTATTGGAGTTAAGAAAATATGTTAATGAAATATATGCAGCAATCGCGAAAATTAATTATGCATTTTCAGATAAATACTATACCTAAAAATTGAAGGAAATCTAATTGTTATTAGAAAAATAATGGAGTTATGAGAATATGTTTATGAAATATGTGCAATAATAGTTAAAATTAACTACTCGTTCGTAAGTAATAATCAAGAAACCTGAACTAATTGCTCTCTTAAAGATAACTGAGTTAAAATAAATTACATAAAATATGTAGAAAAAGGACTCATGACTAGACAATTAAGAGCTTTTTTGGCATTTAAGGTTTTTATTTTAAAATTAAATAGAGAAAATTATATCGGCAATAAACTCAAAAATATCCCCTATAAACTATTGTCAACAACATACAGCATTAAGAATGGATTAAAATATATAGACATTATGATTACATGTATCTAATTTTCCAGATATTTATTGAAAGATTAGGAACTATTAATGCTCAGATGTATTTACAGTCATTGTATCATTACAATACCAATCATTATTACAATTATTTAATTTTTTTTTGCATTAACCTTATCTAACTACAGAGAAATTTACTACAAATAAGATTTAAATGTTAAAAGAAGTATACAACAAGAAACAAAAAATCAGAATTAATAATAGAAAAGAATCTCAAACATATTTATGATGAATAACCTAAATGCATAAAAGAGCTTGTAAATATAAAATACTCTGGAAATTATATTAAAAACTTTTTTTAATGTCTTTTACTTCTTATTTATGACCTAAAATAATACATCAAAAATATAATTCAGTTCACATAGAAAAATAATATATTTAATCTTACAAAGAAAAAATAATTTATAAAAGCAAATTTGTAATATTAAACGATTTATTTTCATAATTTATTTTTAAAAAAAAAATCAGAAAAATCCTTAAGCTTTAAACTAGTAAGAGTAAAACAGCATACCAAACAATTAGAATATAAAATATTAATACTATGTATGCAAAAATAAGAATAAAAAAATTTGTTCCTTTTAAAAAGAAAAAAAGTTTTTTAAATTATTATTTAATTTTTTCAACTAAGTTTATCAATTTTTTAAAGTTCTTCTTAGAAATCGTTAAGTGACACTTGGAAAACACTAAAAACTCAAAGTTGAGTTGCAAATTTGAATGTTTTAAATATATAACAAGATAATTTCTCCANAAAAAAAATTTTTTTTTTTTAAATGGCGCGAAAATTTATCGAATTTCGTTCCGGTTTTTTGGTTTTCCGGTTTTCTGATTTCCGGATAACGGGTTCTGTACTGTATTATGTATGCAAAAATAAGAATTAAAAAAATTTGTTCCTTTTAAAAAGAAAAAAAAAGTTTTTTTAAATTATTATTTAATTTCTTCAACTAAGTTTATCAATTCTTGAAAGTTCTTCTTAGAAATCGTTAAGTGACATTTGGAAAATACTCAAAACTCAAAGTTGAGTTGCAAATTTGAATGTTTTAAAATATAACAAAATAATTTCTCCAATATTTTTTTCTATTACTAAGAAAATATTTATATTTACAAAAGCTTCATAAAACCATTAAAACAAATTCACTTGCATACATAACTCTTTTTCTAAATCACAACTAATCTAATGAAAAACAAGCACTGAAATAAATTAACTTAAATTAATAAATACTATTGAATTAAAAATATTCTACACAAAGAATATTAAATTCTATTCATGAGATTATTATGCTAGAATATATTAAGCTTTATTAAATAAGTTATGGCAGTACTAAGTAGGAAGTTATAACAATTTAAACAATAACTGTTACATGAAACAGCCCTAAAAGATGCAGTTAACAGTTTAAAAATCAGTCAATATCTCATCAGAATTAATTAATATCTTTTACAGTAAACTAAAAATTACTTAGTTTGGCACTAGCATAATACCATTATAATTTAATATAGAAAGAATAAAAATTAGATGAAAAATATACTAAATTATAAATCATGGATTAAACTTTACAATCCCCATCAAAAAATAAAATAACTTTTTTTTCCACTTTTTTTAAACGGATTTAATACATCAAGATGGTTTTGTGTAATCGTGCAGTTATTTTTTTAATAGTTCTCTATAGGTAATCTTAAAATGAAAAATATAAATTACTAAACTAGATATATACAAAAGAAAAAATAGATAAATAAAAACATATGTTTTTGTCATACGATTTAAGAGAAAACTTTTAACAGAAATTAGCACTTTTTAAACTAAACTCAAATCTTGATGTTTCATTTAAATTATAAACAGGATAGGATATATCTTTTCTAAGTTAATATATTGACATAATAAAAAAAATATCAACCTTAATCTGATTTTGTCAATTAATAAAAAACTCAGATAAAAGCTGATTTTAACTTTAATTACATATTGTAACATAAAAACTATACCTCCAACACGACAATAAACTTAAAAATATATTAATACTTATTTACATCACAAGCAATGCTTAATTTACAATATTATTAAACCAAAAGTCATACTGAAATATTCAAATATTTTTTTAAACCAAAAATCGTTAAGACCTCAAAATGTCAGTTTTTGGATTTTTATTATCCTTAAAATATACCAAAACACTATTGATATATTATTAGGATTACATAAAGGGAGAATTTATGTATCACTTGATTAGGTAAATTAAAGATGTATATGGAGAACTTTTAAACAAAACAGAATATTTACATTTTAATGAGAGAGGGAAAAAATTATACAAGAGGGAAAAAAATACACTTTTCACCATACAAAAAGGAATCACTGAGCAACAATTATAATTTTAAATTTGCAATCTTTAAATACAAGGGGCTTTCACAATTAAATTAGTTTAACATTAACTATTACTAAAAGTTTCATAATCAGCATATTATAATATTTTAGAAAATTCTTCAACATTCTGACTGTGAAGGGTAGATGGCAGAGTTACGATCTAATAAGCGAACAACTTCTATTAAGTGCTCTGTTAAAACATCTTGATCCTGAAAAATTACAATGAAATATAAATTATAAAATTATATATTATTTGCGGATATGAAAAAAAGAACTAATAAATAGTCAAGCAAAATTCTCAATAGCTTACTTTGGAATTTCTTTTAAATGATTTTTCAAAATCTTCCTGTGCACTATAAAAGTTAAAAATGACATCAAATATCTCTAAAAGAAATTACCTTTTTATATGGAAAATAAATAAATAGAGAATACAATTTAATTTCTGCTGGTTGCATTTCATTGTAATTCAAAAAAGTGTTTAAAATCAAGTAAGCAATCTTTAAATACATGTAACTACCCTTTTTAATTTCTTCCAGGTGTGTTCCTTATGTTAACTGTGCTTATGGGTTTCAATAGATAATCCAGTAGAAGTGTTGATTATTTGTGGAAATTGGAGTCATGTCATTCTCAAATGGACAAAAATTTCAGTTGCATAAATTTTATCCATTTCTATTTGCAATCAACATTTAAAACAATGTTTTACGAAAATGCAAAAAAGAAGAAAAAGAATAATAAATAAAAAAAATTTGCTAAAAATACAAAAAAAAAAAAAAAAAAAAAAAAAAAAAAAAAAAAAAAAAAAAAAAAAAAAAAAAA
>NC_092209.1:84255847-84274459 GCF_043381705.1 Parasteatoda tepidariorum | reverse complement strand
AAAAAAAGAAAGAAGAAATACAATCTTAATCAAAATATGCTGGCATAGAATCAAAAAAATTTATAGAGTAACAAAGCTTCATGGTGCAAAAAAAATTACCCAAAAGAATCTCCCTGTAGACAAAATATCATGAAAATGTACATACATACATATCATGTATAGTATGTGAGAGAACAAAAATTTGCCTAGTAGAAATTCCTTGCTTCCAAAGTTTCATGGTACAAAAGCATAGAAAAATTTATTTGATGAAGTTTTCAGAACACAAAATTTGTCTGACAAAATTCCCAGCTGAAACTGCAAAATGCCATTTTGGTGAGGCTCAATTACAATCTGAGCTTTATGTATTCACATTCTAAACTAGTAGAAGAATTTTCTAGGAGAGATAAAATACATTATAAGGATTGGAAAATGTAGTCTTACACCAATAGTAGTACTGCTAAATTACTATGAGCTGGCTGTTTATACACATTTAACCTAGTACTTTTTATATAAATTACCATAATTTCATGTTTTCTAAAAATTACTATAAATGTACTCAAACAAGTTCAGAATTGACTGTTTCATAAATAATTTGGAAAACAACTTGGTGAGCTTGGCAAGTAAGTGGCTTAATAATTAAATTTCAATATAATATCTATTTCTGTTCCTCTTTCAAAGTAAATTTTAATAATAACGATTAGAAAACATAAAATAATGTGGATAAAAAAATACAAATACCAGTTTAAACATGGGCAGACATACAGGACATAATTTGGAGGCCTTAGGGTAGCATTAGTTGACATTTCCAATCCTTATGATGTGCCCTACCTATCCCAAATATAAACTGCATACTATTTAAAATAATAAAATTTGTAAGCAAACAAACACAGTAAAGTAAAATAACTTAAATTATATTGAAAAATAATAACTTGACTAGCAGATTATTATCAACATCAACTGTATCAAAATCAAGAGAATTACTTAACAAAAATAATGAGGATAAAATAGGCACTGATTTATTCAGATGAGTGCAAGTTATGGATTTCATGCAACAATTATGAAAGAGTGATAAACATCATGCATAAGCACAGAGCTAAACTACTGATGAATCATGCGAGTAAGAATTTCAATATGTCCATACCTTAGTAATCCTGAAGCTAATAACCAAAAGGTAGGGAGAAAAAAAATATTTTTATTAGATAAAATTTAAATTAAAACATTATAATTACAGATATAAATGGGTTAGCATTTGTATTGATGGTTCTAAAAATATATATATTAGTAAAAGCAATGAGAATTAGCTAAAACAAAAGCAAATTAGAGCGCAGGAGTTAAAGCCATAAAAGACATAGGTTAACTAAACTAGTCATTTATTGAAATCTTTAGAAATTAAGTACTTTGAGTTTTATCAAGTAATTATACTATTAGGTGTATGTAAAATATCAAATATATATTTTTTCCCTTTAATTTCTGTTTTTAATCGCATCATTGTGATTTGTTTGGAGTCCTTTCTTCTACTTAATGTTATCAATATTAATGATCTATAAATCACATAAATATCTCATTATATTAATGTTAATAAATGTATATGACACTTGGATTATATCTAGAGCAGTTGAAGACATGGTATCTCTGGAAAAATATTTTAAGAAGTATTTATGAAGAAATGCGAAAAACAATGAGATGAAAGATCAAATTTGGAACTTCATCGTTCATATAATGAACCTGATATTGTCAAACAATGAATAAAATCAGTAGGTTATGTTACATGAATATATAAAGAATAAAACACAATAAAAAAATGTTTAGAACAAATGGCACGCAGAAAAAGGACAGACGAAATCTAAGAAGAATTAGGGGCCAAATTTTAGAATTGTATGCAAAATTTTTCAATTCAATCAATAAGTTTTCAAGATATAGCAAAATACACAAAAAATAAAATTAGCATTTAGGGGTTCAAACTTTGAATCACTCTCCTGACCAAACTATGGGGACCATATTCTCCAGATTGTGGCTGCCATCTATATCTTAGGGGTCAGAAATTAATTGGTGCAGAGGTTTTATCCAGTCACTGGGAGAGGTTTTAATGGTCACTCCTAAAGGTTTTCTTCAACATTAAGTCTATGGAAAAGACTCTTGCCTCCCTAAAGTGATCGTAAATAGAGGAGGTCGCTACATAAAAGTAGACTTTTCTGGAGGTTTCACTGTATATATAATTGACACATTTTTTATTTTTTTTTACTACACCTTCACACAGCACCTTTGATCAATTAAATTATGATGAACCAATAATCCACAATCTCCTCTACGGTCTCATTACAAACAAATTCAATAGTATTTCCCACAGATCTAAATTGATATCAATAGTGAAATTTTTCTCAATGAAGCTAATAACCTCACACGCCACTATTATACAGTTATAGCGATACAATATGTATAGAAAGTCTCTCGCAAAATAAATAAATAAATGAAAGATCTTTTAGAGATTTTGTAGAAAAATTACAAAATTTTTGCTAAAGCTAGATTAATAACCAAAATGTTTTAAGACAAAACAAATCAAAGCATGAACAGCAATACTGAAAGATATCAAATTACCTAACTAAAGTTTCAATAGAGTCATCAGCGGATGAACTAGATGATAAAGAGGCTGTTAATGAGCGACTCTGTAAGAAAATGTAGAGCCATAAAGATATAGGATAAAGAATTATACAGATAAATACATGTCATCATACTAGTGAAGACAAAAAGAAAAATCAATTACATCAAATAACTATACTTTACCTACAAACAGTATCTGCAAAGAAGAAAAAAAACACTTCTGAAGTAACACGAGAAAATATTAATATTTTTTGAAGTTATTCTGTACCATCAAATCTATCTTATACGAAGCTGCAATCTTTCTTTTTAACAAAATCATTCAAATTATTTGTCTAGCACAGCTAGGTTATGGTGGCTCTAAAAACTTACTACAAATAGGTTAAAATATTAACAATTAAGGTAAAGGTTCAGATTTAAGTATAATTTTGCATATCTAACTGCAAATCAAATTAATGTAATGCAAAGTTTAAAAAATTAATCACGCAAAATATTTCAAAACTGGTTTTGCTGTGCCTTTTAAAATTAAGAAGAAATTATACAGATATTGATAAGAGCATGGTGAAAAGCTGAAAAAAAATGTGCTTTAAAAAAAAATTTATTCTTTTCATTCTATAAAATATTTATTATTTTCTTTAATTTATAAAAGTTTTTTTTCCTATTCTCTTTTAGTTTTTTCAGTTGAGTTTTGAAAAGACATTGTATGGAAAGGAATTGAATATTTTATAATTTTTATTCGAATAAAATTTTATTAAATTATTTTAGGAAGCAAAATTTATACATTAATTTTAAACTTATCAAATAATGTAATTTATGAATTATTTATTTCTAACAAACAGGGACAAAGTTAATTCATCACTTCAAGCTTTTTTTTTTACATCCAATGAAATAAATATTATAAAAATTGTAAGTAAGAACAGAACAGAAGATCACGAAAATATCTAATTCCATTAATAGAATTAATAACTTTTTGAGTTTTAATATGTGACAATTTTTTATCCATTGCCTGAGAAAAATTATTTTTCAGTGTATCAATCAAATACAGTTTGGAAATTAATACAAAGTCAAACTATAAAAAAAGCTGTGATATCTGTCATCTACATATCATCACTACCTTTCCATAGCTTTAAAAAAGTTTGCAACAATATTTGTTTGTTTATAATCTATATAATTTACCAATAATACTTTGTAAAAACTTGTATAAAAATTTTACAATATTCTCCACTTTACTATTTTTGCTCCCCCGACACAAAATTTCTCAAAATTATTGTGCTTTTATGTTAATTTTTCTAAAAGAAAAAATAATTAAATGATTAAAATTGCAAACTTTAACCATTTGATAAAAGAAACATTAACTTTAATATTAAGTTATGAAAATTACTTATGAAAATTTAGAGAAATTATCCATTTTAGTTATCCAAATTATCCCCTTTGAAACTTTAGATTTATTTTGAAACAATGATATCCCGATTAGAAAAATTAACTTAATCTTCGACCATCATTATTCATATAAATTTCAGCTTTTCCAGTGCTTTAATTTAACTCTGAAATCAATTTTTAGTATTTTTCTTACTTATGTACATTTATTTGTAGATGCATATTTCGAATACACATAACTCCAAATTTTGTCGAAGTCACAATTTACATTGTGATAACGCACTGTTGATCAGTACACAAAATCTGCTACAAAAAGTAGTTGAGTAACTCCCATTTCATATATTTTCAGGTTATTTAGATAAAATAAAAATTAAACTTCAAAAATTATTTGAGAAAAAGATTTCTTAAAGCATGAAACTCTTCAGAACAAATAGAAACTTTGGTATTCATAAATGCAAATTCAAAATAATATGAATTATAGAAACTTACTTGAATAACTAAAAATTAGTATAACATGAGATGTAGTAGATAAAAAAATTTTAAAAAAAAATTTGGTAATATTAATTTTTGAAAGTAATTTAACATGATGTGGTTGGTAACTTACAATTTATTTAGCACTTAAAAAACAGTTTTGAAGCAATATATAGTAAACTACATGTATACTTATTAAAAAATAAAAAAAAACTCTTACCCTATCAGTTTGAGTAGCTGCATTGCAGGTTGGTAACCCATGGTTACAATTGTTTACTTGAATATTTAAATATTTTGTCTGAAAAAAGAATTTATATTGAATTAAAAATAGCAAAAATGTAACATTTTCTTTATAATGCTTATAACAATAACTCAAAGAGTAGTTATATTATTTATTTTTCAAAACTATACAGAAGATGGGGTTGCAACACTACGCAGAGCCACTTTAACAAAAATTACAAATTATATGTAACATACAAAGTCAATAAACAAAAATCATTATACATTTTATTTTTTATGCATATCCATATGTTATACATATATAACCAATACTGCTACTACAATACGCTGCACGGAATGACAAAACGTTTCTCACAGACAGGATATATCTTTAACATATTTTGATGCCACAACAGTCTGGCAGAAACTTTTGAGCATGCCTTCCAAGATTAAAGATATTTAAGAAGGTAAGTTCGTCCTGATACATGACCCCCAGTTTTAAAATTACAATGTTACAAATGTAAAAACAAATAATTCAAAACTAACTTAACAATAGGCTGCTCATCAATAACACTAAAATAAAGTACATCATTAATTTACTTTGTTCCAAACTGGATAAATCCTAAGCATTACAACAAAACTTGATAAATTCATATTAATGTTAAAAATGAGATTTTGTCAGCAATTTTGTAAAAAAGATGTTAACACTTCAACATTATCTTAAAAAAATCTGGTCAGCACTTATTAAATTTTGCAACAAGAAGACTCATTTTATACTTAAATTTCTATCTCCAATTTGAAACTTTTAATTCCCACCCATATTTAACTTTATTCCAATAAATATAACAGTAAAGTAAAGCATTCCCGCAACAGCCCGTTTGTGGGCCAAGAGGGTCATAGAGGATAAGTCTCCATAATTTTGTGACCAACGGCATGATTGTGGCAATGTGGTCACCACTGCACATAGTCCATCTTTACGTCCTAGACAAGCTGGTACCCATCCATCTGAAGCTTGGTGAGCTTAATGTCACCACTGGGGATCAAACCAGCTCTTCACAAAGACAGTTCAGTGCCTTAACCACTGAGCCATTGCAACTTAAATATAAGAGTGGCGTAAAAAATAATAACAATAATTTATTGCTATCTTAAAAATAATCACTGAATTATAAATTCTAGTTGGATTTTTTATTTTATTTCACAGAGCACTAGATTTTACATAACATTATTTGGAGACCACTGCTTTTTATTTCAAAAATTAATTAATTTTAAGACTATGGTTAGAATAATTTACAAAATTAAACATTAGCAAAATAAGATACAACTTGAAATTCATTGAGAATGAATCAGGATATTTATTTCTTTGTATTGTTATTAAATCATGCAGATTATTTTC
Source organism: Parasteatoda tepidariorum (assembly GCF_043381705.1). Taxonomy (NCBI): domain Eukaryota; kingdom Metazoa; phylum Arthropoda; class Arachnida; order Araneae; family Theridiidae; genus Parasteatoda; species Parasteatoda tepidariorum. Next base: position 84,268,425 of record NC_092209.1, on the reverse strand, counting down.
ACTGTAATAAAATCTATAAATTAGTTAGTTTCGCTTAAGCAAATTATAAATTATTTCTCTTCATTTTTAAAGCTTAGGGAGTGAAAAATATAGGTTAAAAACTTTTTAAACTTGCGTAAAAGTTAAAAATTTCAATTATTCATTTCGTGAAAAAAATTCAATTTTACCACCATTTATTAGTAGAAAAGTTTATTAACATCAAAATGTAATTAACATTTTACTGTGACTTTTAAAAGAAGGGGAAAAAAAGAAGAAACTTACCATTTGTTGTTGAAGTAAGTTAATTGTATGATCTTTATCTTCTAACTGTTGTTGTAAAAGTACAAGCTGCCTTTTCATGTCTGCATTTTCCTGAAAAAATAGATATGAATAAGAATTTCATAGGGAAAAAGATAGCAGAATATTTTTTAAAGATTATTTTTAAGAAGATTTCAATAATAAAAACCAACCAATTAATAAAGATTTATAGATAAGACATTCAGTACACTGAAGAAAATTCTTAGTACATTCAAAGGTCAATTGATTTAAAGTTAGTGATTGCACAGATCTAAAATTCAAACAGTTTGCAAATAGGGGCTTAGCAAATTTCAAAACACTTATCAGTAAAAATTTGCAAAGAACTTATTTAATTTTTTAAATCATATAACTTCTTGTGCAAATTATTTTTAGGGCAACATCATTTCTTGCCGTCATAGCACTGTTACAGGATCTTTAACAGAAAATAACAAAGCCACCTATGAAGGATTCACATCCGCAATCACCTTTTCCATTGCAAATAGTGACTAAATTCAAAAAAATCATTTAACAAACTCTTCAATGCTGAAAAATAATGGTGGTCACTCAGACCACAATGAAATAAGGAGGTCACCAAGATCAGTAATGAAAGTAAAAAGATGGTACGCTGTTCTTTTTTTTTTAAGTTCTGGTTTCATGTTTTAGTTCATGTTTTTTTACCATATTTAGGTAATCATAATTGTGACATTATAGTTTGTCTATGGTAAGAACTTCCCCTGCCACAAAGTCTGAGACCGTCTGCTGCTATGGAAACAAAAATAGCGCATTTCAAGGAGGGTAGCTAATCTTCTTTCTAACAAAATGAACCGAAGAAAAAGATTCCATTTCTCTCGCCGATCCGAAGCCAAAACCTATATCCTGAACAGCGACCCCACACCCCTACTTGAAATAGTTATACCTCGTTAAAATAATCACCACCATGAGTCCAGGCAAATGGCTAGGGGAGTTCTTACTTAAAACAAACTTACTTTTAACATTTTCTTTTTTACCCCTGATTTTTATAACTGCTTTTATATTTAACACTAAACCATGTTATAAATTCAAAATAAATAGGAAAAATCTTACTTAGAGGTAATAATTTAGACAATTTTATGCTAAATGCACTTCTACATGCTAAACATTTCTCAGAAATCAAATTTTAACATTGGCACAAAAACACTGATTTACAATATTTGATAGGGAAAGGGATAGAAAAAAAAAAGGAAAGAAAGATCATTGGGGTATTTTGAAAAATATATTACTTGGTGTCTACCTATATATAAAAAAAAGACCCACTTCAAAGAGAAAGAAAGGAGAGAAAGAAAAAGAAAAAAATATTATATTTTAATAATTTAAATCTGAAATTCTCATAAATAACCAACCTGATAAATAGTAGACAAATCTGGTGTTTTCTTTTCCGTTGAAGTACTTGAGGCTAAGCTTGAAGGCAAATCATTCTGCACTAAACTATGGTAGAATATATTCTAAAAAATAAAATACAACATATTACATATTTAGAGAGTTTGGTAAAATAAGGTTCATAAAAGAAAGCTATAAGACTTACATTAGGGCTTGATTGATCAAAGGGATTTATAGTTTCAGCCTCTTGAATCACAGACTTCAGTCTTAAAAGAAGAGTTTTTACACCATTTAAATCTTGGCACAATAATCGATATGAGGAAGAATCCAATTTCAGGCCACCATCGTCTGCCTCACACACACTCATTTGACGAGGTGGTCGTAAAGGTAGACTAACGGTTCGTTGGCGCCATTCTAAGCGATCAGCGGAAGTTGACAAGGGACCAGACAATTTACGATGATTAGATATTCTTTTCCTTAAAAAAATTACTTTCATTAGTTTCAGGTTTCTTGATACGTATTTCTCTTGAATTAATGTTAAACTGTTAAAAAAGTGTGTTTTAATTTAATAAAGATATCCAAGATAATAATAGAATAGAATAGTCTTCCTCAATTGGGTGATGTATTAACTATTGAGTGGCACCAAATTTAAAATGTTTTAATATAATAGAAAAAAAATTTGATAACATACCTTGCTTTTTCTTCAAAATCAAATTTTTTCTCCTTTTTTAATGGGGTAACTTTATCAGTTTCTGTTTCATGTAGTTTTCTCATAGGTGAAGCAGGCCTAAAATAAGAAGACATTGCATATAAGTATAGAACAAGAAATAAAATACAAAAGACTGTGTTAGTAATAATAAAGATAAATTTTCTTTTTCCTAATGATGATATTAGTTAAAGAGTTTGAAGGAAAAAAATGTTAAATAAAAATTTCATGACAGTGAGAATAAAAAATTTCTGTTATAGCACTTTGCAAATTGAAGAAATTCTAACCACCTTAACTCAACTAACTTACATTTTGTGAGAAGGTAATAATACAGAAATATTGCAATTTTGAATGATAAATGAAAAATTCAGACACATGATATAAAGAAATTGATTTAAATGAGAGTAAAAGATTAAAGGGTAAAGTGGACACTGTTTTAGGAGTAAAAAAAAAAAANAAAAAAAAAAAAAAAAAAAAATGAGCTCCTCAATGCAGAGTGTTCTATAAAGACTAAAGCATGAATCAAATAAATAAAATTTAGAAACCACAAAAAAATAGGGTAGTTTCTACTGTTAAAGAAGAACGAATCAGGATATTGCAGAAAAGGTGTCAACTTTATGAGTTAATTTAAATGAATCATAGCGACATGTCTAACTTTTTTTTCTTCTGAAACATCACTTAAATATCTGAGAGGAAAAGAGCTTTAAGATTATTGATGGCAATAGTTTAAATTAGTTCTATTAGGTGAGCAGCAGGCTTACTGGGTTTTTACTGAATAGGTCAACAACAAAAAGAAAGGCATGTTACTTTTGGTTAAAACTACTAAAGATCGGCTTTTCTCATTTTTTTATTTAAATATTGCTTTTATTTAAACAAAATATTTTTCAAAAACAGAGATAAATGCAGTGTAATGCTGTTAATTAATTATACTGATGTTATTGGATTTTAAAAACAATATGGAACAGCAGTTTTGTAACTTATCAGTTAGAAGAAGTAACTTGAAACTTAAATAAGCAAATAAAAAAATTTCAAACATTAATCTAAAAAAAATATAAATTACTTTATTTTTACTATAGAAATTAAAAATAGCTGAGGTACTTCAATTGAAACAGTGATTTACATGAAAAAGTTTGATGCCTCCAATAGAAAATTTTTCTTGTTCTTTAAGTTTATTTAATTCAAATGTATTTATCTTTACTATGAAAGTAAAGCTAATAGAGTTTGTTAAAGTATTAATAAAACAATGAATTACATAAAAAGCTCTTACCTTAAAGAGAAATTTTTATATTCATTTAATTTAGTTTTAACATTAAGCTTACAGAACATGTATGGTGTGGCATGTGGTAAATACAAATCAATTAGCTTTTCTCCACATGCACATATGGTAACAAAATTTTTGAAACATTACAAAGGATACTAGTAACTAAAGTTAGTCAATTATCTTGAGTTGATTACTAAAAATCCCCATAGCAGAATGTTTCGTAATGTTCTGCAACAAGCAAGTGATAGAGTGAAATGTTCTGTGGGTTATAAGCAGGGTTGGAATTTTTGCCAGCAAAAAGGGGTTTTTGCCAGGACAGTGGCAAAAACCTGGTAAAAACCGGCAAAAACTGGTAAAAACCGGCAAAAAACAAATTATCTAAATAGCTGATTAAATATTATTACAAAATACTTGAAACAAATTTAAATCAATCATAAGGAATAATAATTTTGATACATTACATGAAAAAATTATTTTTAACATATTAATAATTAATATAAGGGTAATAATTTTTAAAAGATTGAAAGTTTTTGATCTCTTTTCATTTTAGAATCCTAAAATAAATGTTTTTTTACAAATAAATAAATATTATTATTTGTATAATATTATTATTTATTATAAAAAATTATTATTTGTACAATAATTAACTACACATGTTGATAGATATTTTATGCTTTAAATTATAGTTATATTAATTTAAAATAAGTTCATTTCACTGGAAAAAAGAGAATAATCACAAATTTTCCAATCAATAATGTTTTAAACTACTAAAATGATATATTATTACATTATCATTTAATTATGGAATAATAATTTTGTTAATTTTTTTGTAATTATTTATATTCATAGTATATATTTCAATTTTAGGAATAATTTTGTATCAAAAATGTGTTTTTGTCCTCTCATCTTGGAAAATATAAGTTTTTGCCACTTTTTGCCAATTTGCTTGGCAAAAACCTGTTTTTGCCAGGACGGTTTTTACCGGTATTTACCATGGTTTTTTCTACCTGCGGCAAAATCTTGCCAACCCTGGTTATAAGTGCATTTTTTCTCTGAGAAAACGTACATAACTGTTATAAAAATCACTTAAAAATGACATATGAAATAGCATGTCAATGACAATGTATACACGTAATTAACTATTACTGTTGTACATAATTACAAATTCAATTGGATTTATTAATGACAATCACTGACAAAAATATAATTAGATAATATTTTAGAAAATTTTATTCAAAATAATACAGACAATGACAGGGAAGGTTGCAAAATAGAAAAAAAAAGAAGAAAATATTTGTGAAATTAAAAAGAAACATGTAAATTGCACATTTTCAAAACGTCTAAATAATATGAATGGTGAAAGTTGAGTATAATGACTGTTTCTGAAAAAGTTCTCAATTTATAAACCTTATGGGAAAACAAGGATAACAGTTTATTTACAGTACACTCTTTGTTTACAATAATTAATACCTTTTACGTATTACATTATTTTTCTTCGATATATTGACATTATTCCCTTTACTGATACCTGCATCAATAATGGGATGAGGATCAGACGTGGTATCAGAACTAATCTCCGACAATGATCTTTCATTCAAACTTAATAAAATTTAATGTACTTTTTTCATCGACCAAACAATGCCAAACAGGTTTTTAGCAATGAAAACATTGATAATGAGCTTAAAAATTTCTTAAAAATACTGTATTTTGCATTTAAAGTAAACTACTTTTCATGTTGGCATCCGCAAAATAAACATAGGCTTGGAACATAATAGTTTTTTTAATATTTAAGAATATAGTAGAGAACCGATTATCCGGAACGATCGGGACTATCGCTATTCCGGATAACTGATTTTTCCGGTTTTCTGAATCGCTACAATAAGCCGTTTTTTTAGTGTTAAACCCAACTAAAAAAAAAATATTTGGAAATAATCTTAAAATAAGAAAAAACGATGAGGCATGTGTAGTGATGTGTAGTGCACACTAGTGATTATTTCTGAAATGATAGTAAGGTAAACATCTTTCAAAAAAGAAAGAAAAATCCTAAAATCTTATGAGGAAAAAAATTTTTTTTCAAAAAAAAATTGCGGAAAAATTTATCGAATTTTGTTCCGGTTATTTGGTTTTCCGGTTTTCTGATTTCCGGATAACGGGTTCTGTACTGTATTTGTAATGTTTAAATATTTTTATTAACATTTTAATAAATTTTCCCATTTTTATTAACATACTATATTATATTTTATAAAATATTCAAAAAGAAAAAAAATTTTATTTTTTATTTTTCTATATTTTTTATTGTTTTGCAGAAAGACTACTAGTTCTGCTATGGTGCGAAAAATAAGTTCAATTTTAAAAAAAAACTGTTTATTGAAACAATAAGATTCAATATACAATTTGGCTATACATTTTATTTGTGTGGATTAAATGAAATAAAAGCCCACTAAAGTGAAATAGATAACCAGCATGTGCACTAAAGATAGAAGTTTACTTAGTTTGGTACTCAAATGACAAATAAATAAATCAATATTCTCAATCAGATAACTCACCCTTCATTTACTGTGCCTTCAGGAAACCCATCATAAGACTTTTCATAATCCAGCATTAAATCATCAGAAGCGATGCTAGAACATGAAGAACCAAGTTCTGATCCCAAAATCAAACTGTCACGATGATCCCCGAAACGACCCTTCCTGCTGGAATAGCTACTCACACTGTCCGTTCGCTTTTTAACAGAACTAGACATTTGCAAAGCATGCAACTCACTCATTGCCATCTGCAGCGATTGCACATCTGAATCTTCTGATTTGGGTTCATTGCCGAAAGTCAAACCAGGCTGATCTGCTATTTCATCATCAATAAGAAACTCTCTGTTCTCTTCAGATGGTGGGCTGAGAACTCCTGTACTGTCTGATTTTTCATCAGAATCTAGACTAGACTGTTTGGTATCATTGTTTGATTTCACTGTGGATTCAAAAGCATTATCATATTTCGTTTCACTACACTGATTCTCCTCAGTAGTGCAATAAAAGATACTTCCACCAGGAGTAGGCTGAGAACCATGCCTTCTAATTTTTGGAATACTAGACAAATTTGAAACTGATGACTGAACAACCCGAGAAGTCTTCTCTGAGCGACTTGTTTTAGGGCTCAACTTGCCATTCTCGGGGGATCTGAAAGACTTCTTTTGATAAGACAATAGACCTTTATAAGATGCATAGGTGGAAAATATATTTTCCGAAGCAGTCATCTTGAAGGGGTGTTTTTCTCGTGGACTGCTAGGGCCAGAATTGGGAATAGATTTAGGTTCACTTGTTCGCAAAGTTGATTCAGGTCCAAAATGCTTATCATCGAAACTCCACTTTCCATTTGGTTCCCTTTTATAAGTAGGAGCCTTCACGGCCAGTTTGCTATCCGAAGGAGATTTAGGAGTACCTGCAGAAGATTTACTACCCAAGCTGAGATTTGGCGAGCTTTCATCCTGTAATTCAAGTTGCTCCAAATCTTTAACAGTGTCCGAGTCTTCGGGTCTGTTCTTATCCGTTAAGCTATTTCCAATTCCAGAATCAAAATCTGACAAGCTATCACGACTTTCGAATCCCTTTCTTGATGGGGATTTTGAGACAGGACTAGGACCACCAGAATTTCTACCACTTACTGTTTTAGATTGTTGAGATTTCGAAAAAACTTTAATTTCGGCCTGCTGAGGTCCGGGAGATTTATTGCGGTTTTGACGAGGAGAAATACCGGATCCTCTGGCAGGTGTTCGTACAATTCGTTCATTATCTGGGCTCAGAATTTTTTCAGGACAACTTTTGCTAGTTTTTTTTGGTTTGATTAATGATTCAGATTTATTAAGGTATTTGTTAGAAGATGAAGGTGACGTACTTGATACATTAAAAGCAGAGCGAGAGTTAACAATAGCATTATTATTTACTACATGTAAGGTCTCATTTTCATTTAAAGGAGAACCGATTCTTTGTTCTCCTGTAGCTGTGGGTAGACTAGAGCTAAAGCGAGGTATACTTGACTGGTAGTGCTTTAAATTTTTAATATCTCCCTGCTCAACAGTTGATAATGTATTAAATTTTGTGGGAAGTGGAACATTTTTCTTGGCTGCAAACTCAATGTTTGCATTTCCACTTCTGGTATAAGGCGTTGGACGAGCCAATCTCGAAGCCTCATCCAATTTTGTAGCTGCCATCTGTGATGTCATGTATGGATTATTCCCTCCACTGGCCTTCTTGGAATAGCATGTGCCCATTCAGAAGCATAAACGAAAAGTAACTAGAGGAAAAACAATGAAACTAGTTAGTGATAATGTAAGATAAAATTATTAAGAAATATCTAAACTCAAAAAAATTGTCTATTAAGACAGTAGAAATTTGCCTTTAAAGTAGTAAAATGTTAATTTGACATTTCATACACAAAATTTTATCATTTTAATAATAGATGAAATTAATTTACATAAAGATCATTTAAATATTAATTTCCATATTTCTTCAAAATAAATTAAGGATATTTTAAAAATATTTATTTTAACTATTAAGTATTACAGCTTTTGCACAAATAATACGTACACAGGTAACCTTTTACATAGCAAGGCTAGTCTAATGATGTTGATGATAAAATAGTGAAACAAATACAGCCTTGCAGTTCCATGTGAAGGGCAGTAACTAAAGAACATTAAACAGTCAAAAATAGTTGTGAAGAGCTCACATCAAAATATATGTAACTGCATTGAAGTGCTACTTTTTTCTTAGTGCTCATGACCCTTTACTGGGGTCTGTCTAGGTTTTTTTGGAAAATACCTATTTTGTAAAAATTTTAGACATAATTTGTGAAAATTAAAAATTATATTAAAAAATCAACACAAAAGTATGGATTTATCATTTCTTACGAGATACAAAAATAACTTTTTAAGATAAAAGTATTGTGTGAAACTATCGTTTTTCCTAAAATTGAATTTGTGAAGGTACCACTAAAAGGTAGTAAATTTGGACTGGACAGACCCCTGAATATCTAACATATATATATCTTCATATTCTGGAATTTATAAGATTAAACATCGAGATTCATATTAACACAATTTTGAAATTTAACATTGAGATTCCTATTTACATGATTTTAAATATTATAACTATGATTTATCACACATAAAAAATGGAGTCAAAATTACAGAAAATATTAATCGGTTTTTCTAATGATACTTTTTATTTCAACTTAACAAATACTAATTTCTCTGATATATAATTTCTTATAATTAACAAACATCATATTTTAATTCAAGACATAAATTAATCAACGTATTTTTCCACTCTTTCTTTTTTTTTGTCCCTCCAAATGTAAAGTGGAAAAGATGATTCTTCTTGCTTTAATGTATTTACCACTACACTAAAGGCAGAAATATGTTAACAGGGTTATCATTATATCCATTATTATTATGAGCATATGTGAACATTATGAATATTATTCATGAACATTTGCACAAATAATTAATGGGCACTTTTAAGAAATTAGATCGTTCACACGAATACGTTAGAGCATTAAGCATTATTGAGGTATAAACGATTCTTTAGTTATTTATAAACAAAGCTCATAATCCACAAATAAGTTAAAAATTTTTCTTTTTTTTCATTTTCAGCCATAAATTATTAAATTTAATTTAAAATAATGATAATTTAGTTCCACAGGAAAACCATTCCTTTAACTAATTTAGCTAATCAAACTTGTACAATTAACATGTTTTCTAAGTATGAAGAGCTTAATTTCTCTTCTAATAGAATGTATAGAACTAAAAGTAGAATTTTGAAAGTACCTCCACATTCCTTTCTCTAAAAACCAAAACTATTTTATTCCTTATAAAATTAAATGTACTGCAGCGTCAGCCATATTTACAGTGTTATATCTGTTATGCTGCCAAAACATAAGAATATCGTAATTATATTTTTTAATGAGGTTAAAAATAAGATAGTATATTCTTATATACTATTGCATGCGATTCTAGTAATATTTTTAAGGGATAAACAAATTTTTAAATCAGTTTAAGTGAGGAAAATTAAATAATATTTTATTCCTTAAATTCTGTCAATGTAATAGCAACAGACATATTAATTTTGAAAAGTTGTAAGCTGAACTTTTCTATGCCACACAGACTTCAAGCTAATACAACACACCTCCATCTCACTTGGTTCTATAATTACGTGACAGCTTTTATACTTTTGACTCTAAAATATGTTTAAAATTTATGAGCCTAATGATGTTTTATACCTATGCACGTGTGAAGCCGAAAGGCCGATCACAAAAGTTTATTTTTGTCGCCATTGCTCCAAATTAAGATGTGGTGAATGTGTTTCTCATGAGGTCATTACTTACATCTGTCATTGTTTATTATTTTACATTTCATTGTTTTGGTTTAATATAAAATCCTTCTCTTCGTAAATATTTTACAGGTTGATTCTCATTATTGTCAAAACTGCTTAGAATATATGCCATCTCCAGAAGCTCGATTAAAAAAGAATAAGTGAGTATTGATTATAAATTAGGTGTTTATAAAGAAATAGATGAATTCTAAGTATGCATTTCGCAATATGGTCTCACAAATTTATAAGGCTACAAACAACACATTCTTAACATTGTTCTAACTTTAAAAAGTAGTCATTTTTTAGTCTATAGTGCTTTCTGTTATCCTTTAACATTACTATACAAATCTTCATATTAAATAATTGCTAATGTTGTGTTTATCATAGTCTTTCGATTTATTTTAATTTTGGGGAAATTTCTGTATTGGTACTTCTGCCAAGATGGCGACTTCCAAGTAATGAGGCGAGGGAAAAAAACGACAGAAGGAAGCCAGGGAATATTTCCATACTATAATTTACAAAATACTCCTTAAGTTTTCGTGATTTCCGGGAAGTGGGTCGTGATATACTATGTAAAAACATCACAAAAGAGACCAACTTGAAGGGTTTAACTCCTTGTAAGTTTAATAAAATTGAAATCCATTTGGCACGTTGTCAATAATAGTTGGTGTAAAAGATCACTACACTGATAGAGGACCAACTAGGAGGATATAAATTGCAGCTACTCTGGGCAAATTATTACATTTTTTTTTCGAGTTCTAAAATTTTTAGCATTTAGTTGATGGCACCAATAAATATTGATACAAGTATATGAAAATATCTCCTAATTAGATTTTGCTTTTACAGTAAGTTTATTTGTTATGTTTCTTCTTGTCATACTTGAGTTAATGTTAATAATGTATTTGTTCTAGCTTCTGAGCACTTTCCTCAAGATTTTCTTGATATAAACTAAGTGTTGAATATGTTAGTTATAGGATAGTCTATTTTTCTAAACATTTTATTGAAATATTTGAGCAAAATAACTTTAAATATACCTAATGAAAGCAAGCATATGAAAATAAAATTGTACTTTTCATTTTTTAATTTTTTTTTATTTCAATCTATATTTAAATGAATCTATTATTTTTATAAAACTTTAACTAATTGAAATAAATAAATTCAAGAGAAATTTAATTAATATTTTTTAATGTATAAACATTGTTATAATTTTAGTCTACACCTATTGTGCATGTATCTTTTATTTTTGCTGTCCTCATTCTATGTTTTGAAGAAATTCAGCTAGTGCTTGTCAGTTTAGACTTATATTTGGCACTAGCCATGTCAAAAAAACATTTTCTCACGTGAACTGTGTATAAATATAGATAAACTGTACGAAATTATGTTCATTTTGTCCTATTAAATTTGTACACTGAAAATTTTAAAACTTATCACCAGATTTTAGTGTTGATCTTCCAAATTCTGTGTTTAAGTTTAATTGCCAATCTTAATGAAATGAGTATTTATATGATGAATAAATTTGCTAATTCTTTATGAACTTAAAACTCTTAAGTCTCTTTAAATGATTTTATTGAAATGACTATTTTAGGTGCTCCAACTGTTTTGACTGTCCTAGTTGTATGCATACTCTTTCAACCAGAGCTACTAATGCTCAGGTTGTCAATCCTGATGAACCTAAAAAGACAGTTACTAAGAAGGTCTATTACCTGTCTTGTGGCTTTTGTCGATGGACATCTCGGGATGTTGGACTATCTGATCAAGTGACTGGTAATTAGATAATTATATTTTAGTTTATTTAATTATTGAAATTAATTATAGGGTGCAGCTAAAAAAATTGGACAATGTTATTGCATCCTCGAATGGAAGTTAACAATTTTTTTTTTTAAATCTGTATTTTAATTTCTTTTTGTCTATCACTTTAATCATGAAATGTTTTATAATCTTATTAGTTTTTCTGTATTATTTTTTGGCTTTTTTTCGATATCAAACAAAAGGATCATGTAATTTACATACCGTGGATTATAGTGAATGAACCATTTTGAAGTCTAGGACCTGCACTAAACTACACGAAAGTTTTGTCTCTCTATAGCAATTACTTCTGCAGGAATAGAATACGTTAAAGGTAGATGACCTGCGCCACATTGCTTAAAATTTTAATAAGCTTTTAACACTTCTAAATCTCTGCCAAAGGCAGCCACTTAAGAACCAAATAAATTTATTTATTCATTAAACCTATTAAAATGGTTATTGATTAGCAGGGTTAAACTTTTTAAAGTAATTTTTTTTTGTTTTGTTGTAAAGTTGATTAGAATCAGGGTTGGCAAGATTTTGCCGCAGGTGGAAAAAACGGTGGTAAATACCGGTAAAAACCGTCCTGGCAAAAACAGGTTTTTGCCAAGCAAATTGGCAAAAAGTGGCCAAAACCTATATTTTCCAAGATGAGAGGACAAAAACACATTTTTGATACAAAATTGAAATATATACTATGAATATAAATAATTACAAAATAATTAACGAAATTATTATTCCATAATTAAATGATAGTGTAATAATATATCATTTTAGTAGTTTAAAACATTATTGATTGGAAAATTTGTGATTATTCTTTTGTACCTTCACACCA
>NC_092209.1:84249581-84255708 GCF_043381705.1 Parasteatoda tepidariorum | reverse complement strand
GAGAACAATTACCTCCTTATGATTGATTTAAATTTGTTTCAAGTATTTTGTAATAATATTTAATCAGCAATTTAGATAATTTGGTTTTTGCCGGTTTTTACCAGTTTTTGACGGTTTTTACCAGGTTTTTGCCACTGTCCTGGCAAAAAACTCGTTTTGCCGGCAAAAACTTCAACCCTGATTAGAATCTTGTAAATTTTTTAAATTTTAAATAATGTTTTTTTTTACTATGCAGAACTTATAAAGACAAATTTGTAACATAAAATTTAAATTATAATATTGAAGTTAAACACATATACTGCGAGACTTTAACAAATGTGTCAAAAAAAAATTTAAAACTGTTCTAAGACTGTGGTTGCAGCTTTTTAAGATGCTTGTTAAAAATTACTTTTTCTCCTAAAGAATTTGTAATAGCTTGGAAAAGTTAATCATAAGGCAGTAATTTATAAATCTGTGTATGGAAATTAATGAATTAAGGGCAAACCTCTACTTTAAAATTAAAGAAAGGGGCAGAATATTTGAAAAATTGATTTTTTTTATTATTATATATCACTAGTCATCAATAGTAAAATAAAGAAGCAAAAAATTTATGATTTATTTTATAAGATCTTTTCAGAAAAAATGACTCAGAACATTAATAATTTAATGAAGATCACATATCAAGTGCACCAAAAATAAAGGCAGTTTAAAAAGCCAATTTAAGATAAGAAGAAAATGCTAAGAAGTGAAAATGCTTCATTATCTGTGTTCTGTTTATAAAACTAGAAAAAATTTCTCATCGAGTTACAGAATTGATGAACGGGTGATGCCTGTAACTGAACAAAATTATGAAACATTGTTTTCTAAAAAAAAATCCACAATTTTCAGCAAAAACGTAGTATGGTCTAAAATGCTAACAGAAACATTATTTTTCAGGCTGCAGCTCTTTCTTTTGATGTATTTTATAAACAGTTGTGAACCTTAGAAAGAATGAATAGCTGGTTTCCTGATCAAAATGCTGAAAACTATATTTTTCAATATCTCCTTTTTTCTTTAAGTGTCTTTTCAGAACATCACTCCATTTTTGAACACCTTGTATAATATAATAGTACCTCAGTTCATGACTCTTTTCTTATACAATCAGTTGCAGTAGTTAAACCCCCATAAAATCCATCACCATAGTGTAGAGAGGTATTTTGGAATTAGTAAAATGTATCTTGATGTATGTTCCAATAATGTATTTAATTATTCCATTTCAGCGAGTGGTGGTTGGCAAGAACCAGAAAATCCTCACAGTAAAAGGGTAAGGAATAGTTTTTGTAATTCATTTGTTAGTATTGCAAATTCTTAGAATAACCAAAAAAGTGAGATTAATTTTTAAAATATTTTTTCAAATATTAAATATTTACTTTATTTTAAATTTTGGCTTTGTATTTAATGAGTTGTTTACTTTTAATTTTTCCTATTTATCTTTTTAAAAAATTATAAAATAAAGGAAACGAAAACTTTGTGCTTTCAATTAGCAGCTGATTTCAGCACTTTATTTAAATGCTGTACATGAAGATACGTTGAGTAAAGTGTTACCCTTCGAAGGGTTGCTTCTTTCTTTATTTTTTTTCTATTGTTTTTGAAAAATTATTTGTTTGTAACACTGATTTTTTATATAAATATATTTGTAGCATTTTTGGAGTATTCTTTGCTCACTTTATATTTACTTTTTTTTCTTCCTATCTATGTTCTACCTTGCTATGATAAAATTATAAAACATAAAGTTAAAATGTATACTTTGCTATCTAATTTCACTAATATTTTCGTTGAGAATTAGGATAAGTTTATTTTAAATAAAATAGCATATAACGTAATATGTTTAGAAATTAAGGCCTAAAGATATCCTTTAAAAAATATTATGCCTTACCTTTTTGTACATGCTAAATAAGATTATGAATAGGACTTAATTTGATAACTAATAAATAATTGTATTGAATTCTGATTAGTTGTTAAATTTTCATTTAATTTAATGTAAAATGAAATCATTAAATAGTTCATTAATTAAGTAAAACAACTTGTAAACCAATTTTAATTTTATAACTGTACTCACTTCTCTGCTGTAGTTGATCTGCATTGGTTCATTGGTAAAAGACGCTAAGCTGTCATTATGAAGGACTGGGGTTCAAATCTCCCCCACAGATGCCTAAAGCCCACCCAGCTTTAGATTGATTGATACCAGCTTGTCTAAGAATTAAATCTAGTTTTTAGCAACATAAATTACGAGATTATTTAGACCGAAATTATTTTCAAAATAAAGCTAGTAAAATTAAAATCTAAGCAACTATCATTTTGTAGGTAACTACGTTAATTTATAAGTATTTGTATGAAATTATTTGGGATTGTTATTATAGTTTTGGAAAGTTTAATACATAGCTCTCTATTTCTACAAAAATAAATTACATTTTGGTAACTTAAGTTGTATGGTTATTAATATTTTTTATTGAAAAAAGAGGGAAGAAACTTCCGATAAAATGTAAAAGGAATTCTATTTCCATTTTCTATATCATTGAAAATTCTTTTTATTAACTAATCTGTGCAAGCTTGATATTAAAACTTATGTGCATTCCTATTACATTTTTAGAAATTATTTTAAATTCAATTAATTTTCTAACTCAAAACAGCCACTGTATCAGCGAATTATAAATTTGTTCTATTTTGATCCCCTAATAATAATAATAATTCTAAATTTTTCACTTCTGTCCCCTTTAAATTTCTGGTATTTTTTAGGAAATTTTTTGCACAGTGTAGGTTTTGATAAATATAATTGATTCCCTAATATTAATAATTTTCAATGTTCTGCCTTTAATTGACTTTTTTAAATTGACTGAATTTTCTGTTTTTAATTTTTGATTTAATTTTCCCTCTTTAAATTGCTGATATTTTTCGAAGAAATTTTTTGCAATTTGTATATTTTGAAAAAATAAAGGGCAATTCTTTATTTATAATTGTTTATTTTATCCACATATTTTTATAAGTAAATTAAGTTTAAGTTTTTTTGAGACAGTTAACTTGCTCAATGTTTAAAATTATAAAAATATTGTGTTTTTGTGATTTTTGTTTAAAATCTTCCAACTTTTCTTCAGATTTCTCAGTTAATGGAATACTATAGACTTCTTGCACAGAAGGAAAAATTAGAGAAAGAAAGAAAGAAAATAAGCCAACGTTTTAGCTACTTGCATTATACTGTAAGTAGACATTTTTCTTGATTTTATTATAAATATTTTATCATTATGATATTTTAAAAAAAAAAACAGTTTATCCATGTAAAGAATTTGTAATTATGATTGTAGTAAATAATTTTTTATATATTTTAGGAAGGTTTCTTATAGTTCATGATTAATTATGCTAGATTTTGGAAACTATGGATGTTTGAACTCTGGATTTCCAAATTTCTTGTTCCTTTTTGATTCAGAGCAGATCTCAATTTAAAATAATCTGAATTAGTTAAAACATTCTAAATTTTCAAAAATTGCAAAATTCTTTGCAAAATAAAATAAATTTGCTCTTTAAATGTTTTAAAATTTAAAAAAAAACAACATAAAAATGATCTGGGATATTGAGCAGTTAATAAATTGTCTACATTTTTATCGAATTACTAATAGGCACATTTATAAAAATTCCATCTGTTGATATAAAAACAATGAATTTGAAAACAAGAAGATAATTATATTTAAACTCAAGATTTTTAATTAGAACTGAAACTCAGAATTATTTATTTTAATGTTCGGTTCTATTTTGTCCTTTTAAATCTACTGGCGAGCTATTATTTTTTTCTCACTGTACTTTCTATGATATTTGGGCACATTTGACTTAGAAGAGTGTGTTATCGCTGCTTATAAGCCTTGAAGTTTAGTTATGAATAATTTATTTTATTGCTATTTTAGTTGCATATAAAGTGGTTTCGTTTCTTCCCTTTAGTTTAATTTATTTCAGTATGATAGCACTTTGTCCTTCTAAAATTGATCTTTAACTTATTGGCTTACTTAGTTAGAGGTTTTGTTTTCCCCTTTATCTATTTTTGCCCCAAAGAGTTTTTTTTTTTTTTTTAATTTTTTTTTTTTAATTAATCACAACAAATTTTGATTGATCAGAAATAAATATGTGCCCACAACCCTTCATAAATATTCATTATTTAATAAAATTCTTTGGCTGGTAGTTTATGAAAAGGAGACTTGATGTTGCTGAATAATAATTTTAAAAGATTTAAAATTTTTTGTTTTCAATTGATTAATGGGAGTGCCTGTTTATAGCTGTTCATAAAATCCATTTTACAACAAACTCTAAAAATAAATTCATTGTGTTTATTTATTTATTTTGTCTATTTAGTCATTTTTATAAATTCGATGCCTTTTTAGGACAAATATGGCATGTCCCCAACTGTTGTAAGAAAACTAGCTCATCTACCTCCTACGTTCAGGTATTTTTTTAGCCCTTTTTTATGACACTTATTTTTAATTCATTTGATTTTTAAACTCATAATTATTTTTTTACAGTAAAGGAGATTCTGAGAATGCTGATCAGTTAACTATACCAGAAGCTACCTCAGATGTAGAACCTCTTCCTGATCATTATTTAACTGAGCCTTTGAATTTATCAACTGGTATGTTTTTCCCTATTTCTTCTAACAAAACTAGAATATGGGGTACGAGGCTTGGGCACTATTTTCAAATGGGCCATAAATTACATATTATAAATAACTATCTTTATGTTTAATGGTGCTTTTAACTCACTGGGGTTTTTTGTATTTTCATTTTTAGTATTATACAATTGCCATTCAGACTGTTTCACCTCCCTTTCTTATCAGAAAACTCTGCTATGAATTGTCATATTTCTCCTATCTAATTCTATCTAGATAGGTGGTTGCTATAGCATTAAAAAATTTAGAAGCTTTACTATGTGTAAGATATTTGAATGTGCATAACTGTATGGGAGTTAAGGGAAATAATAAAATTAGTTATAGAAGTGCAAATAATTATATATGAAGCTTATTAATAAGTTTTAAAAAAAAATATTTTAATTATATGTATTTTGAAGTACGGGTAACAAATAACACTGAAAAAAGTTATAAATCCTAAAAGTCTGTTTACTACTTTTACAGAGATGCCAACTTACTCAGGAAAACGGATAAATATTTTCGAGTGGTTGTTTTTTAATGTGTGATTCTTAGTTTAATAAATTCGATTTATTAGGTTTTTATCCACCACTATTTCTAAATGATTCGAAAGCTTATATAATTTGCCACTTTGTAAAGTTAAGGTATGCTAAACCTTCTATAAAATAAGCAAAATTTACCAAATATTTGCAAATGTTAGTTAGTAGTTAATTACCGTTTTAAACATTATTTTGGCTTGTCCGGAGCAGTTGGCATCTTTGCTTTCATGCATTTCCAAAGTTAAGTTTAAAAATAAGTAAGGAAATAAGTGTACATGTCTAAAAGAATTCCCAAGAGAAAAATTTTTGCTTCTCTTTTTAAATCTAGTATATGATTGATTTACCTGTGTTTTTGTAATGACTATTAATATATATTAGATAGTATATATTGACTAGTAGTATATATTAGATGTACATATTAGATTTTGTATGCTTACCATTTCTTTACTTTTTAGTGTGTACTTTGAAGCAAAGATTGTTTCAGCCCCAATTTCAACCAGTTTCAACTGCAGAACTCAACATTCAAAACAAGTATATGCACATCAAACGATCTCAACGTTGCAAAGTGAGTTGCATTTTGTTCACTCACCTCTTTTTAAATTTTCTTTCTCACTGAATATTAAATTTAAGACTTAAAAATTTTCATTATAAAAGTAACTTCACTAAAGATATAAAAGACATTACGGACTTTTAATCAGGGTTCGTTGATTTAAATCAGCTTGATTTAAATCACGATTTAAATCATGATTAAAATCAAATGATTTTTTTAAAAAAATCATTGATTTAAATCAACTGATTTTTATACATATTGATTTTAAAAGTTAAAAAACAGTGCTTCAAATTATTGATGCTTTTATTATTTTATTTTATTAGTTTTAAAATTTATTTTAAATAAATTGCTGCATTAATTAATTTTAGTTAACGAAATTACTTTCTTTAAAAGAAATTA
>NC_092209.1:84195993-84248949 GCF_043381705.1 Parasteatoda tepidariorum | reverse complement strand
AAAAAAAGAGATCACAATTTTAAATTAAAATTATGGTGTGCTAATTGAAAATTGGTGTTACTAGTTAAAATAGTATTCTTTAAATTATCTATTTTATCTTGTCTTTTAATTTCAATCATGCCTTTGTATCAAAATGGTCGCTATGCATTATAATGAAAAATTATTTTAGTAAGTTAGAGCTTCTAAAATATTGTTATAATATAGTTTTAATATTAATTTAATTTTGATTAAACATTTATAAAGTTTTTTTGATCATAAATTAAAGCTCTTATAGTGTATTTAAATAAAAATCAAAAAAATCTGATTTAAATCAAAAAAATCCGATTTAAATCAAAATAATCCGATTTTTGTGATTTTTTTTTAAAAAATCAAAAAAATCACGAACCCTGCTTTTAATAATCGGTGTAGATTTTAGTCGTGACTACGTAATTGCAGAAAGCTTTTAAAAAATTTTAAAGTGAAAATCCTTTTTAATAACTACACAAAAAACGATCAACAAAACCATGCTGATTCACTGTAGAATGGTCGCTAATCTAGTGGATCGAGAAATGCTAACTAACTGAATGCGTGTTTCTGAATTTGTGTGTTATAATGACATATTAAAATATCGCGATTTTGAAAACCCTGTGGAGATCTGTAGCAAAAGCTGCAAAAATAACCTAAACCACGTGGATTTATACATTGTTGATTGAAATTTATGTTAATTATTGTCTGTTTGTTATTGAATAAAGATGTTTTGATGTTTGTTTACCTTAAAGACCTATTATTCAGAAAAATCTATTTTCCAAACCCGTATCCAAAATCCCGATGATTTCGGTTATGGGACTTTCAATATAAATAACAAATTTATATATGTACCTACATAAATCTAGTATCCTCCTCTGATTTAATTATAAAATTGTATTGTTTAGGTATAATATATTGGCTATGCACAACAAATAGGGGGGAAAAGAATTACAAAGAATTAATCAATACATCATATACTACAAATAGGCACCTTGCGTTCATTATCTCTAAGGAAAACGAAATTAAACATTTATATTTGTTTGTTCACAATATCTTAAACTGTTGATAGTTATCATCTTTTAATTCATACACATTTTACTCAAGTTTTCTGTTATCTATTTCTAAGCTTAATCTTATGAAGAAGTATTATGGTTTTTAATATTTTTGCATACTGCTGTAATCTTTGTTTCACTATTCATTTTTATTTAATTAAGGTATGTGAACACAATTTGAGCAAGCCCGAGTATAACCCTTCTTCAATAAAATTCAAAATACAGATGTCAGCCTTGTAAGTAATTTTGTTTTTATTTTGTAAATTGAATTATAAGGAAAGTTTCATAATGAAATGTTTATGTTATTATTTATTACTTCTTTCAGTTATCATATACCAGAATTGAGAATTAGGAACATATCAAAACTCTATTTAGATAAGGTATGTTTTATATTCTATAATAAGTTACATGCCATTTTTTTTTAGTAATTGTTTTTACTAATGACTAAATTCCTATATAAATTATCTGAGGCAGTTATACTAGTGCTTGAGAAGGAAATAAAATCTATTACTTGTACCAATACTTATTGAAGAATAAACTAATTACTAAAGAATTTAAATTTATATAACAGTTATCAGGTTTATAACTACTTAAAGTAGTTAAACTTGGAAAGTTTGAGAGAAAAAGTTTTAGGAAGTAAGAAGAAGTTTTAAGTCAATTCAAATAAACAGTTTGGTAGGTTAAAAACAATAATGAACTTCCTTATTAAATTAAGCAGAAAATCATTCTTCAATTTCTAAAGTTGGAACGCATAGTTTGGCTGGGTCATACAGAAAGAATGGGTGAAAATTAGGATTTAAAAATAATCTTACATTGGCAATAAATGAACTCCAGACCGAGAGGAAGACCCCCCCCCCAAAAAAAAAAAAGAATGGTTGATGGATGATGAACTAGATTACCTTAATTATTACATAAGTTGCTAAAGCAATATTACTTCTGGTAGTAAGGTGACTATTGTAAGATTGCACCCTCACAAGCAGAAAAGAAAGTTGATAAAAACATAGCAAAAAATGCTAGACATTTATTCTTTTAAGTAGTCATGGTGCGTAGCGTTTTTAAAATTGTGCTTTAAGGTGCTTATCTTTGACTTTCGTTTTTTAAAAAGCCCTTTAAGGTGCTTTTTTTTTATTGGGTGTTTTTAAAAAGTACTTAATTTTCCCTTTTTGAAAATGAGATTTTTTTTTTCCTTTACTATGTTGATTTTTGCCACGTATTATGCAAAAGCGTGGTTTTCACCTTGTGCTATTCAACGTTTTCGCAATTCATTCAAGCAGAGTGCATTTCCATGTACTGCCAGTCCGTAGCGTATGAAACTCTCCAATCGTTTTACATCTTTAATAAAATACTTGTGGGTCCGCATGTGCACTTACTAAGCTGAGTTTGGCGTGATTTCTGCACTCTCATGTGCAACTCTGCTGCATTTTGCAAGATATTCTCATTTTCAGGTTTCATTTTTCACCCTCTGAAATCTAACTAAAAAATCTCTCCATCTTTTTATGGTGGCTAATATAATCAAGAAAAGAGTTCTTAATCAGAAACTAGTTGCTTTATCATGATTATGTAAAGTTTTTGAAAACTATTTTGCATTTTGTTAATGTATGTTGTGCTTAAAAGTATTCTTTTAGTGCTTAAGAATATTCTTTTTGGTGCTTGAAAGGTGCTTATTTTTGTTGAAAGATTTGACTACTGATAGTATAAGTTTCTTTACTAATTATTTTTTAGTTGTTTGGATTTTTTCTTTTATTTTTGTCCACAAAGACAAATATCAAGAAACAAATTTAATTTAAAGTAACCAAATTTAATTTTTGCTTTCATTTATAATTTATTATTGTAACTTGAAGTATAATAATAATAGAAATACCCAAAATTTTAATACTAAACATTTCATGTAAATTTTAATAAAGATTGATAGTTCATGTGTTTTTATCTCTATTAATTGTTTTTGTTTTTTACCCCAGTAAAAAAATAGTTGGTATTTTTCCTTTGTAGGTGTGTAGAGTTGAAATGGTTCTTATTAATCCCACACCACATCTAGCACATGTTACTTTCGACCAAGTAGAAGATACTTCTGATAGCATGTCTAAGGTAAACTATACTTTTTCGTTCCTAACCATGTGATGAAGTATTAAATTGTATTAGAAACTATTGTATTGAATTGTATTAGAATCTATTTTCAACTTAAAGATACCATTTCCTTAGACAAGAAGAGTACATGGGTCATTCTCACAAAAAGGTGATTTTTTAAATCCCTGAGTAATAAATATTAGGAAATACAGCAGATTGATTTCTTAATATTTTTCTTTATCATTTTACGTGAAGTTCTTAACTAACAAATCATATGCATTTCTGCTAAATGTATTTAATATTTCATTCTTATTTTTTAATAAACATGACTTCAAAATCCCCTCCGTGGACGTCCCTACGTCTGTGGCACAAAATAATTTTTAATGCCTGTTAAACAATTTAAATGTTATTTTAATGATTTTTGTAGTTTTACCTAGTTAAATGTTTATAGTAACTTTTTATTTAATATTTTTTTAAAAAAAATTTATTTTTATAAAATAAATGACTAGTAAACTTTGTCCATCAAAAATGATGTCTCCCTCCGTGGACAATTAATATAGTTCTGTAAATATGCAATAAAGGGCAGCATATGCGAAATCCCTATAAGACAGCTGCTGGGAGGGGTAACCATTCCATTTTCTAATGTTAAATATCAGTTGTTTTTGTTCTCTTTGGTGTCAGTTTTGGATTGTTGTGTTCAACTGGGGTTTGGCAAAGTTCTCACCGTATACTCCGTGGACATCATAAAGAAGGTAAGAGAAAATTATTTTATTTTTGATAGATGAATTTTAGATTGCAAAAATAGTATATTTAACAAAAAGAACTGCCCCATTTTTGTAACTTTAAAATTAAAAATCAGAAAAATTCAAGAACTAGTTTTTGTCTCCTCCGTGGACATCCCCTCCGTGGACATAACAAGTCCACGGAGGAGAAGACACAGTCAATGTAAGAGACAATGTGTTAGATAACCATAATACAATTTTAATAATTAAAAAACTATTTTCTTTTAATTGATATTTTTTAAAATGGAACAAATGTGTTAATTTGTTTCTATTTTTAAAGAAAATCAATTAAGTTTAACTTTTTCTTATCGGAGAAGTAAATATTGGCAATTTTTCTAAATAATTTCTGTGATGTTTAACATTTTTTTTCTCTTCAAATTTTAGGAAAAAAATTGCAAAACCAAAATTTAAGAAAAGAAAACAATCAAATGTTCAAATGCGAAAGAGAAGGGAACAGAAAAAACTTCGTATGAGACAAGGTAGACAGAAATTAAAAGAAAACCCTATATTGTTTGAAGAAAGTAAAAAAAAAAAGAGCAAGAAACTTTAAAATTTGTATCAGAAAAAGATTTAACAGAAATATAGTGATTAAATGTACTTAAATTACTAGAAATTGATAGAGCAAGCCGTTTGTGCCCAGGGAAAAAAGAAACAATAACAAGAAGAAAAGAGAAAAAACAAAAACGTTATTTGGATGACAGTATGTTTAACTTGCATAAAATGGTCACAAAAAAGTTCCCTCAGCACTCAACTTTCATGTGGTGTCTGAATTTTTATTTCAATAGTCTTTACATTTTAATTTATTAATATTCACTAGGAGTTACTTAAGAAATTGTACACCTAGGTTAAAAATGGATGTTTCCTTTCATAGCAGCATGATTAATCGGAAGTAGCTCTATCTCTAATAATGAAATATTTTATTATTTACTTATTAATGTTAAACTCGTATCAGTTGTGCCCAATAATTAATGAATTAGTCTTCATTGACATTTTATATTTATAACATAAAATGTCTCCTCCGTTGACTATTACGTCTCCTCCGTGGACAAGGCAGAATTTAAAATATTTTAAATTTTGTAAAAAATAAAATAGAAAACTTGACCATTATTATAAGGACATATAACAAAAATAAATAAAGGCATTTATGTAATTTTTATCACTTTTTTAATTACTTTAATTTAAGAAATTTTTTAGTCTATTTATACCTTTTCAGTGAGAATGACCCACATCTTGATTGCAGTTTTCACTAATATCTTAATTTTCATTAGTTTTGACTGTTAATATAATGATCATTATTTTCTGAATCTTTGAATTCTTAAAGATTAGCTTTATTGTGCTGATAAAATTAATCAGGGGTGTGACACTGATTAAAATGAGTGCATTTTATAGTTTTATCTCTGTCATTTATCACCAGTTATTTCATGCTAAGTTTCATTTTTGTTTTAAATTCACTATTATTTTTCAGGCAAAATTACCCCTTGGAGAACTGGTCCTTGCTCCAAGAGATGACACTGCTGAGTTTGATGACTTAAATGATGCGCAGAATTTTAAAGATGATCCAAAGTAATTATTTCATATATACCAATTTTTTCCTACTGAATTTTTTTATGCTATTTGTAGCTTTAAATGCCTTATATACTCTTTCCACTTCTAACCATATTTTATCCATATTATTTTCATCTTAATTTTTAATCCAATTGTTACTGTTATATAATTGGGTTATAATTCAAAAAGAAACATTTTGTAATATATATTCCTATTTAGAGAAGTTAACAATTTGAACAGTTGAAGGTACACGGTTATATATGTCTAAGAATTTTAAACAATAGAAAGAAGTAATTTATATCACTATACATATTCTAATTTTGATTTATTTTTGGAAAGTTATTACAAATGTGTTTTGAGTTCTTAAAAGTGCTTACTTTTTGTTGAAAAATTTGGCTACACACCCTGTTTATGTTTATACCTTTTTTTTTACTTCATTCATAACAAGGATTCTAATATAAATTTAAGATCCTCGCTTTGGAGGATTCTGTTTAAAATGCATATTTTGTCAAATAAGTGCATTTTTTCTCAAAACTGAAATGCTTACCTGTACTGCATATATGATTTATTCATTAAAATGAACAAATATTACTTACATATTATAAACATAATTCATTGTTCAATCATTTTAAATAACCATCTTTAGTTTCATATTTTGAATATTTTGATATAGTTTTATTTGATTTCTTCTAATATTAATGAACTTAAATATTATTTTTAGTGTTGTGACATTTCGAAAATCTAATAAGCTTGGATTTATCTTTAGTGTCACGCCATCATCAAAAGATGTTACAGTAAGTAAACATTTCGATAGAATAATTTTATAACTGCTGTTATGTTATGTACGTAGTACCCTTATGTTGCAGTTTACTTACACTCACTGTATATAATCCATTGAAATAGATGATTTACTAACATTTAAAAAAAGTCTGTTCTTAAGTGTAATGTGTGGAGTTTTTCCTTATGTTTATTTAGCATGGATTGTTCAATTTTTCTTAATATTTCAGTTCTTTCTATTGTTAGTTTGAAAAAGTATTATTTTATGTTTCTTAAGCATGATGTATTTAATTATAGAGATAACTATCCGAACATACCAGAGTACACAAATCTTTCCTCCCTTTTTTCGGAATCAGATAACATTTTTATTTTATTACCTTAAGTAGATAATGAATATTGCTAAACGCTCTCCAAATGCAGCCATTAAACATTTAATTTTACTTACTGTTTATTTTTCTCAAACATTGTGTTTGCAGTTTTTTTCAATAGTTAAGCTCTCCCTAAACATTTTTATAACATTATCTTTTTTTTATTTTCTATAAACATTACATACTAAATTTTTTTAATAGTTTATTTTATATAAAATTCTTTAAAAATTATTTTATTTTTTATTGCCACATCTGTTATGTTTTTCATTTCTTTATGTTCTCATTTGTGGTTTAAAGTTCTTTCTGGCCATTGAAAAAAAATATATTTTCCATTATTTAATTATTATTTTTTTTAGTATTGTATCTTGTTATTGTTAAATTTTACTACTGTTTGAAAAAATTGATATTGTTAATGCTTTTCTTTTATATACTTTTACATACTTTAACTAAGAGATTTCTAAAATTGGTATGTATGTATAGTTTTATGATTTTTACTACTAATCACTGAAATTCCAAAAAATTCAATTCGTTTTCTTTTTAAATCATAAACCAATGCATTGAATTATTTAAAACTCAAATAAAAGAAGTTATAAAAATTTCAAATATATATCGTGTTTAATCTCTGAAACAATTAAAAAGTATTGAAAAACATTGTAATGCAAAATTTCTGTAAAATAATTTCTATAGAAAAACCATAGTAATATTTAATGAACAGGCCGAGCGGTCAGGGTACTTGACTGTGAAGCCACTGGTCGTATGTTAGAATCCTGCTCGGGGCATGAATCTCTCTCTCCTCTTGTGTGAATGTGCCCCCTCCCTATAAACTGGTGTGTGTTGTAAGTATTGTTTCTTGCCTCTGTGACTTAGGTTCACGAGTTCCCACCAGGTAATGTTAAATGAGCAACACTTTCAGCATCTTCTGTGGCGAAGTACCTTATATTTTAAAGCCAGCAATTAGTAAAGAAGTAATACTTAATGTATGTAGAAAAGCAAAATAATAGTGAACAAAAATTATCGAATGCTGTTTTGTATAATTATATAAAGTATATTCTTTATTTTCCACTTTTTTTCATAAAGGTTTATTGTTTTCAAATGACATTCGGTCACTAAAAGATCAAGAAAACGAAAATTGAACTAAAGCTTCTTAAGTCTGATTTGTTTTTTCCTAATGTTTATGTTTTAAATTATTTTAGGTATCATTCATGTTGAAACATGACTTCATTAATATGGTTGTTACCCTACCTGGAGAACAGGCAAGAGAACCGCAAATTGTGTGGCTTAACCATATAGTTAAAGTTCACCTTGGAAATGTGCTGGACAAGTAAAATTTCAAAGCTGCTATCTGAAATGCAAATTTTTTAATTTATTGTTGAATAATTATTGTAAGGGAAGTGCTTAGGGCTTAATTATTTCAACTCCTTTGAAAGTTAATTCTTATCAGCTGAATCTAATTTCTTATTTTCTCCCCCCCCCTCCATGAAACTTGTAATGTTACATTTATATTGCTTACTGCACTTGTAAGTAAAGATAAACAAAATTTATCTTGTGATAAACTTTGCTGGTATTTATTATAACTTGCTTGTGATAAGATAACTTCTGGCCTTGACTCTCGAACTCTGTGTGTGTTGGAAACTTGGGGGAAATGTTTTGTATAAACTTGTTGTAAAGTTCATACTAATGTTTGATTGCAATATAGGTATTTTTATACATTAACAATTTTCACAAATATTGTTGTTTTGAAATGGTATTCTGATGTGTAAGCAATTCATTTTCAAATTTTTGATTTATTATAATGTAACTAAAATGCTGCTGAAATAAATTTCACTAGGGAACGATTTTTTTTAACAGGTCTTTGATACTTTTGTATTGCTAATTTCAAATCTGCAATCAATTTTTCATGCAGTTTTAATTCTGATAGTGTGCTTTAAATCCCCTAAAAGTTTTTTCGCGACAGATATGCAACTTCTGTTATATATAACGTTTTAAGACTGGTGTGTTTCAACAGAAATAGACTGAAAATGACATTTTTGAAAAAGTCTAGCTTGGAAAGAGAAACCAATTGCAGATTTGAAATTGCCACACCCGAATTAGTCAAGGTAAGGTATTTGTGTAAATGCAACAAAAAAATCTGTTCCCCAGTCTTATTAATGTCATGATAAGCTAGTGCAAAATATATTTGCTGCTCCATGTATTTTGTAAGTTTCAAATACTAAAATTTTCTGTACATCTCTCAAGATTTTTGATTGTTTATTTGTAAATTTTTATTTATTAAAATTTATTGATTATATTTTATGATGGCTTGGTTTAGTTATTATAGAGGGCTCAAATTAGTTTTTGTCATTTTACATTATTGCCTTTTATGTTTAAAATTGAAATAATAAACGGAGCTAGGTACTTTACAAATTGCAATTAAAGTGCAATAGGTATAAGGTAGGGGTGCATTGGCCCTTAAATGGTCACTATGCAGCACCCTGCCTTCAAACCAAAAATTTTTTGAGAAAAAAAAATTGCATCCATGACTAGCAGTCATGTAAGAATGTTTATGAATCTTCTACTTTCTCAGTAAACTTTGAGAAAGGCTGAAATTACAACTTTAAAATTAAAAAATGTAGAGATGATTTTTTTTTTAAAAATTTGTCAGCAGTTCTACTTGCAGAAAGTCCTTTTTTTCTTGTTCTTCTAAATGGTCCTGTATATTAAAAAGTCTTGACTTTCTTTTTCTCTAAAAGCACCTAGATAATAAGAAAATTAGAATTGGATTGGATACTATCTAGAATCAGATTGGAAAGGAATGACTCTTCATACCCCAGTTTACTCATTAGAGACAGAGTAATTAGCCTAAACCATGCTCGTATTGTAAAAAAAAGTATGAATATATGGAAACAGTGAAAAATATGCCAAAACCACCAGTGGGTTAAATAATATATTCTTAACCAAAATATGTTCGAAATGAGTGTAGTGTAAGGATTTGCTTGAAAGTTTAAAGTTATGAGTAGTTACGTACAATAAAAGATTAACTTTTCCATAGAGAATATTGAAAACCTATTATAATTATTTAATTAAAGAAGACAGAGTATGCAAAACTTAAAATTTTTCTTGTATCAAACTGTGGCCCCTGATGCTACTTTGTTTTTACTGTAGCCAGCCATTTAAAAAAAAAAAAAAAAAGGTGTGCATCCTTAGTCCATGTAATTGANAGAGATCGATAGTGGCTCAGATACCCCAGTTTACTCATTAGAGACGGAGTAATTAGCCTAAACCATGCTTGTATTGTAAAAACAGTGAAAAATATAGTCCATGTAATTGAAAGAACTTCATGATAGATTGTGAGAAAAGCAACTTGACAACTATTTTTCTTCCCCTTGCTAATGCTATCAATGTTAAAATAAAAATTTGGACTGCTGATAAAAAGTAATTTTTGATAGAAAAAAAAAACATTTTTTTCCAATATGTAGCTTATTACACAAAAATGCCAAATATATAAAAATCTCAATTTTGAAGTTTTTGTCGCTTAAATTGATATTTCTTTTGATCGGCTGTGACACAAGTCATGTTTGAAATGTAAATATTTAGCATATTTAGACTGGGATTATTAACTGTGAATAAATGATAGAAAGTCAATGCGTTATTGAAAAGAGGACGTCAATATCCGATCTGCAGAGACTATCATGAGCAAACACTGTAATCACCAATCAATTCATTGCTAAGGTGCAATTTGGTTTAGTAGAAGAATTATGGCTTATGAAGTAGACTATCGTTGTAAAGGTGTAATCACTTTATACTGCTAAAAACAATGCTACTGCTCCTTGTTCTGTTCCAGACAGTCCCACTGTGGGCTGATCGTAAAGACACGAATAGTAAATCACCGAAGTCAAGCATCACTGTCCGTGGTCAGTAGGCGGGTGGGTCACCACTTTGTCTGTGTAGAGTCCGAGTGTGCACGGTATTGGTTGAACTGTTCTACCATAAAGTGCTAGACTTTGCGCGCACGTCGTTGGGCTACCAAAGTAGATGAGCCATCACCTGTGCAGAGGATCAAAGTAGCAATGGCATGTCTTCGGATCATCCTCAGGGATGTTTCCCAGACCATCGCCCATTGTGCAGCTCTAGTGCGGCTTAAATAAAGTACCTACCTGTTCCAGGCATCATTTACTTTTTAAAGACTCTTACTGAAATTGGTTAATCAGTTAAACTCAATCTGCAATGCACTTCTCCGACTGTCTTTTATAACCCTGTGGGATGATGTTGTCAAACTTGTTAACTTTTCATTTGAGTAACCTTTGTATCTAGATGTTACCGATTGGGATGTTCTATAGTTACAGCTAACTTTCTTAAACCACTCCACGCAAAGTCAAACACAGTCAAAGATTAAGTTTCTTTTGCTGTTTTTTGAAATTGCACTTAACATGTTCTCTCATTAAAACTCTTCAATTTTTTTCTTCTTTAGAACGTATCTTAAACAAGGGTGCCACTCTTCAGTCCTGGGGACTGAAATCAGTCTTGAAAGAAAATCAGTAGATGAAGTTTCATAAATTAATATTTCAATTTGTTTTTAATTTTAAAATGTATGAATTTCCTTAAAAATGTAAAAAAAAATTTCTGTTAATTAAGAATAAAAATTACATTTTAATGTAAACATTGGTAATCTTTATAATTATTGTGAAATGATCAAGTAATGATGTAGCTCATTAATGAAAAAATTAGATTGAACTTCAACGCTTGCTTGCTTAAACAAAATTTGTACTACTGTTGTATCTAAATTTTATTGTTTTTATTTTTCCCAAGCGTTTTTTAATGCTGACCCATGTTAAATTGAGATTATTTTTATTTTAAACTCGAAGAAATTATAGAGATAGGACAAAAAATAAATAATGATTATGTGAAAAAATAAATGGAGATATGTATAGCTTAGAAAAAATTTGTTGTTTATTATTCAGTGGTTGATGTAAAAAGATGTACGAGGTTAGCTGTTATTTTTATCTAGTTCTGTAAAAAATAAATTAATAAAGAAAAAAAACTTGATAATTATAAGTTCTTATTATAGAAAGATACATTCTGGAGTCGGTGAACTATAAATGTCTGAAAATTCTAGTAAATAATTCTAGATCGTGTTCATTTATCAAAAAAAGTTCTGTCATGAAATATTTTTAGAGTGGCACCCGTGATCTTAAATTCTGTATGGCAAAATATAGTATGTAAAGAATACATTGGGCTTAAAAATGTAAAAAGTTATTTATTTCCACTTTTGTTCAATACATCGATGTACATCTCCTTTACAGAAGTGCAAGGAAGGTTTATTTTTGAGTACAAAATGTATTCAGAGTGAAAGTAATATAGGTAAGAACAAGGCATATTACAATTAAACTGCAATGCAGTTAGTATGCATTTTATGTTTCATAGGAACATGTTTTAAATTAAAAAATATAAACATTAAAAGACGTCACAAGCATGCCAAAGACTATAGGACCAATTTCTTGGGTACTTCCCATGGAAATTCTTCTCTTCCAAAGTGTCCATAGACGGAGGTGTTTTGGTAAAATGGCGTGTAGAGCTTAAGATCCCTGTAGGAAAAGAAAATTAAGTTATTTTCAAATGAAGGGTTTATGAAACTTAAGGGTGTGAAATGTTCTTAAGGAATTGTGCACTCTTCATCAAACTGAGGAGATAGATTTTTGTCCAATATTTGCAGTAAATGTAGAAATTCAATTTTAAATATACAACTTTTTTAAAATTTGTTAGCTCAGAAACTATTTCATCAATTTCGTTCAAATTGTGTATTTTGCCTTACTTTTCTAAAAATTATGTAAAAATTTGTATACCTTACAATTCAAAATATTTTCGACTGCTATTAAATAAAATATTAATAAATAATAATTAAAAAATAATTTTTGTGTGGAATTGACCTTGGATTAATGAATTTTATGATTGTTTGCAAATTCAAGAAAGAATTCTCAAGATAAGGAAATTATGCAAAAAGTAGAATTCTGGCTGTCTTGACCAAACTATTGGCAGTATATTTTCCAGATTGCGATTAACCCTCCCCCCCCCCCATAGTTAAGAATCCAAATCTGTCGTAAGAAATGTATGTATATTCAGAAAAAATTCGGGTTTGTCTCTGATTTTGTAGCTTAAAATGTCGTCTACGCTAATTAGTTAGCATATTTTAGGTCAATTTCTCAATAATTTAAGATCGAGTTATAGTTTTGGTCATTGAATCTAAAGAATGATAGGAAATCCAAACATTGTGCACTTTTTTATTTTGCACACTGTGCATGTTTAGAATGTAACATAGCATTTTTTCTAATTATTTTTATGAATGGTAAGACAAGAACTTAGAAGCTTAAGGTATTGTGTACCGTCCATTTTATTTTTCAACATTATTATTTAACTCTGTTGGCAAAGTATTTAATACTAATCAATATTTCAAGAAATTGATTCAATTTCAGTGCATTTTGTTTATTTTATGTTATATAAATGTATAAACTTTCTTCCTCTTTCCTATTGTAAAATTAAAAGTTGAATCCTCATTTTTTTCATAAATGAGTATAATGTTTGGCCGCTAATGTACAAAATTTGAATGAAATCGGCCGAATAGTCTTAATACAGTTTTGTTCAAATTTTAGATTTTGTCACTTAAAATTGCATAGTTTCGTGAAAAATTTTATATCTTTATTATTCTAAACTTTCCTAACCCTCATTAAATTAAATAATAATGATAAATTGTAACAAATTACATTTTACATGGAATTATGCGTAGACAAACAAATTAAACCATTTTGTTTTTAAAAAAAAAAATTTACTGTTCTTAATATTTCTAGATATTTTCAAATTCTGAAAAAGTAAAATTATCTTCAATAGGTCCAAATTTTCGAATATTTCCCTGACTGAATTATTAGCTCAATATTTTTTAGATCCCCATATTTTAAATATCAAATTTTGTTGGTTGAAGAAGAAAAAGTTAATGCAGAAAAGCTATGGTTTAGTGCATATTTGGGCATCGAACCATTTGCATTTTAGTATGTGAAAATTCAATCCAAAAAGTTGTTTGGATGTTCTGTTTTTATTTTGCGTATTGGAAAACTGGTTAAAACGGAGACATTATCATTAAACTACCAATATATTATTTAGGTTAATGAAAATATACTCACTTGATAATTCTGCCAGGCCTTAAGTCAAAATTGTCTTCAACTATTTTCAACAACTCTTTGCTGCTTTTGTCTGAAGTTCCATAAGAAAATACAGAGATCGATAGTGGCTCAGAAATTCCGATTGCATAGGATATCTGAAAAAAAGAACAACTCACCATATAAATCTCTCTCGGCATGTTATGCGAGATCAATATTTTCTTAAACATTTCGTTTAGTCAAATTTTAAATTTACAGAATTATAACTAAAAACACCATATCTAATAGAACCTTTGGTCATAAGTTGAGCAATGATAAGTGTTTCTAAAACATTGCGTGGATTCCTTTCTGCTAGACCCTGCATTTATAGATGTTCCATTTTCCAACTAGTACTAGTTTAGGAACTCGAGTGCTTTATGTATCAAGTGTTGCTGCTAAAAATAAAAAGTTTAGGAACTCGTTTAGGATTTCTTTTTAATGTTGAAAAGTTGGATGCAGCCTTACTTTGGTTTGCGTATGGCCATGTTATGGTTCAATTCATACCATTCTATCGTATGGAAGTAATATTTCCTTTTGAACCATTTTACTGTTCTAATTGTACCATTTTATTATGTGGCAATAATCGGCTCACATCGAACCATTTTGCTGTTCAATTTAAGCAATGCTGCCATTCAAATTATACCATTTTATCGCTTCACAATATGGTTCAAGTTAAGCCACGCTGGGGTGACCCACCGGTGGATCATGCTAGATTGTCTCATCGGGCTGCGCACCGGAGTAAAAACTGGTAACAAATAAATTTCATTTTTTGTTTTTTTTCCGGGAATGATAAAAATCCAAACCTACCAATTGTTTTCAACGGATGCAATTTTTATATTGAATTGCTTCTTCGCTGCGATAAATTTCCTTACAGTGAATTGTTATTGTTGAGAATAGATTAACTCCTCCCGAATATTATCTAATATTGAAATAGTTCTTCTACCAGTATTTTCTCTTTTCCGTCCCGCTTTCAGGCGCAACACCCGGTGTGAACGTGTTAATGTAGATCAAGTTTAACCACGTTACCGTACAAACAATATTCTATTGAACCATTTCGCAGTTCGAGTTGTACCATTTTATCATGCAACAGTAATATGGTTCAACTTGACAAATTTATTAAAGTTAATTTGTGCAATATTAAATTGATGGAATAATTGCGCAAAAAGTTTCG
This sequence comes from Parasteatoda tepidariorum, assembly GCF_043381705.1. Classification (NCBI taxonomy): domain Eukaryota; kingdom Metazoa; phylum Arthropoda; class Arachnida; order Araneae; family Theridiidae; genus Parasteatoda; species Parasteatoda tepidariorum. Next base: position 84,234,021 of record NC_092209.1, on the reverse strand, counting down.
TAGACTTTCTGTTAACTTCGCTATATCATTACAAAGAAAAGAAGTGGTAAATGATATGAGTTTTTAAAGATCATCGATTTAATTATTACGTTTTTAGTGTCAGAAGAGATGGAATCTGATTCCTGAGGAATAATCTACTCAAATTTTAATGAAATGAATTATAATGTAAATTTTGCTTTATGCAAAGTTACATCTTTTATTTCAATTTAATCCAAAAATTAGATTACTAGAATAAAAGGCAGGGTACGATTCTTTTACGTGAGCATAGGACGGAGTTTGCAATTTACTTTATTTGTGGACAAGAAGAGAGTGGGAGTCCGAAATTATGAAAATGTGCTTACTTAATATTTGAAAGAACCCCCAAAAAAGTATATAAATTCTATACAAAAAGAAACTTACTTGTACTAGGCATCGACGGCAAAGTTTCGCTGCTACCAAAGATTTGGCGACCCATCTTGCAGCATATGCTGCAGATCTGTCTACTTTAGTTGGATCTTTTCCTGAGAAGGCTCCTCCTCCGTGGGCTCCCCACCCTCCGTAGGTGTCCACAATTATTTTTCGCCCAGTAAGTCCAGCATCAACCTACAAGGAAAACAAAGATTATTATATGTTCCTTATAGTTATTGTTGGTTTCGTATTTTTCTTGGAAGATTTATTCTTACCTTGGGTCCTCCATTGACGAATATTCCGCATGGATTTATGTAATAAATAGTTTGCTCGTCCCTCATATGTTTAGGAATAACTTCTAGAACAACCCTTTGCATCACTTGTGTTCGAAGTTCTTCTAAGGTAATGTCGTTCGTGTGCTGTGTTGACACAACAACTGTGTGTACGCGTTGAGGTACTGCAGCTCCTTGATCAAACACGTACTCGCACGTCACCTGCAAAATCGTGGTTTAGTTTTTATCCACACTTTCCTTTAGTTGTATATTTAGTCCATTGTATTCATTAACTTTTCACTACATTCATTTTTTTCAGTTGATATACAGGGTTATTCATAATTCCCTCCGGGGTTTCGAAGCGTTGTAGTAAAAAAACGAAGACGAATATGGCAAAAAAGAACATATGAAATTATTCCGAAAGTATTCAAGTTTTAACTTAAGCAGTTGCCGGTAGATGGCAGTAGCATGTTCCACTGAAGCCAGTTGTAGTAAAGAAAAATGGCGTTTACAGGCGGAGGGAATTATGAATAACCCTGTATTTATAGTCTACTAAATTCTTTACTTTTAGTTAGACCTGAAAATTTTAAATTAGTTGTAGGGCAAGTATAATACTAAGACCAGGCAACAACAAATGTCGCCGGTTACATTTAAATTATATTTCATAATTAAGTATGTTTTATTATTTTTTATGCAATGAAAAACTACAAATATGAAAAACACAAAATTTGTAGCTACAAATATGAAAACTTACTTGTGATTTTGAATCGGGACCAGCCCAAGGAAATGTTCCGTTTCTTCGTAATTCGCCGAGTTTAGAATTAAGTTTGTGTGCGAGCATGATGGTGAGTGGCATGAGTTCTTCAGTTTCATCACTGGCATACCCGAACATTAGACCCTGAAAGAAAAAAAATTGCTTAAATGAAGTTATATTTATTGTGTTTTAATCTTTCAAAATGCCTTCTTCAGAACGTTTTACCCATAATTATTATTAAGTGCTATTATTATTCCCATACAGTTACAAGCTTATTTACACAATTAGTTGGTCACAAAATAGTGGAGCCGTGGTCTTCCTGGCTCACTACAGGCTGTTGCGGGAATGCTCTACTTTAATTATTCTATTAATTGTTCAGTCTGTATGTTACCGGCAAAGTTGTTAAACCGGCATATTAATGCCAAAAACCAATCAGAAAAATAGGAAATGGTTAAACATGTTACGCGTTGATTAAGCATTGCATTTAATAAAAAACTGCGAGGTATTGAATAGCATTACTTCGTGTTTTCAATTTGTATGATAGTAATTTATTTTATAACCGTCATTGAATAGCCGACCCAATCTTGGGTTTACGACTACTAATGTTCAACTCCGTAACCTCGTAATTTTGAACCAATCCAGCAGACAAGGTAACTCCTGGATCAGTACCCCCAGAGGTATGATTTGTTATGGGAACAGAGAGGACATTGTGACTCGACAGATTTAACATGCATCAATCACCATTTACTACATATTACCATTACTTCGGCCGGCGAGGATCGAACCCACAACCTGTTGGACATGGGCCCAGTGCCCTACCAACCAGGCTATCCCGGCCATAGTAATTTATTATAGTATTGGTTGAAAATACCTTTTTCATGTAAAAAGTAGATTCATTTTTTTTTTCAAATTAGAAAGGCTTAAATTTTTAGTAATCGCCAATATTACTAATAATAACCCGAAAGGGACGCCTGCAGAACCATTGTCCGATATGCCCTACACTGATGTTTGTTCTAATCGAATATTATCAAAAATAACTAAATAAGTCAGTTAAAATAAAATATGAATGCGTAAAAAATTAGATTTATTAAATAATGAAAATGTTATTTTTATTTGATCGTCAACTTAGTAACCTTTTATAAAAGAAAAGAAAATGCGAAGAAAAATTACGCATTGTCTTTTTCTCCGTCATTTACATCCACAAAATCATAATATCATATTTTGCGTTCAAATTAGTATACAATGCAGCATTTTGTACATAGTCCACAACAAATTTAGAATACGAACATCCATTGCTCAGATAATAATTATTGGTTTGTGATAAATAATGTGCAATTAAAAACTCTCTTGATTCTAATCTTTTAAAATAATCAGAAAAAATTGTTTAGAATCTTAATTTTTAGATATAATTTATGAGAACAAACTATTTTTTATATAGATTTTTTCGTCTTTTAGACGCAGTAGTTTTTCTATTATTTTATTTGTACAAATTCAACAAATACTCTTTTATATATTTACCTGATCCCCTGCTCCAATATCATCTTCGTGTTTATCGACGTGTACGATGTTGGCGATTTCTTCATGCTGTTCATGGATTGCTATTTCGATCTCACAGTTTTTGTAATCTAAACCTAACAAATAAATTATATATACATATATATATTTGTAAAATCGGTTAAAAGAAAGGATGGAATAAATTCGAATATTTTTCATACATAGGAGTGTGTAAAATTCATTCGCATATTTCTTACCTTTTGATGCATCATCGTAGCCAACATGTCGTACGACATCTCTTATTACTTTCTCGTAATCGACGTGTGCACGAGATGTTATTTCCCCGCATACCAAAACTTTGCCTCCTTTGGTAACAGACTCTGAAAAGAAAAGGAGTAACTTCAGTTTATAAGTATCAAAAAAAAATTAATTAAAACAATTATTCTGATACAAATTGTTTTAAATAGAGAACATTCAAGGGAGTTTTCTACTATTAATGCTAAATAATGTTTCTTTTCCGTCCGAAAACTTTTAAATGGCCCAACTACAAGATTTGCAAAAATAATATATTTATAACAAAATAAAGACAAGAAAGAATAATAAAAGAAAAGAGAGATTAAGACACTAAATGTAGTGATATATTTTGCTTTATCTATATTAATACAATATTAGAAAGCACTCTTTTTTGTGGATATAATCGTGAGAGCTGATGACGAGATTATATCTTTCCTTATTTTTTTTTCTTATTTTTTTTTATTTTTAAATACTTTTTTAAAATATTTTATTTATTAATAATTTTTTCTTTTCTCTTTAAATATATTTAGATATAAGCGTTTTATTTAATATATAATGACATTCAATCAAGGAATATTAAATATTGTGGCATAATAATGTATGAAGATAGAAAATTACATTCCTTTTTTTTTATTATTATTATTAATTTTTTCTTTTTTTTTAAGACGTTATTTTGCAGGTTTATTTCTTACAAGAAATTTTCACAGTTTAATACTACATTTATGTTTCCATTATTTTACATATTTTGATCACAACTTTATTTATACTTGCGTGTTTTGAACACAACTATATTTATTTTATCATTCTACATATTTTATCCACATCTATATTTATATGTTATTTCACCCAACTCTATATTTACGTGTTTTGAACACAATTATATTAAATTAACATATTTATAGTTATATATTTTGAGCACAGTGTAAGAGTCCTAAAAAATTCGGATAACATAAGCATTAATAACATAACAGCACAACGAGATCAATAAAAAAAGCAGACGATAATTTTGGAACTTCTTGAAGTTGATTGTTTTTCAGACTGAGTTTTTGTTAGATGAGGTTTACTAACCCGTGTAGCAGTAAGTAGTGAAGCATAGGTAGAATCCGTTAGACGAGATGTAAAAGAAGTTTTGAATAATATCATTGCCCAAGAATTTTCAGTATTTGTTTCTGATGTCTTTTTGTGGAATGAATTCGTTGGAAATGGTAAAAGCCTTCTTGATATTAAATATATATTATATTTCATTAGGTTGTCTTATGGAATATTTTAAGTAGTGTTGAAAACTTAGGTGTATGTTCAGAAGTTTTTATTTTGAATAATTTTGTATTTTTATAGAAATAGAAACTTAGTTACGAAGTAATTATTTCGATATATTTTTGATCTTTTCTAAAATGGCTGTAAAAACCTTAAACATAAATGGTGGTATGTGCCACATACTGTTTTTCGAACAATATAATATTAATATTATACGGTACTCAAAGTTATATGGCTAAAGCGGTGAGTGAGGAAGTAGTACAGCATGTAACGAAGCATTGGGATAAGTTTTCTTTCTTATCTCATGACAGAGATGGAAATAACTTTAATACTTCTGTTGTCTACTGTGCTGAAGTTTCCCGAACTCATATTTACGGTGATTTGTGGGATTTAAAATTATTACTAAAAATTCAATATTAATATTAATTGATAGTTAAACTTGAAATCAAAGTACTTCCGCGTAGGTATAGCTAGAAGGTGAAAAAAATGGGTTAATATGTTGTTTAAAACGAATAATAGATTTAGAATTGAAGGAGAAGTTAAAGAATTAGAAAATTTAAATACAGTTGTGCTGAGCATTCGGCATGGTTACTGGCTGCGGTCAGTGTGCGGTGGGTGATCACTTTGATTAGCCTGCGTAGGGACCCGAGGGTGCGCGGTATCAGTCCTCGTTAAACTGTTCTACCGTAAAGTGCTCGACTTCGCTCGCAGGTCGTCTTGCTTCCAAAGCAGGGGAGCCATTCCCTCTACAGGGGATCAAAATCGTGATGGCGTGTCTTCGGATCATCCTCAGGGATGTTTCCCAGACCGTCGCCAATAGCCTATTGTGCTGTTCTAGTGCGACGCCAATAAAGTTACGTTACCTCGGCATGGTTACCATTAAAATTTATATATTACACGCTAATTTTGAAAGGTGACCAAGTTGGTCGCCAAAGGCGGCTAGTATTTTTAGTGTATCACAAGATTAAATACCAGAAAGATAATTAATAAATGATACACAATATATAATAATGTTATTAGATGAGATTTAAAGTTTCTTTCCACAGAAGTTAATTAAAAGTTCCTTTCCGCATAATTTAAATTAATATTTGTATATTAATTAAATTTTAATTACATTATATTTTGACGTAACGGCCCGAACAAAATATCGGTCCCTAAATTCATATAATTGGTAAGTGATTATTTTTCCAATGCTTTTTTTACCAGGTGTGTTTTTTTTTCTTTCTGTGATTCTAAATGCTTACCACAGGCGACTTTGGAACAAGGATCTTGTTTTAAATGAGCATCCAGGATAGCATCACTAAGTTGATCGCAGAGTTTATCTGAAAAAAAAAAAGTAATCATGTGAGTTCATCTGTAAGTTGCAGTGGTGAAAAATTAAAAACTGATTCTTTAGCGAAGTTATTTAACTTTAATTTTTTACGAAGAAAAAACTGAAAGAAATTAAAGAAAACGAATCATATTATTATTTTATTTTAATTTACAATTGTTATTTTTTGCAGTTATAGGTAGTTTTAAATAAAAAACGAATTGTTTTATGCGATGAATGACACATTTTCAAAAATAATTTATTGTGTATTAATTATTATTTAGAAAAGAAAAAAAAATGAAGTTGAATATTGAAATCGCGTCAACACCTATGAAAGAAGCTAATATTTTTTTTAAATTAAAAGTTAGATTAGGTATATAAATAATTTTTTTGATTTGAAATGTCTCCATTGCTATGCAACTTTATATAGTCCTTAATCTTTTAAAATCCTCGTTAAAATTGAAGTAAAAAAATATACACATTGGGGCTTCTTTTATAGTATTTAAGTGAGTGAATAAAAACGAACAAAAGCGTTAACAAAAGATGACGAATTAAGTATTTCGGATGGCGGATTTAAAACATCAAAACCAGTGTGATCGTCGAAGGTATTTTCTAATAGTTACCTTTAACGCCTCTTAATTTCCACCGGCATTCAAACTGATTTTTGTGTTTTTAATCTCTCTTGACCATCAAAAATTCTAAAACTGTAATCTTCTTTACTACCATTTTTATTACGAAACAGAATATTCTAACAAGTAAATATTTGACTAAAGCTTTTCAAACAAATATAACAATGAAATTTTAGATCTTTAAAATTTAAGTCTCCTTCACATTTAAGGAAAACTTAAGAACACTTTGTTGAAACTTTGTTTTACTATTGAATAATTTCCGAATGCATGTTAATAAAAATGAGTTTATCGTATGAATTTAGTTGTGAAGTTTCCTTGGGTTTTTTTTTAAATTAATAATTTTTTAATTAAATTACACTTTCTTGCCACATCCAGTGATTATGCAACTCGTTTAAAGGGCATTTAATGGAAGAGTTCGTCAGTTTCACTCTTAAAACATGAGCACCACTATACCGGAAAAAAATTATATAGTATAAATAATCATCATATATTAAATTTCATGATCGGAAACTAAGTGATGATCATATTTCTGGCACGCAATCCTTTAAAAGCTTTTATTCAGCAATGGTATATCATTAAACTTAATTTACTCGTATGACGAATTCTTGTAAAAGGTGATGAAATATATGAAGCGCTAACAAAAATTCTAACTACGCATTAATGATTTTATTCAGAACTGAATACTTATTTTCAAAAATGAATGTCTTTTCTTATATCCATCATAACGTATAAGTACTATAATAGCCCATATTCCATATAGCTATATAGTTCTACCAACAATTGTGAATGAAAACATTTATTGGAAAAAAAGTAAAATTTAAAAATCGTGAGGTGTAATAATTTATGTATTTTCAGGTATTTGTTGCTATTTAAGAAAGCTTTTTCAACAACATTCCAATTTACTTGATGAAATATCACGTTTATTTAATCGCGTCCAACGACAAGTTTTAGAAACTATCCTAGTTTAGCAACTCAGCAAGTGAAATTTGAAACATTTATTCATATATCATTCTGATGATAAGATTTGCTTAGTAGCAAAGCATTTTATTTTTCTTCTTGTTAAAACAATTTTTAAATTCTATTTTGTAGAAAAGAAATTAATGTCTGTTATTGTGAAAAACGATAATGTATATTTATTTTCATATTTTATTTCAAATGTGAAGTAATTCTAAATTAATCGTTTTCAATTTAATGAAGTGATTCATTAAACGATTAAAATTCCTAAAACGATTTAAGTATTAAAATTGAACGATATTTAATTATGCATTTTAATTATCAGACGATACGATTATATTTAAAATAAATGCAGCGGCGAACTCTTGAAACTTTCACAACTTTAATCACTTTTCATAATTTTAAAATAAAGTCTTGAAGGAAATTATGAATGTAATGATGAAACATTTTATCGAATTTTCATTATTCAGCGATTGTTAAGTCAGTATTTTCTAGAATCCACTAGTTTAAAGTGATGCAAATAATTTTAATTAAAGAAAAAACACTTAGGAAATAGAATAGCAGGTCTAGGGAGGCTTAAGGGCGATTTTAAAATGCACTTCTCTATTTACAATATCGAGTGAGAGGACTGATAATATAAGTTGATAAAATTGTATCATAACCTTGATAGATAATGCAGACACATTACAAAAGCTAAGGATTGATAACAGCTCCACAAGATAATGTGAGTATGATATAACAGATTATCGCAATGTAAACAGTCTGCTCAAACGCAGTTATAAAAGAAAAACATTTTGTAACATTTAAAGATGCGTAGCTTGGTAAAGTCCTAAAAGTAGATAAGTGTGAGATTTGATTAAAACTTATAATGAAAGTTATATAAGTTTTAATCTTTTAAATTTTTAAAAATTAGTTTTATAACAGTATAGGAAAGAATATAAGTACGGGATATTTATAAATACCTAATGGGTAGGTATTTATAAATAGTAAGAGTATCTATAGATATTTATCCCTGCCCTGGCTAAATACCAAAAATCTGATAATTTACAGTTTTCAGTCATTTTTAAAGCATAAAATCATAAATATTTATACTTCTTTGAATATTATTAAAGTCTTCAATTTAGACAAATATGAAAGCTTGAGAAGGAATATTTCAAAAATTATAACTACCCAGTAAAACAACTAAATTTTTCTGGGCATTATCACACTAAAAAAATAAGGCAAAACAGTTTGTAATTAATAAATTGATTTTATTTAAATGAGTTATTTTTCAAATTAAACAAAATGCAAGTTAAAATTCAATTTTTTTATAATGATATGATAAAACAAAGGGTATTTATTGCTTAAAAATATCAGTAACTGAGTTTTTATTACTATAATGTTTGCTATTCTAAATTAAATATTAAACTAAAGTAAACTCAGTGGCTCGACAGCCCATAGAGGGCCAAGGCCTACTGTGGCCATCTCAGTTTTCTTGACCTTGGGCTCTGGGGTGCAGGAGCAGATGTTCTGGTCAAGTGGTCAGCCGAACGCGGAACCTCCAGCATTTAGTTCCCAAGCATGCTTGGTACTCATTTATCGACCCACTGAAGGGATGAAAGGNGTTTTATCATAGATGATAAAACAAAGGGTATTTATTGCTTAAAAATATCAGTAACTGAGTTTTTATTACTATAATGTTTGCTATTCTAAATTAAACTAAACTAAACTCAGTGGCTCGACAGCCCATAGAGGGCCAGGGCCTAATGTGCCCATCTCAGTTTTCTTGACCCTGGGCTCTGGGGGGCAGGAGCAGATGTTCTGGTCAGCCGAACGCGGAACCACCAGTGTTTAGCTCCCAAGCATGCTTGGTACTCATTTATCGACCCACTGAAGGGATGAAAGGCTCTGTCAACCTTGCCTGGCCGGAGGATCGAACCCAGGACCTGTGGCACGGGAGCGCGAGGCGCTACCACTCAGCCACCGGGAGTCAAATGAAATATTATAATGTTTTACAACTTATTGCTTAAAGTTTTTAATTGAATTTACAAATTTATTTTTTACTAAACGTTCATTTAAATTGAAATCTATAGTAATTTATTATAAGATATATAAACCTAGTAATTAGCTATATATAACTGTTTATGTGTTTCAGAGATAAATAAACCATTTTTTTGGCTGAACTTCAAACATGTTACTTAAGTATTTAAATACTCAAGTACAAGGAAAAAAATATGTTTATGTATATTAAAAACTAGGATATAATAAGTTTAGGCATACTAAATAAAGTAGTAATGTTCTAGCGTTACATTAGTGGACATCTAGTTAGAAATAAGTGATAAAATTTGGTTCATAAAATTTCAAAATTACAAAAAATTCAGAAAATAAAATTTTGTCCAGATTCATAATTGTTTACCAAACTGCATGCATTTGTTAACTGCATTCTTATTTGTTAAGTACTAATCAGAATATTTTACAGTAACAAATTTTATTTAAAAAATTAAATGCTAGAAGTATTAGTATAAGTATTATAATTTTAAGTTACAAAAATAAAGTTCAATTTTTTTTTTTAATTGTGCTTTCCTGTAAGAATTTATGAACTTCAATTTTTTTCATGCATTAATTTTCACATAAAAATATGACATTTAACAATCGTAATTAAAATATAAATCTATCTTTAGAATAATCTAATTAAATAAATTAAACATGCAGTTTTATGTGAAAAAAGTAGTTTCGTTCAATTCTTCCAGGGCAGTTTTTTCAGCAGTGGAAGAAACTCGCCAACTTAGTTTAAGCTAAACATAATGAAATTTTGAAACTTTTAAGCTAAAATTCAAAAAAGCCAGCAAATTAAATCCCGCAATCTTTAAACTCTATTTTTTAATCAATTAAGAATCGTTATATAAAAGCCCATAAAAAATTTTAATCTGTTAAAAAACTTGAGAATTGTTCAAAAACACAACATCGTACCTAAACTAAATATCAAGCCGTGAAGGAAGTATGTATTAATTGTAAGCAGGAAAAACAGTAACAGATTATTGTTCTGTCATTAATTTTTTCAAACTAAATTATTCAAAACCTGGATGAATTATTGTACTTTAATAATGTAACAGTATTAATATTTGTAATAAATATACTTCCAGCAGCATTTTCCTAATTTAATCATCGTTTTAAAATCACAAAATGATATTGCAGAGAATAGTATTAAAGAAATAATTAAATATGAATTTATGGAGGATCAAGCTATTCTTAAATAAAGAAAATCAAAAATTAATAATTTAAGTTTTAATTTGGTGATACAATTTCTGGGACATATACCCATATAACTCCTCTAATATTTATGTAAGTTAGATTATCAATTTCAATGTCATTTTTCAAATTATAAAAGTTTAAAAATCATTTATAATTAAATGTATGTCATTGAAACATTTTGGCATAATAAGATAATAAAAAATTACAATCTTTTTTTTTTAACGTTATTTTGCAAGTTTATTTCTTATAAGAAGTTTTCACAGTTTTAAATTATATTTATGTTTCCATTATTCTACATATTTTGATCACAACTATATTTATACTTACGTGTTTTGAACACAACTATATTTACTTTATTATTCTACATATTTTATTCACGTCTATATTTATGTGTCTTTCACACAACTCTATATTTACGTTTTTTAACACAACTATAATAAACTTATTATTATTCTACATACTCTGATCGCTACCATATTTACAGTTACATGTTTTGAACACAGTGATATTGCAGAGAATAGTATTGAAGAAATAATTAAATGTGAATTTATGGAGGATCAAGCTATTCTAAATCAAAAATTAATAATTTAAGAGTTAAATTGGTGATGCAATTTCTAGGACAATTACCCATATAACTACTCTAATATTTATGTAAGTTAGATTATCAATTTGAAGGTCATTTTTCGAATTATAAAAGTTTAAAAATCATTTATAATTAAATGTATGTCATTGAAACATTTTGGCACAATAATGTAAGAGAATAAAAAATCACGAATCGTTTTAAAGTCACGAAATGATATTTTGCAGAGAATAGTATTGAAGAAATAATTAAATGTGAATTTATGGAGGATCAAGCTATTCTTAAATAAAGAAAATCAAAAAATTATAATTTACGTGTTAAGTTGATGATACAATTTCTAGGACAATTACCCATAAAATTCCTCTAATATTTATGTAAGTTAGATTATCAATTTGAATGTCATTTTTTGAATTATAAAAGTTTAAAAATCATCGAAATGATATTACAGAGAATAGTATTGAAGAAATAATTAAATGTGCATTTATGGGGGATCAAGCTGTTCTTAAATAAAGAAAATTTAAAAATTAATAATTTAAGTGTTAAATTGGTGATACAATTTCTAGGACAATTACCCATATAACTACTCTAATATTTATGTAAGTTATATTATCAATTTGAATGTCATTTTTCGAATTATAAAAGTTTAAAAAACATCTATGATTAAATGTAGGTCATTGAAACACCAATATGCCTCTCAATTTTCGTTGTAATTAGTAATCCATTAGAGAGATTAAAGTGTAAGAATTGATTTACCTGGATGCCCTTCACCCACTGATTCTGAAGTGAAAAGAAAGGGCTCTGCTGCTCCATGATGTTCCCTGGAGCCATCAAGCAAGCTAACGTTTTGCTCGTTTCGTACCATTTTGTGTTCTGTGTTCACCAACGCTTACCGTTTCTATATAAACTGCACCGCAACCTTCCTGAAATCGAAAAGAAAGGCCTGTTGAAACACAAGGCTCAGTGATGTAGCAATTTTTTGTCGTCTTTCTTTCAATTTGCTGAAATTATCTTATCGCTCAGAGAGTCCTTTTGCGTCATGGGACAGTGGATGATTAAGTAATCTTACAGTCGCCTCGTGGGAAAAAAGGCGACTTGTGTTTTTTTTTAATAAATCGATTTTGCAGTCTTGCATCATCCTCAATTGTTAGAGAAAATTTTTATTCCGAATGGCAGACAAACAGAAGTTTTCTGTTTACGTTCTGTTCTTCGTAAGTAAACAGTGCGGTCAGGAAAGGTCTTGTTTGTTGCTATCCTTCTGAAAGGTTTACTGAACTCTAAAAACACTAATATGATTCCTAAATTTTAAGAATTTTGTTTACAATTTGGAATTTTCTTCATCCACTTGAGAGCTTAGTCGATGAATGTTCTAAGTGACATTTAAAATAATTAGCTTTATATTTTATACTCGTTGACAATAAAAAAAATAACGAATAAGTATTATTAAAGATTCTCGTTGAATGTTTAGTGACAAATGCACTTGAACCATCTTTATCTCAGAAATAAAGAAGGTTTAAGCTCATTTGGCAACATGATAAATATGTATAATATGATTTTCGTTTACAAAGTATGGAGTTTTTAATTAAAATGGAATTTTCTTCATCCATTCGACAGCTGAGTTTTGATGAAAGTTCTAACTTACCTTAAGAAGTAATTGGATTTAAAGTGTACAGGTTAAGAATAGGAAATATAAATTATAATTTTCTAATGTTTCTCGAAGATTTTTTAATGCCAATTGCAGTTAAACCTTTTTCTTCTCAGAAATAGAGAAGGTTTAAGAACATCTGACAGCGTAATAAACACCATATATAATATAATTCTCAAATGTTAAGAATTTTGTTGATAAGTATGGGATTTTGATTTTCTTTATTTACTCAAGAGTTGAGTTGAGGTTCTAACTTACATTTGAATAAATTATATTTAAAGTGCATAGGTTAGCAGCAGGAAATATAGATTTTATATTATTTTAGCCGTCGCTGAACTGCCAACCCAATGTTTACGACTACTAATGGTCAACCCCGTAGCCTTGTAATTTTGAACCAATCCAGGACACAAGAAAACTCCTGGATTAGTACCCCCAGAGGTATTGATTTGTTATGGGAACATGGAGGAGTTTGCGAACTCCACAGATTTAACGTGCATCAGTCACCATTTACAACACGGGGAGTCTTCGGCCGGCGGGGATCGAACCCACGAACTCTTGGACATGGGCCCAGTGCCCTACCAACCAGGCTATCCCGGCCTAGGAAATATAGATTATAGTTTTCCAATGTTTCTCGTTAATTGTTACGTGCCAAATGCACTTTTTTTCCATCTCAGAAATAAAGAAGTTTCAAGCGCATTTAGAAACGTTGGAAACGTTATGTCTGCCAACTATGTATGTTCACAGTAAATTGAGAACATTGAGTCAAATTTGAATTAAATCGGTTAAAAATCTTACTAGTTAGAGCGTGCTAGATATAGCGAGTAAGAGAAACGCAGTTACATGTAAATTGCGTTTAAAGTTTTGGAATCAGTAATCCATATAAATTAATACATAAAAATTTGCAACTAACTATAATGAATCAATACCAGGTCCATAAGATGCTTCTTCTCCATCATTTTCAGCAGTCTCAAGTGCCCTTTCTAACCCCTTTTGTTACAGACCTACCCTCATCTGACCAATCATAAATTATTTGTGTAGCAGCTGAAATTCTGAGGTCATCTTTACTTTGAGTATATTCTTTATCTGCTGAGCCTATATTTAAATCGAATTGTTACGAAACTGTTAATAACACTTTGCAACCTTCATTAAAAATTATTATTTCAGCTAAATATACGTTGCACCTTCAACGATTTATATTGAAAGAATCATTAATTTTTTTCATACATAATTTAAAGACATTATATCAATATAATAGTTAAAAGGATATATTTTCCTAAAATGTTTTGATAGGAGTGAAAAATCCTTTTATTAACTGAGGCCACAAATTCACTTTTTCATGCATGTTACAGCGTGTCCTGCGTCGCTTTCTACACTTGTGTTACTTTTAAATTTTTTCGAAAATCAATTCAATATTTTTGTGTAATATTCTTAAAAGGATAAATTATCAAAAAATGCAATTTTTTTTTTTTTGAAAATTTTACTGTGTTGTTCCCTCTTTAATTCTTTTGTCTCATCAAGCTGATAAAAGGCAAGGCCACATGATGTCTGAGTTGCTAAGGAAGAATTTTACCTTGTCTTGTCGACTCAAAAAAATGTTCTAGATATAGATTAACGGAACAAATGGGTTCAATTATACAACTTAACATTTTCATGAGCATTGATTGTACATATAAACAACAGCATGAAATGAAACGAACGAAAGAACTATTGAGCAATGCTAATATCTCACTTCGTATTTCGATAACATAATCTAGATTAAAAAGAGAAAAAAATATCATCATTGTATTTTCACTCGTGATGACTCCGATAAAATAAAAGACAATCTTGAGTTATCGATTATTGTCACATTAACTTTCGTTCCAGATTAAATCAATGTTTCAAATTCAGGAAGAATATATACCTAAACGATAAAAATCAGAAAGGCTTCTTCCTGATCTTTATCGATTAAAAAAAAATACTTACTCTATGTGTCAGACTATATAGGAAACATAAATAAAAGGGTTAAGCCCTTGGATTTAAAGCTAAAAAGAAACATCACCTTTATATAATATGAAATTACATTAAAAAAAGAAGCAACAATAATGGTTTATTATATTTTTATATTTATAATTATTTTAATTAAATATCGCCAAACAATAAACTCAATCGACTTCTTCCTTTTAACTATACTAAAAATAATTTTAGTGTCAAGTGTTCAGACAATAAAGAGAACAAAAATGCTGTTGAAAGGTAAGGGATATGATGTGGACACTCAAAATGCGTGAGAGAGCTGTCTGCCTTTTCCACGAAATATTGAGCTGATAACACCATCGATATCTTTTTCCAAAGAACCAAAAATGATCAAGTGGAACTATCCTTCTTAAGTGGAAGTAGTTCTATCCTTTTGATTGAGAAGATTTCTGTGAAAGTTAGGCTACGCGAAAGGTGGTTTGATTCGATCACTGAAACTTCATAGAATAAAAGTTAGGAGGAGAATCACCCTGTAAGAAAACGAACTAACGACAAATCTAGTGTTGGAGACAATACCCCACCTAGACGATATAATATTTATTTATGTTACCTGCCTTCAATCTAAGTTGTTTCATTTAAGTTACTCATCCAATTTAAAATGTTTTATAGCCTCTCCTGTTCTACAGGAGAGGTCATGAACTTCAATCACTTGATGGTTTGCGCATTCCTGAGCGACATTACTAATTCTTAGATCATTGACAAGCAACGTTACTAATTCTTAGGTCATCCCTAAGCAACATGACTAATTCTTAGGTCATTGACAAGCAACATTACTAATTCTTAAATCATTGATAACTATCACATGAAGGTTTCTTAGTACCGGTCTGCTGGACGGAAAATGACCCGTGAGGCCATCTCCTCGACAAAAGAAAAAATATTTTGTTTACTTACGTTTATTTCCTCTTTATTTTATTTTCATTCTGTTCTATGATAAATTCTAGTAAAAGCACAAGGAAGAAAATATCTATATTAAGAATGCATTGAAAGGAATTTATGTAGTGATTATACGAAATAACATGGATTCAGGCTGCGGTCAGTGTGTGGGTGGGTGACCACTTGGATCAGTCTGCGAGCGTGTGCGGTATTGGCCCTCGTTAAACTGTTCTACCGTAAAGTGCTCAACTTCGCTTGCAGGTCGTCGGGCTACCGAAGCGGGGGTGCCATCCCCGCTGCAGAGGATCAAAATTGTGATGGCATGTCTTCGGATCATCCTCAGGGATGCTTCCCAGACCGTCGCCAATAGCCCATAGTGCAGCTCTAATGCGACGTAAATGAACTACAACAATTAGTAAATTTTTTCTATTAAATTTAAAAGCATTAATGCTGCATGTCAAAGATATAAATATATATTATATTCAACATAAAAATAAATTTTAAAAAAAGTTAAAACATTTTTCATATCATAATTTTCTTTAAGGGCTAAGAAAAATGTTACATTCTTTGTCCTCAGTAACACTCTACATTTTTTTTTAAATCAGCCAATAAATTTTTGTCATTAAAATGAAACAAATAACTGAACAATTAAAGAAACATTATTTTTAAAAAAATGAAGAAAAAAAAACGATAACTTACCATTTACTTAGTAGTAGTTATGCTTTTTACCACAGTGGGGCGCTCTATACATTTAGTCAGAATGTATTTTCATTTTGCCACGTTTAAAATAATGTGTCGCTTTTTACACACTTTATCATAAATATGGAAACTCTTTATATATGGTTATTTTATCTGATTCAAAGCCACATACAAAAATACATTTTTTTCTGAAGCATATATATCATTCATATTGTGAGTATAAAATTATCGTATCTATTGAAAAATATTTATAAAGAGAAAGATTGTTTGTGATTTCATGACTTAAATTTAACATATCTAAGATGATTTATATTTTCAATTCATTTCTTAAATCTATTTGAGCATCTTATCAAGTACATTTCTACTAAATAGGATCTCATAATTTAATTTCGTAGTAACACGATGCTTGCAGCATTCCGTATTTTGTGCATAAATTTTAATATGTAGAGTATGTGACACTTACCATCACATTTAAAATATTATAAATAATATGGAGAAAAATAATATTTCAAGAAAAAAATACTTAGAAAGGGAGCAAAAGTAAACACAATAACAGACGAAATTATGATTGAATACCTGCAAGCGACGTCACATGTGGGTAAATCATGTAGCACAAATTTGCAGCCAATCAGGTTGAACACACACGCATGACGTCACTTGTAGGCAGATCCGAAAATTTATTCTGAAAATCGATAATAAACCAAATCTAATCACTGTAACATTAACACGCTATGCTCCAAACACGTGATTAGGAACAACCATGTGATTTCAAAGGTATTCTTACTGAGTTGCAAATAGTACCTAATTCAATTTTGTGATCTAGAAACTTGTTGTTTTAAATTTTAAACATATTTAAAATATTTCGAAAAGTCACTAACTTGTTGAACTAGTAGGCGATAACAATTTTTATTTATTTTGAGGCATTAAACTATTAAAAATTTGCAGCTAGTGGCACTTTTAACAAATCATCAAATACTAGCAATAAAAGAATACCAGTTTATTTTTTTATACTTGTAAGTAGCTCCCAAAATGGTGGGAGCATACTACTGATCTAAGCTCTAACAATAATTAAATTTTAATTTAATCACGATGAAATTTTTAGAATGAATATTTAATTCTGTCTACTGACAAGAATTAATATAAATTATTGCGAAATTCTTCAATAAGTACGATAAAAAATTGTTCAAGAGGCCAATTTGGAACATTCGTGATGTTGATTGAGCCAATGTCATACCTTGATTTTTGCAAATAAAAATGAGCGAACAAAGTGTTTCTATATTAGGCGATTGCTTGATAATATCCTTAACATACAACAGCACTAGATTAAGTTATTTTTTACTGAGTGAAACTTTTTTATAAAATGCCTAAATCTTTTCTAAATGAAAATTTACAATTTTGCAGAATAACTCTGTTTTATATAAATTAACTTATAGGTGCTTTAAACTCATTTAAACATACTTAAAATATTTTTTGTAAATAGTTAGAGGCTTGTTTCGCTCTCCAACCCCTATACATGTTTTTCATTCATCATTTTTACCCTTTGAAAAGTCAATGTTTTCCACAAAAACAAGCAAAATATACAATTTTTATATTTTTATATAAAAACATTTTGTCGATTTATTAATCATAACGAAATGAACGATAAACCCGAATTTAAAAAATAATCATTCAAAGTTGAAATAAAATTAAAATAAGGATTACAAAATGTGTGATTTAATAAGAAGAAATAAATTAGACAGAATTTTACTCGTTAACGAGACTTACTACAGTTCACATGGAGAATTTTTCTCTCTCTTGAATGTAGATTTTTTTTTTTTTAAATTTCAAAATAAATATTAAAATTTATAAGTGACAAAATCATATTGTCTTTCATTGTTACTTTAGGCATAAACTTCAGCGCGAGTTAAAAAATAATATCTCGAGAGAGATAAAATATTTTTTTTTCTGGAGTAATAGATAAATAATCAATATTTAAAGTGAAAAAAAAAGGGAGAAAAAATCTACGGAAGACGCACTTTAAATTCCATAACTTTCAAATTAATCGAGATTTCGATAGAAAGAAAAAACGCGTTCAGTTAGGAAATGAAAATTACTCTTTCTGCTCATTAAATAACTCTGTAGCTGCATTTCAATGGGTAGTAGATCGACTTAGAGGCTATTTCTTAACAATTTGAACGAATTCTTGAACTAAATATCGAATGTTAAACTTTTTTATTCATTGCTGAAATTCTGCCACCTCTTGGCCAGCGGAAGGTATTTTATTTCTCTTCTACCACCCAAAATAACCAGATATAAACTTACCTACCAACCACCTAAGAATTCTATCCCAGAACTTAATTACAACCGGGTAATTTCAAGTACCATAGCCAGACTATACACAGGACACTTTAAAGGAATGAAAATATTCCCTAATAGGTCATATTTTTAATTGTCCTTCTACAATGGCTGAACTCTACAACATAGACCCAAACCCCACATACTATCAACCGCTCTATTTGCCGAGGGTCTTTGACATTGCCAGAACTGTTTCGGATGCCTTCGGTGCTATTCGATTCTTCTGCACTTCTTGGTCAAGATAACAACATTAAAAAAAAACATTATTTATTAAGTGAATATTATAATAGTGAAAGATAAATACTAAATACACTTAATTATACATTTGAACTTTCGGCTATCAAAATATTAAATTAAGCAAAACGTTATTCTTTCATGAAATGAAACTGCATTGACACACATATTTTATCTTTAACCTAATCTAAATTTATATTGATACACTAAGAATAATTTCCCAGGAGCCCTTGAATCCGACGAAATATTAAAATATCTCCGACGTCATTCTTTATTATCATTATCAGAAACGTGACGATGTTAACCGGTTCCATCCAAACTAAAACCTAGAAAAGTACCTTGGATAAATTTTTAATCTCATCTGCTTGGAAAATTTTTTTAATTATTTCTCTAAAAATAATAGTAAATTGTGTCAATGATTCATCAGCCATAAAAATAAAAAAAACATTTTCCAAAGATTATCAGATCTTTACAAATGATGTATTTTACGTCGTAGTAAAAATTCTTTTAAATTAAATGAATTGAACCAAATGAATTATGTGAAAACGTTTGTGGAACAATTTTCTTTGCGGATCGTTTTTTGTACACTCAGAAGAATGCCAGGACTTATATCTTATACATATATTTAGTTTCTGGATTATTATTATATTGTTTTCGTGGGCCATTTAAGGCAAGGAGTGTGATTGTTCTTGTTTTCCAGTGGCGCCATCTATGGCCGAGAATTCAACTTTTGCAACACCCATACGTCACACCCGTTGATACCCATTCATACACCTATTCATTCATCCACAGATCGCAATTTTGACCTGAACCAGAGAACGATCAATCTCCAATTTAATACCCACAGAGGTATAATTTTTTTTTAAATGAGAACATGGAGGACTTTGTGACCAGACAGTTTCAACGTGCATCAATCACCATTTACTACACAGGGAGTCTTCGACCGCCCGAATTCAAACTCCCGTTCTCACGAACGTCAGTTCAGCGCCCTGCCAACTGCTCTATCCCGGCCATTATCTATGAAAAAAGATTTAACTAAGCACAGATCGGTGGTTCAAATTAATTAACTAAACACATTATTTTAAAACAAAACAAACTTTAATAGATAATGATATGAAAATACGAAGATAGTCAGTATTATAAGGGCTGACATTTCCCTTCAACATTCATCTAATCAAATCCAAATTATAATGACACACAAAGAAAAATATGTAATTAAATTAATAGGAGAGCGCCATCTCGTGGCATTCCGCGACAATCTAATATATATAATCCTCTTACGTGGCTCCCAAATTTTGACTGTATTTCTTTTCCGCCGGTGGCAACGTTTGCTTCGTTTTGTTTACGTTACTATTTCTTTTACACGGCGACAAAAAAAAGCTTCATTACAACTCCCCGAATGGCACCGCTAGAAAATCAACCAATGATTGCGGTTAAAAGTGTCACATGCCAAATCTAGTTGAGGTGGCTCAACATATAGCGCTTTTAAAAACGGAAACTGAAATAACCAGAGAGCATCAGCTGCTGCAATCTCATACTATTAAGCTTGGCAGAAGTGAGTAGTCTTTGTCGATAGATCTCTATTTTAGTATTTTGTCGAAAGCGCTTTTTTTCACAAATTTATATATTACGAATTTATTTGACGATTTTTGATTTATATCACGAATTATACTATAGCACATTTCTAATAGGTTTAACGAATTACATGTCATTTATTTGAATTCAAATTCATTTTAATGACTTAGTATTTACTAAAAAGATGTAATTTTTTTAAAAAAAAAACGTTTTTATATGGATTTCAATGATTGTTTTGAATTCTTAGAATTTCGTGCATTAGCAATGTACCTAAGTTAGTAGCGAGCGAAGCGAGCTTGGTTTGCGAAGCAAACCATATAAGATTGCGTAGCAATTTTCGGGGGTTGGCGAGCGTTAGCGAACAAGGGGCACAGCCCACTAGTTATAAATATTATTTACAATTATACAAATTTAAAAAGAAGAAGCAGTCTAAATTTCTACTTCTGGAGCCAAAATGATTTCTATATTCTATACACATCCGTCCGTAATATATCCTCACGTTAGAGTCCTCTTTTTAACTCCTCTTCTATCCTACGATAGGGAAACGACACTTCCCATGTCCCTAACCCGTTTAACCCCCCGTTTAAGGATTATTCAGATGGAATCAGAGTCCCCCCTCCCTTGCAGAGTTAATCTTGTGTAACCTTCTTTCTCTGGTCGTACAAGTGAAACCTAAAATAACAATTGTAAACCTATCCCTGCACAAAATAACGAAAACATGCGTACATCTCCATACTCAAAGAAATTGACCTCATCATACATCAATAATAATAAAAATATACTTTAGATATACTTAACAAACTAAACAAAAAAATTTTAAACCTAATATAAAAGCACCTAAATTTTTTAAACTCAAAACAATAAAATCACATTTAACAGGCATAAATAATAAAATATCCATGCATAAAAATCAAAAAGATAGTAATTGGCACACAAAACTAAAAGTCCAAATTGCCCGAATGTTCACTCTTTCAACTTCATTGACCTAATTCCAGCGAACTCATCCCTTTTGACATTACTCCCTCTATTATCTCTTTCACTTGGCTAGTAAATTCTTTTGTCCTAGTTTCTCGCTCAGCATCCCCTCGTTAAAAAATAAACTCTTATTTTCCCCTGCAACGGGTCGGTTTTAATTTTTATATCAGGAATGCCACTTTAAGCCACGGAGGTTTGGTTCAATCGTGTCCATGATTTTTCCATTTCCTTCCTGAAGGGCAATTCCACCCTTCTCGTCGCGTTAATTGGACATTTATCATTCACTTCCATCCCTCGCTAACCAGAAATCTCTTTGATTTTATTATAGTTTGTCGACGGTAAGAACTCCCCCTGCCACTAAGTCTGAGGCCGTCTGCTGCTATGAAAACAAAAATAGCGTATTTCAGGGAGGGTTAGCTTCTCTTCCCTCTAGGGCTAACACAGTAGACCAAAGAGATTCCCTTTCTCCCACCGACCGGTGCCAAAACCTGTCCTAAACAGTGACCCCACACCTCTGCTTGAAATAGATATACCACGTTACTATAGTCACCACCGCTGGTCCAGGCGAATGGCTAGGGGAGTTCTTACTTTAGACAAACTGTACTATCATTCCTCGTTTCCTGGAACATTTCTTCTCACATCTTGTCTCGTCTGACTTCGTAGCTTAAAATATCGTTTGCGCTGCACTAACTACAATATTTGAGGTCACCCTTTTGGACTATTAAGAATATAACTTAGTTTGTGAAAATCTAATCATTATAACAAAAGTTATTTAAGATGATATATTTTTCATTTTGTGCTATGTACAAATGCATAAAAAACTCATAAGTTTATGCAAAATGTACCAGGTGTTTCAAAGTGACTTACATACAGATATATACATATTCCTTTTTACTCCGAATTGGAGTTTCAATCATAGTTTTCGGTTTCACTCTATTTGTGGTTAGATATTTTGCCTCTCTTCATGCATTTCCTATTGTTTTCGATTCGTTTACAATGGTCCTGGGCCAACTATTTTTAGTAAGTAGCAAGAAATATATTCTGAAAGAATTTAAATCATGGAGAAAAATCTTTGTGTGGGAATACAGAATGTGTCACTTAAAAAAATTGATGCTTGACGGGCTTGGCTTACTCGAAATAGAATGGAAAGAACAGTTGCAAATGTAAACAAATGCCACGTTTCAGCAACCAATCAGAATCGAGATACTACGTCCCTTGCAAAGCATTCCATTATACATTTATTTTGATACTTCTCATAAAGGTGGAAAAATCTTGCAAAATATGCGTTTTTTTTTTTCAAAAATGTATTTTAGTTATTTGTCCCTTCTAAGGCTCCGCTAATTTTTTAAGGCGATGTGGTATAAATAGACTAAAATTAAATTATAGTTCTGCCTCTTAAATTGTGACTTTTTTCATTTTCCTTGGCGAAAGAAATTCGAAAAACACTATTAACAGCTAAGAAAAGATTAGGAAAAATAAATAAAAGATAATTTCTTTAAATATTGAAAAATATTTCACTTCTTGAAAGCAACCTTCAGTATTTATATATAGAATGTATCATTTTAAAATTACGAGTATTAACTCACACAAGTAATTATATCAATCTTTTCTTAAATGAAAGCAAGAATGATTTGCAAAGATTAGGGCTGATATGGAAAAGAAAAGAAAGCACATGTGATAAAAAAATAAGTGCGTATGATTTTCAAGTGGATGGTGTTGCATTTTTGGATAATATCTCGTGACGAAGCATTCTTGAAATCATGCACAAATTCTTGAGTCAGAGTTTTGTGAATGTGGATAATTTCACAATTTTCGCATTGTAAATCTGATAGTAAAATCAATTTGATACTCTCTAGAAAAGTAAAATATTTTTATTAGACTTTATTGTTTATAAAATTTGTAACAGTTTCGTATAATTAGATATGAATAGCAAATTAGTTTTCGATTTCTTTTTGAAGTTATACTTCTTATGTGACTTCCAACAAGGTTGCGTTAAACGTTTAACGCTACATTTTTATTGGCCGGGAAATCACGTGGTAGGATCGAGTTTTCCCTCATTCATTTCCATATTGTTTTGGTTCTCACTAGCATAAAAATAATAAAAGTATTGTTTTTCTATAAATATTTCTTTAGTTTGTTTTGATACACTTAGTATTTTTTATTTTCAAATCTAGTGGGTAACAATTGTAAAAAATGAGTGAAAACAATCCCACGGACGACGGATTTAAGGTTATGTCAAGGTACGTCTCTTGTGAATATCAATTGATTGTTTCTCTTTTGAAATTACATTATGACGCATTCACGTACATTATTAATACAAATAAATTTTCCAGGGCGAGACAATGAGGCTGATTCAAGAGGTCTAGGAGGGAAAAATGCACAATATTACCGTGATTACAGAGCACCGAAGCGAGCGGAGCAGGAAAAAGAGTCGTTGAATAGAACTAGTGATCCTTCTACGACTGCTGATTCTTCTACAATTAACATCGCAGGTTACGAAGTTTAACTTCTTTCGCACGGACTATTTTCTTTTTTTTTAAGTAGCTGTGTAGTGTAACAAAGACGAACTGAAAAGATGTTTAAGAAAAATTTAAAGGGCTAACTAGCATTTCAAGACAAATATAGATGCTTTCGAATTGTTTAAAATGTTTGTAGTGCTAAGTTTATCCAGTTTGAGAACATGGCCTTTTTTAAATTATTAGAATTTATTTCGGTAAAACAAGTGAAGTGATTCGGACGAGAAGCAAAAGATTAGCTAACACAAGAAACTACTCACTTATACCAATTCTCATTTTCGAAGAATGGTTTACAAAGCAAACCTTATATGGTTTGCATAGCAATCCTCGGCGGTAGAAAAGATTCAGTAAGTTATTTAAGGTATCCGATTGGGTAAAAAACAGCAATTTCAATTTTTTTTAAAAAGAGTTTTATTATCTTATTTGAATTTTAAATTCGGTTTCCAAAATCCTTTAAATTTTTTATCTCTGATTTTAAGAGCGAAACCAAAAGTAAACGAAACTAAAATGTTTTTGTTATTCTTTGAGTATTTTAACCCATTTTTTTCTTCTTCTTTTTAATAAATTACACTTTTGTGTCAAATAAAATTCACTTTTAGAAATAAATTTTTGAACTACTAATTTTTTTTTTTTTTTGGTCATAACTTTCTTACATTTCAGAATTTTCTTGCATTTCACAATTTTCACTTTTATTTTTAAAAATACTTTATACATTTTTAAACTTTATTTCAAATTTGTAATTTTAGGAATCCTGCTAACTATACTTAAAAATATAATTTTAATAACATTTTTTTTAAAAAAATAATCGGGTCGAAACCTGTTGGATACATTAATACATCACTTTAAATAAGCAAAAACTAAAAAGTAACGATTGCAATAATATTTAATTTAATGAAAGGCATTAAAATAACCACTGTTTAATGTTTTACGCAAATTGTTATAATGAAGACTAATATCATAATTATAAAAGAAACTGTTAAAATATCAAAATGAATTTTTGTAAGGCTATTAAATTAACAAAGCCCATATTTAAACATACACACTACTAAAAATTACATAATGAATTTCACAATCATGAGTAGCATACTAATCTTTAAAATCATATATATTTATGAGTGTGAATTCATAAGCATTCGGAGTTGGGTTTTTTTTTTCTATTTCGTTAGTTTTTTCGTTTTTTTTTTTTCAAATTTCTTCCAAAAGAAAAGAGTCAACCCAGATTAAGGCCAATATAAATTTCAAAATTACAAGGATACTCATCACAGAGTAAAGGATTCGCAGCCTTCTATTGACATAAAAAAATATGTATTAAAAAATATAAAAGATTTAGTAAATAATTGATTTTGGACACTAAAATTTTTTTAAAAATTTTGGAGATAATACTTTTTAGTATGTCAAGGCAAAATTGCCTTACAAAATTTAAAACATAAAAACGAGAAAATACAATTTTACACTCTCGTCAGGAAATGAGTTTAAAACTGCTGCACTAGTAAAAACAACTTTTTGCAATAAATAAAACCAAACCTGGCCAAAATATCCTGCAATACCAATACGTTAGAAAACAAGAATGGGCTCAACCTTTACCCTAAGTAAGGAAAATAGTCACTTGTCCAGCACAGCACCTGACCGACATCCGGTCTGTTACTAAAAACATATCTAATAAGGTGTATGGGGACCGGGATAGCCTGGTAGGGCACTGGGCCCATTTACAAGAGGTCGTGGGTTCGATCCCCGCCGGCCGAAGACTCCTCGCGTATTAAATGGTGACTGATGCACGTTAAATCTGTCAGGGTCACAAAGTCCTCCAAGTTCCCATAACAAAACAATACCTCTGGGGGTACTGATCCAGGAGCTCCGTTGTCTCCTGGATTGGGATCAAAATTACAAGGATACGGAGCTGAACATTGATAGTTGTAAACCCAGAATTGGGTCGGCAGTTCAGCAACGGTTATAAAATAAAATAACAGGGTGTATGATCGCTTCTAATAACTACACAACTCTCGCTTCGGCTTTTCATACTGCTTACCTAAAGCCCTAAATTACCTAGTAAAGTAGCGTCACTCTTTTCCTTGCGACCTTCGCGCCGCTTTCGACTTTGATTGGCTGTAGCCGATCACATGGTTAAACAGTCGCCATTTTGTTGACTGGTCTGTGGTCTGAACGATGATGAAGTATCACTGCACTCAATCTGTTATTTCTATTTTCTCTTTACTTTATTTTGTTTGAAAACCTTGGAATGGGTACAAATCAGCCGCAGAAAAAAATATGCCTTATTAAAGCTTCAGTTCACATTCATTTTTAAACTAACAAGAACTTACACAGCTGATGTGCATTCCTAGTGTAATGGTTAGACTGTCCATTTTCTACCAGACAGGTCTGGGGTTGATATTCCAGTTGGGACGATTAAATTCTATTTCCAATTTTCTTTTCTAGAAAGGTTGATAACTATTTAGTATGTTTTATTCAATTTAAAAATTATTATTTAATTGAATATAATTTCTTTTAAAGTTAAAGAAAAAAAATTAAATTAAGTAAAAAAAAAATTATAATTTAAATTAAAATATTGTAATTTTTTTTTAAAATAACATATGTGTTTTAAATAAAAAAATATCTGCGAAAATTTCTTGTTTTTAAAATTTAATGTTAAAAAAATTTTTTAAATAAAAAATAATCAGTCATAAATTGAATAATACAAATGAAATAGATGTCAACACTTTTTGAAAAGAAAATTAGAGATAAAATTCAATCAGATCGGCCCAGGCGGGATTTGAACTCCGGACCTCTTTAGTAGGAAACAGACAACCGTTTTACCACAAATACATAACGGCTGGAAAGTTTTAGTTAGTCTAAAATAAAATGAAACTTAAATGGGGCATATTTTACCATAAGGCTAGATGTGGTGGCTGATTTGTACCTTATCAAAGGTTTTCTATCATGCTCTTTAATTTAAGCTTAACTTAGTTTTAATATGAATTTTCAAGATGCGCACTTCCCTTGTTAGGGAAATATGTGGCTTAAGTGAGAGGTTTTACGAAGAATAAAATATGATTTTCATACAAATTTAAAAACGGAGTTTTACGTTATTAAAATTAAAATGTTTATATATTTAAGAAAATTTTACTGCAAATAAAAACATTAACATAGAAATAAGGTTAAAATATGGTTTTAAATTTTCTTGAATTAATATCGATCCAAAGATATTTTTCTTTTCTCCTCTTTTCAGAAGCATCTGATCGAGCCCCAGATATGCCCAGCTCTGCGCACCACTGATATTTCGTAAAAATTTAATCCTACGTAACTTTTGATCTAATGATTGGATTTGTGGTACCTAGATTTTCAGATTTAATCATCATGATTTAAGAAATTAATATTAGATAAGTTACTTAACAAATGCAGATGACAATTCAAACTAAACCGATAAATCTCAGTGCTTAGGGACCTATACATCTTCAGGCTTGCTGTTATAAAGCATTTAGTACAAAGTAATAAAGCATTTTTTTAAGACTTCTAAGGCTATAACCTATAGCAGTCTAACTTCTCAAAATCATTAAGTTATTAAATTCACTCAATAACTCACTGAAACAAAAACTTTTATTTTACATTAGCTATCACAAAAATACATTCCAGGCTCAAGTATTTTTTTTTTTAATCATTCTACAATAATTGAAGTATACTTTTACAACATTCAACAGAATGAGCTAGACACTAAATGCTTTTAAGTGATTAGTTCAAACTAAAAAACGGAAATATGATAGTTGAAAAAAAAATAGTGGCAACACTGTTAAATGAGAAATCATTTCTTTACAGTATACATAGAATTTGACTAATATTAACTACAATTAAACAAAAAAAAGCTTTTTTTTTCTACTTCAAAACTATAACATTTCAACAATAGAAAAAAGTACAAAACTCATAGTAAGTAAATAATCCCTTAGAAAATGGACGCTGCTAAATTGACCCTTTCTCTTTGCTCAGTTTCTTATAACCTACAGCTTTCATCCATATATTCGACGCCTTTAACCATGAGTTAATATAGTCTTACCTTAGTGTAAATTGTAAATTATATGGCATGCAAAGCACTAGTTCTGAAACAATACTTTAAGACCGTTATTTTTAAATTTGCAACCTAATAGAATAACATACTTTTGTCAATGAAAAACTCATTAAACAATATATAATTTATAATAAATAATTCTTCGAATCTAAATAAAATTTAAAAACTAAAAAGAAAAAAGTATAATTTTTACACTTGACTTTGTAACTGATATAAATTATATTTAATAAAATAGTCAAGTAAATAATTAAAAAATACATTTAAAAAAAATTAGAACTAAACACAGAAAAACCCATGGAAAGATTTAAAAGGACACAAAACATAGTCTAGAGTTATTAGAAAGTAATTTACATAAACAAAACTACAAAAATCTTCATAAGCTTTAAAAGATTGGACAGCTAGTCAGCTTTTCATTTTGCTAACCAAACTTGAAGCCAATATGTAAATATTTGCTTCATCTATGCCTCATCATTGCTCTAACTATAAGCAAAAACCAGTTCTGAAGCCTGCTAAGAGGTTTCTTCCTATCTTAAACATACACAAAGCAGGGGAAGATCTCCTTATTGTGATCTGTGGCAGAATAATTGCGAAGTCTTGGCAACTTCCGGGTAGCAACGTGCAAGAAACTGGAAAACTCATCACAAAAAGGGACCAACTCAAAGGGTATTTATTCACTTGCAACTACCCCTGCAAAAACCTATACCTGTTTCTTTTTTTTTTTTTTTAAATTCCATTTAACATCAATTTGGCACCTTGGCGATAGTAGTTGGTGATCGTAGCAGAACACGATACGGAAATATCCTCCAAAGCAGAGTCTGATACATAACAGAACTGGTTGAATCTCTATCCTGGTTTTGGAGATCCCCTCAAGATGATGCAAATATTTACATTGAAAACAAAACAGATAGAGGCTTCGTCCCATTCCACTTGTGTTTTGCAGGCTTCTACAGTATAAATAACAAGAATTCATTTTTAAAAAATTTTATGGTTATAAAATGCTAAAATAGTAGATAATGTACTTTACTCTTGAAAATAACAAATAAAAGAAACACTAAAAATAATATTCTACATTTTATTGTTCACATAGAATAATACTAACTTAAGAAGCTTTCTAAGTGGAAAAAATTAGCAAAATAATAACCATTATTACTGTACCAGGACATGAGCATTCATAATGTTTTATTATGTTATTTAACATTTACATAAGTTCGATATTATAATAGTATCAGTCACTGTCAGATATTCACACTGGAATCTGATATAAATTATAAAAATTGATATTCTTGAGCCAGTGTTGGGGTTTTGGATGCCCTAAACTGGTTTTGGACAAGACGCGTGGGTTTTACTGTCTTTAAGTGTCCAAAACCCTGAACATTGGTGAAAGGTAAAAATTCTCTATGTGTAACCATTGTACACATAATAAATACATATATTAACAATTGTACACATAATAATTACATATATTAATATATATTTGATACTTTTTATACAATTTGCTTTAACTTATTAAAGGAAAATAATATTATAGGAAAAGATTTATAATTTTTGAAGCTCCACAACTCAATGAACAACAAAAGTGAATACCTCATCCTTTAAATATGAATAAATATGCTTTTAATACTGATAAATTATGTTTTTGCATAAGGATAAATAATGAAATATTAAAAATAATAACAAACTTTTTTAATAAAACAAAAACTTGTCTTCATTCTGTTTCTTGTTAAAAAATTAACCTTTATTTTTCTAAATATTTTTTTTTTAATTGTGACATAGCCAACTTTGAGCAGCTATAAGTGTTTATTTAGTTATAATTTATATTTAAAATAATAATAATAAAGTTATTTTAAAAAAATACAAGAAAAAAAATATTAGCAAAGTTAACAAAACTGGTTAAGAAAATTTCATGAATCTATTCAAATGGACACCGAAAAGATCTTGCTTCAAAATTAGAGGAAGGCTATAAAACAATGGTGTAAGAGTTGTAATTTATTCTAAAAACTATCAAAACCAACAAATAAAAACAGGCTTAACTTTATAACTTTCAATATTTTTTTTCCTCTAAAAAAGAAATGTTTATAGAATTTTGTTTCCAAAAGCTAGAATTAAACTTGACATTTACAACATTTTGATTTTTATACACAAATGAAATTCAGAAACTTTTAAAGAAAAAAAAATTACCCAAATAGTAAACATTGTGCATGTTGTTATACCAGATTAGGTTGTCTTAAATTATGCAATTAAATAAAGAAAAACATTGATTTCCTGCTCGAAACTTGCTCCTCACCTAAATCGGCCATTTTGTAAGCAATAAAGAAAATTTTCAAATTAGATTAATAAGATGACAGATATTTCTAAAGTAAAAATTTTCATACAACTGTAGCATTGATTTATTACACAAAGCTAGGAACAGATTATCCTCTTAAAAATTATAATCACAATTGGAAATAATCTGTTATTAGCACATTTCATACACTAAAATTTTTAGTTGTTTTTATATGACGGACTATGTACAAATATTTTTAGATTTAAATAATTTTATACATTTACATTTATACATTTTATACAATTTTTTAAATATTTTGAGATTTAAATATTATTATTAATAGAGATGCACAATCAATTTTTAGTGAGCCTACAGACTAAAAATTGCAATGTCTTGGGTCGCCACTAACATAACTCTGTAATTATAAAAAAGTAGGAAGTATACACATTTGGATTCATTTGAAAGTACAGTACAGAACCCGTTATCCGGAAATCAGAAAACCGGAAAACCAAAAAACCGGAACAAAATTCGATAAATTTTCCCACCATTATAAAAAAAATAATTTTTTTTTCCTTATAAAATTTTAGGATTTTTCGTTCTTTTTTGAAAGATGTTTACCTTACCATCATTTTGGAAATAATCATTAGTGTATTGCTCCATCGTTTTTTCTTCTTTTTAAGATTATTTCCAAAAAAAAATTTTTTTTAGTTGTGTTTAACAATAAAAAAACGGCTTTTTGTAGCGATTCAGAAAACCGGAAAAATCAGTTATCCGGAATAGCGATGGTCCCATTCGTTCCGGATAATCGGTTCCCTACTGTAATATATAATTCGTTTCTTGTTTAAGCATAACTGACAAAATTAGAGAAATAAAAGAATGGAGATTTTACTTGCATTTTTTAGGCTATGAGTAAGAAGTCAAAAAGAGAAAATTAAAATAATATAAGCACTTACATTTAGTGAAGTAAAATATATATATATAAATCTTAATCTAAGGAAGAGTTTTTAAACCATTATTTATAATTACTTAAACTATTAACACTCAACATACTGCAGTACTAATAATAGCACCATCTGTTGAGGAATATGAGAAGTTTTTTTGCCATCAGCGGGTATTTTATTGGCAAATTTTTTTCTTCTTCTTTTCTTCAACAAATACGGAAAAATTTGAGAATTAAGGGTAAACAGGAGATAGTCATAAATTGCAGGAGTTACTGCTTAGGAGGCGTCCACCTCGGGCCGGCCCTATCTAGTATCTATGCACACATAGATAATAAATTAAAATGTTATATGTGAGTAATTTGAAAAAAAATAAAGATCTTTAAAGCAAACTATATCAAAAAATTTTAGGCACAAAGAAGAAGATTAGAAAATAAATTTTATCTACTTCAAAAATTAACTTTGCAAACACAAAATTTGCTAACGAAAACATTTATACAATAACAGATTTAAGCGATAGTTGTCATTAAAATTTGGAAAGAAAAAAAAATTTTTTTTTTCATCTGATAAATTTTTGAATATTTTTCTTCCGTGCCTTGTTCATTTGGACAAATTTTTAAAGAATTATATTTTAATATAAACACTTTTAGCTCATTGGTAGAAAAAAATTGCTAAATGAAATTGTTATAATACAGTGTTTTAATCATAGAAAAAAAAATGGGTGAGAATTTCGCACCCTTTCTCAAAAATAGGGTCAGATTTCTAAAAACTCTTGAAAAAAAAAAATCATTTCTTTAATTATAACACATTTTCAATGTCTTCTATTTTTTAAAGCATTGGATATTTTTGGTGCATCATCACAGAAGATTTTGCCTTTACAAGGAATTTGTCCATCTTACATTAGTGCATAAAAAATTAAAACGTCTTACATGAAGAAACCTTACATACGGTAAACACGTGGTTGCAGAGAAATGTGTTCTGAAAGGGGTTCCGTGGTTGTGTTCTGTTTTTCGAAAAGGTTCTGAACAAAACTAGATAGGGAAGCTAGCAAACAGGGCAGATGTTGAAAATAATGAAAGATCCAGGAAGAAAAGTGAAACGGATTTTATTCTAAATGTCGTAATGCGAAGCTTTTCCCAAAATGCGAGAAATTCACGAATTTTGAAATTGATTTATAGAATGCTCGAATTTCTTGCGGTAATCATTTTTTAATGAGAGAAAAGAAAAAAATATGCGAGATTCTCGCGCTACAATGAAAACACTGTGATAGAGTACTTTAGAGAAATGCTGTGAATTAGATTAGTAACAAAGGTTATTCTAGATTTTTTGTGAGAAATCTATTCATAATTTTCAGAAAATAGGATTCGGTTTTGCGATTTTGTTAAAAATCAGAAATTAAGTGGACTGTCCTGATGATTTGTAAAAGGTTCTGTTTGAGAAAAATCTACTAATAGTTTTGTAAAAATGGGGTTATATTTTTTTGCAAGATAATGTAGATGAAGTTTTAAATTTGTAAGTTTGCAATAATATATTTTATGAAGGGCCTGTTCGTAAAATATAATAATTTGTCGGTTAACGAACCCAAATTTCATCTATAATCATCCCTTAATAACTTACAGCTACAAAACAAAACCGAAAAAGATTTTTTTTTCAATTTTTATTAAAATTGAAATTAAGTTCATGATGGGTAATTTCCAGCCACTAGCAATAAGTTGTGCATCCCTTTATTATGATACAGGGTGCGTAGCCAAATTATTCATTTAAAAAATATATATTTTCAAGCACTTTAAAAAATCATCATAATTTGGAAGAGTTGGAAAGTTTTAGACAATTGTCGGCTTTATCTTGTTTTAACCGTCATGTAAAAAAAAAAAAAATTGTTTTGAAATTTTGAATCATATAACATAAATGGCGTTTTCATACGCTACGGACTGACAATATGCCGAAATATATTGGGGTTGAATTAATTGTAAAAACGCTGAGACATGACGTTTGAAGACATGACGTTGAGACATGACATTGAGAATAGAACAATGCGAATTGTGTCTTTTTGCATAATTCGAAGCAAAAATCAACATGGTAATAGGAAAATCTCATATTGAAAAAGGGAAAATTAAGCACTTTTTAAAAACACCCAATGAAAAAAGCACCTTTAAGGGCTTTTAAAAAACGAAAATAAGCATCTTTAAGCGCTTTTTAAAAACAATACGCACCCTGTGATATCATCCAAGTCACAATAATCTTAGTGAGTGGCAAATAAGATTTTACCTAAAAATATATCAAAGTAAAACAGTATATCTGCTCACCAAATAAAATTAAAATTTCTGAGAAGAAATTTAAATACTTTATAAATACATATTTGTTTTTAAAAAAAAATTACACAATAAATGAAGATTTTTTTTTTTAAATCATTCAATTGCCCTTGAGATTAAGCTTATGAAATTAAAAATAAACAATTCTTCCAAAAATTAAATAAAATAGAAAAAAAACTATTTTTTTGAAAATAAAACTTGCTTCTTTTGAGCTTGCACTGGCGTATCAAACTCTTCAGGCTTGAGGCAAGATGCAAAAAATCCATTTACATACAAAGTGTCTTTTAGATAAACTATCCAATATTTACCAATTCTTTTAACTTGAGATCTACCAATATCAACCACTTCTATCTCTAGATCTTCTTGCTTACTTGCACTGAATTCTCTATTAAGTGCAAATGCAACACCATAATCAATGTCAGCATGAGAAGCTTTAAGAGATGTTCCCAAAACTATATGGGCAGATCTTCCTTTAGCAAATGGAGGTATTAAATCTGTGGGATCAAATACACTGTCGGCTTTAACTATAGTATTATTGCTTTTAGAACAAATTCTCTTTACCTCGGGGTCTAACGGGGGAAGCTCTGAAAGAGACTCATACAGTTTTGTAGGAAATTGTAGTTTAAATAGCTTTTCTTGATTTTCAGAAGCCTTATCATCCATTTCCCATAATTCTTTCTGTTTATGGGTCAGTTTAACTCGTGCTGCAACCATATGGGGAGATATAACAAAACCAACAATGTGAAGTTTTGACATTCGCCCATAGTGTTCTCTAACTATAGGTTTATCAAAATATTCTTGCATAGAAAAATCATTCTCAAATACCTTTACAGGACAAAATGCAAGGTCTTCTCGCATAACCAGTTTCTTCTTCTCCACATCCTCTTTTATGAGATCAAAATATCTAGTAAAAGTAACATCTTCCTCCTTGTTACCTTTTGAGAACCATTCTCTGAAGTCAGGAATATTTTCAATAAGATCATTAGCGTAAAGTGCACATTCATTACGCAATTCTTCCGAATCTATATCATGCAAAAACCACCCACAGAACAAATGCTGAAACATATTCGGAGCTTGAATACGAGCCTTCAGTATCTTATGGAAACTATCTGCTTGGGAGCCTTTAGGCCATGACATGACATTAGGTTTTTTAGTGACTACCGGTGGCAAAACAAGAACAGTATACTGCATTTTTTTAGCAGCAGCAATGTAGTATTGATTTTGCCAAAAGTTTGACAGAGTAGTATCAATATAAATTAGATTGTATCCAGACTCAAGAGCAATTTTTACTTCTTGCTTAAGATAGGTAAAGAATTCTTCCGTACCATCAGGTGAACAAGTAGTTTTAAACTCGGATCTATAAGTGTTATCAGAAAGCACTCGCGAGGAAGATTTGAAGATTTTTTCTACTTCTGTAGCCATTTTCAGTCTGTCTTCTGTGTAGGGACCTTGGCAAATAACCATGACTTTAGCGAATTTCACATACATTTCAGTTTTTCTGTCCCTCAACATATGTAGAAAATAATCTGCATCTAAAGATAACTTCGACACTTTTCGGTCTAGCTTTTTAGCCATAATTCACTAGTTGTTCTTATATAAATGAAGTGGATCCAGTTAATATTTGGAATCACAACTATAGATGTATGATATAAAACTTATTTTGTTGATCACATACAACGACTTACATTTACGACAAACAGAAAGTTCAGAAATGGGAACTAAACGTTTTCAATTTTTCACAACTTATTTACGCTTTCAAGGATTGAAATGTACTTTTTCAACTGAAACAATTTTCGGAAACTATGTTTCCATATTAAAAGATTTTATACGAACGAACTATTATTAAACTCAGTCAACTCATTCGGAATAAATATTTTCAGACTGAATTCGTTGATATAAATAGGAGTAAGGTGTTTCTTCACTTGTAACCTCTTTAATGAGCTGCATTTGCTTACATAAAGTATAAAAAGCGGCAAGTCTTTCTACAAAAATATTTATAATACATGGTTAATTTACGCTAAAACGCAAATTGGCGAATTTTTCGCAGGTCAACTAGGCTATTTCACCTACCAAGTTAACAACTCCAGGTTCAATGGATGGTGTTTTCGACACTTGGGAGAGCTGAAAGCTGTATGCCGCTTATACTTCCGGGTTACTGTTTCCGGTGTATTTTAAAGCCATTTGGCTGACAACGTGATCATTGTGTTTTAAGATTGTTGCAAACGTGGTATTTGAATACTTATTACTAAACTTAATCTTGCTCCTCGAACAATATGCTAGCACTAACGTAAGATGGTGCACAGCTTGCAACACGAACAAACAGTAATAAGCAAATGGAAAGAGGCCAAATCAAGACTGCCAAAAAAGCGAGTTATTCAAAATCTAGCAGCCATGCCACCTTTTTTAACAATGTATCTCTAAATAACTAAAACAAATTTTCACTTCAAACTCACCAGAAATACATAATAACATTAATATTTTATGAAATACAGCAGATTTGAGCTCAGAAATTATCTAATTTATTTCTTTTACTGAAAACAAAATTATCCGTTTGAAAATATCGCCTCGCAGAATAACATGTAGTAAGCAGTTGCAAACTTTCTAACCGGAACTAAAGCAGGCATACAGCTCGAGATTGTGATTGTTTACATTTCTACTGCAAACACCATCCATACTCTCCAGCTATGTTCAACAAAACAATGCATCAAAATACCTTAATAACTAGACTTTCTCCCAAAAGACTTAAGAAAAACACGTTAAGTTCAGTGAAATTGCCACTCATCATCTTCTCGATGATTATGTTGAGCCATATTCAAAACAACATTGCATAAATCCTTCTGAAGATTTATCTGGTGTGATCGTTCACTACTACCTTCCTGCTTCTGTTAATAAATAGGATTTTCTGCCAGAACATCTTAGGCAATTGTCCCTGGCGGTTATTAATAAAATCCCCTAAACGAGACCTTAAAATGTATACATTTTTTATGTATAGTATATATACTGACAGCAGTTTAATTGGTATTCAGGCAAGAAGTTGAATTTTCATTGAACTCGAGTTCAATCAGTTGAATTTTCATCGAACTCGAGTTAAACTGTATCTTCAGGATCCTGAAGATATGTCAACGGTATCCAGATTTCTATTCTGTTTTCAGAAGTGAACTTCTTGCAATAGATACGGGTCTCGAGACTATTCTGAGAAAAAAAACAATTATGATGACCTTTGTATACATATTGATAGCCGCAGCGCAATGGATAATATAACTGGATCTTAATAACTGGAACCTCATGAAGGACAAGACTAGCGTCTCCATCATGCTTGGATTAAAACACATTTCCTTTCGGCAGAATATACATAACCAATGGATTCCTGCGCAAGTGAATTAAAATGGAAATGACTTAACAGATAGCCTTGCAAGAGCAGGCTGCAGTCTTTCGCCCGCTTCTTCTTCATTGCTAACATACCTGGAATTTTCTCAAAGAAAAAATTTCAAATTAAGAAAAATCGGATGATACCTCCTACTCACCACTGGTACCGGGGTAGTCGACTAACAACGACTGGTCGACTACTAAATCGTATAAAATCACACTAATCTCGATATATCTACACTGTAAGCACACAAAAAAAAAAATTTTCCCACCCAAGTGGTAGAGTTGTTGTAGTTGTAGTAGTTAAAGAACGCATAATGGAATAATAATGAAAAAAAAAATAAAATAAAATAAAACGGCGGGAGGGTTTCGAATTTCGAAGTAGTCTAACTCCCTTTAATATCAAGTTATAATTATCAAACTCGGACCCTAAGTAGGGGTCAATGGTCTTAACATGTTGGTTGAAGGAAATTTTTATAGGTGAGTTAGGGGGTGCAGGGGGGCCCTCAAAGTTCTATTGCATAGCTGTCCGTGGGAGTACTTTTGAAGCGAAATTGTGGCAGGCTTCTCGTGTTCGAGTGGCATGGTGGTCAAGATACCGGACTAGTAGCTGACGGCTGAGGCAAGGTGGCCCAGGTTCGAATCCCAGCTTCAGCATCTTTTCAAAAAGATTTCTTTTTTTTACTTCCGCTTATTTTGTTTCATATTATTTTTTAAATTAGCTTTTCTATATTTTAGAGGGTCTTAAATATAGAAAATAATTTTTTTAAATCGGGAAAATATCGAATAATCTGTAAAAACTGGAAAAATCCCGGAAAATTTATTTATTTCCATTGTTTTAACTTATTTTTACAATATATTCGACAGTTTATTATGCATAAGATCTCCTACAAGTAGAATCGTTCATCTTTTTTTGTTAAAGAACATATAATGGAATAATAATGAAAAAAAAATAATATAAAATTGCGGGGAGGTGTTCGAATTTCGAAGTCGTCTAACTCCCTTTAATATCAAGTTATAATTTTCAAACTCGGACCCTAAGTAGGGGTCTATGGTCCGAACATGTTTACTGAAGGAAA
>NC_092209.1:84152234-84195493 GCF_043381705.1 Parasteatoda tepidariorum | reverse complement strand
GGGAGCTCCACGCGATTATGAAACCAGTCAAACGACGCGGACAGCGCCTGAACACCTCTCTCTCCAAATTTCCTTATCACAACCAGCGAAAGGACTTTCAGCCATATATTTTGTTTGCGGATTTCGATCGCCAACATTAGAATATGGAGCGAGTATGACTACCGCCAACCTAGAAAATGCTGACACAGACATTCCGGTACGAAAACACAATCTTTATTGCATATTGCATATTTTTATTGCAGTTATATTATATATATTGCATATTATATAATTGCGAGAACCAAAACAGCCTTGTACAAAGATAACGAAAGTTTTTTGCTACCTTTTATGATGACATTCCGGAAAAATGTTTGGAATAGTTATTAATATTTTTTTTTCATTTTTGGAAATAATGCTGATTAAAAATTAGAAATAATTTTGGTATACATTTACGCATCTCTCAATTCTTAGATGTAAAAGAAACGGAAAAATGGACCACTGAATAATTATTTGGCAATTAAAAAAGGAGAAGCTTATTTATTTCAATAATTATTGTAAAATGTATACAGAGTACTGTATTAAGACACGATTAAGCTTAATCCGTATTTTGTAACATACTCCAATTTTTCTTAAGGTTGGAATATCCGAAATTTTCACTTTAAAATACCAAAAATATCTTTTATTTGATTTTAAGGTACGAAATGTCTTTTATTCGTGGAAGGGAATAATTCTATTTTCGAACGAAAGAACAATTTTGAAAAATGAGAGAGTAATTTTTTTATATTTATTTTGAGGATGGCGAGGAAAAAAAAGTGGCGGTGGAATTTCTTACGATGATAGTGGAGTGTCTCATTCATTTGGAATTGAGTCTCATTCATTTGGAATTTGGAATCAACTTCAAAACATTATCGTTAGCTACTTTCAAAAGAACAATTTTTTACCGACTTCTTCCTTGGTTCTTCATTGTATGTTTCAGTATATTTCAGCGGCATTTTGTTCGCTATGCCATTTTGTATTTCTTAGCTGTATATTTTGACGAATGTAATATAGAACATTAGACTCAAAGTCGTTTGAAAATCTAAACTAGAAAGAAATTGGTGGAAGAAATGGAATGCAGACGATATTTTATGTTTACTAGGAAACACTCTCAATCTAAATTTTTAGAATTCGATGAAACTTTTACAAGTATTAGAAGAAATAATAGGCAATCTATAGCCTTGAAATTGGCTGCTAAATTATAAAGCTAAAGTTGCAAAAAAATAATAATGATTAACATTTTTAACGCCAAATTCAATCTTGCGTAACGATAGAATCCAAAGTAAAACGCCAATATCAGAAATGAAGTAATCCAAGTCTTCGTTGTGTGATTTTAATTTCGTTGGCGATTTTGCATTCGAAACGATTTAAAATTGAATTTAAATATAAATTTCGTGTTTCATATTGCCCCTTTTTTGTTACTCTTTACAAGAAAGAACTAGCTGGAGGTTAAATTCTTTGTTTTGTTTCATACTGAAAAGTCGTTTTCAATTTATTTTTACTTTAACCATGCATTCTTATCTTTAAGCAAGATGCTATTTTTCATGTTAAATAGTCTTGTTAGTTTAAATTGCTTATTTTTTTAAAACTCGTTTTTTTTTAAGAAAAATTTTAGTGACTTTAATAATGTCACAACAGGCAAATATTTTCGAAATGGTGTGTATATTGTAAGGCGAGTTTCATATTCAGTATTTTTAGGCTCCAAAAATAAAAATTCACTAGATTGTGATTTTTGTATGTCTTTAGTAAGTATAACCTGGCTTTCATTATATTTTATTCCCTTCCTATTGCATATTAGAAACTATTTTTTTACATATGACTTTTCCATAAGTTTTTCTAACGATTCAGAAAATTTCATTGAATTCTATGAGTTTAGCTTCGAAACGTTACTTTGCTAGAAACAAAATAAAATTAGTACAATCGGAGCTGTAGTTTCTTGGGTTAACTTTAAATTAAGTTGTGTTTAATTTTTGTGTAATATTTAAAATGAAAAAAAAAGGTAACTTTTATAATTTTATGTTTTTTTTGTTTCAAACAAGGCTTTATGATTGGATCTTAATAGTCGATCTTACTCGGATTGATGGCTATCGATTTCAGCTATGTAACTTTACGATTTTGAACTTAACACAGAAGACAAGAGAACTCTTTTAGCAAGATCTGGGAGGAATTCTCCTACTCGGAGGGCTTTTTGATAAAACTAATCACATTTAAATTATGCATTTTTGTAATTGCATTTCGTTATACGTAAAAAGTTTTTGCAAAATTCAAATATTACAGAAGATCCAATCGAGTTTTGAGTGCTCTAGATAGTTGGAAAGTGAGCATAAATTTTCTTCGCAGGATTCAACTATCACAGACACGAAGAAGCTGCTATAGCTTTTATAGAAAAATAAAATATATTTCTTTGAATTACTTAAAAATATATTTTTGTAAATTATAAATAATACAAGATCGATATTTATGTTTCTTATGTCATGTGTGCTGTCATTTAATTACCATTAATTTACCACTTTACTGTTAAAAAGAGTCCAAAGAGAGATACTCATATTTCACCATAAAATATTGAGCAAACTGTTTAAAAAATTCTCCGTTCTCAGTTTTTTCGAAATCCCATTTGAAATTACTACTTGTAAATCCCACTTGCAAATTGTCAACAAGCAACGCAAATTATTAAAATTGACAAAGCGTTAAAGAATTTCAAATGTAAGCAAGAAAAAAAAATTTCTAATTTAAAAACAACTACAATTATTCTAAACATATCAAGTCGTAATGCATTTTCTGCGAGTTCATGTTTAAAAAATTCTCAGATATTTCTTTATTGTTCTTTCCACACTGTTAGTTGTAGTCTACTTTTAATTATGCATGTTATTTTCTTAAATGTTTGTATGCATAGTTAAATAATTTTTTCTCGAAATAAGCAGCATACTGATGTTATGGTATTTTTTTTTATCCCAGCTTTCGCGTCAAAATAAGGATTAAATTATTATAAAGAATGCTTTTAAGTGTTATTTAAAAATGGCGTGGTTTTTAAGTCTTATTTTCAACGCATAAAATGCTTAAATAATTTCTAGAGAATAGTGCTATTTCATTTCTAACTATTTATTAAACTGAATAGTCTTTTTTTAAAAGCATTGTGTCTGGAAAAGTGATTTTTTTTTACAATCGCTGACTAAAATTAAACCAACCATTTGTTTATTATGTGCTTATAACTAGAACAAAAATTTTAGAATATGTTATGGAATTTATGCAAATAATTTCTGGCATGACGTTTAATTTTATCAAATATGTGCTTAAGTTTAGTCTATTTTGTAAATTAAAATAATAAAACAACTGACAATAGTGAGCACTATTTCGTTTCTAGGATCCTAAGAAAATTCCACAACTATTACTGACACCGATTACAGGATCAATTGTGGTAATTGGTACAATAATAATAGGTACCTTATATACTGAAATAAATACTGTGGTTAGAGTTTTTGTACTATTACCAGAATCGGAATAGTCCCAGAAAATTATTGTTTCAATATAAAGAAAAGTTAAACGAAGTTTCTTGATTTTGTCATTATTCCTCTGGTGTTAAATCCGCTATGCGCACAGGCCACCTTTACTTCCTCTACATTCAGGTACCTATCGTTCTGAAGCTGGGTGAACTTCTATCCGCCACTACCAATGGAGCCCCAGTTCTTCACTATGACAGTTCAGTGCCTTAATCACTGAACCATCGCGACTCAAGATTTGAATGTTAGTTCTAGAATTACCAAGTGTTAAACTTGATGTTAAAAAAAAAAGAAAATAAGCTATATTTGTCTATCTATTGTCAGTTGAAATGCAACTACGAAGTTAAAATTTGACTAGTTGAAGGAGCTATTCTTTCGTAAGTTATTGCACTTTTAAGAGCTTTTTTCTTATTTTTGCAAATTGCAATTTATCCATTGTTGTCGATAAATCTGTTTCTCTCGAAATCATTGTTTTATACCGAGATTAACTTTGTGTCAAAAGTGACAAAAAATGAATAAATAAAATAAGAAAATACGTGTTACCAGATTAAATGTTGCCAGATATAAATCATAACATTTATGTAGAAATTTTTTAAAACTATAAATGCCTGAAGAGTGATGAAAATCGTTTGCACTTTGTTATACAATAAATGATTAGCTTTATATATTGTAAACAAATGGAAATCGCTTGCGCTTTGTTATACAATTGACAAAAAATGAATAAATAAAATAAAAAATACGTGTTACCAGATTAAATGTTGCCAAATATAAATCATAACATTTATGTAGAAATTTTTTAAAACTATAAATGCCTGAAGAGTGATGAAAATCGTTTGCACTTTGTTATACAATACATAGTTAGCTTTATGTATTGTTAACAAATGGAAATCGTTTGCACTTTGTTATACAATATAAGATTAGCGTTATATATTGATAGCAAATAAAATTTTTCTTGATTTATTAGTTCT
Organism: Parasteatoda tepidariorum; assembly: GCF_043381705.1. Lineage (NCBI taxonomy): Eukaryota > Metazoa > Arthropoda > Arachnida > Araneae > Theridiidae > Parasteatoda > Parasteatoda tepidariorum. The sequence goes on along the minus strand of NC_092209.1, from coordinate 84,191,013 downwards.
TAATGTGTCGTGCATTCTATATTCCTTAGTTTAAATATATTTTTTGTAAGTAAAGTTGTCTCTTTTCAAATCCAAGCGATCGTTTCATTTTGCTATAATTAACATGTTAACAAAATGTTCTTTCATAAAATTATAATTATTAAATATTTTATGAGCAAAATAATTTTTTTTTTAAAGTTTTGAATTTTAGGGATAAAAAACAAAAATAAAGAGAGGCTTTCACAGGGATTCGCGAGCTGAGTCTTCTAGTTAAGAATAAATTTTCATAATCATTTTCAAAAACCTGTTCTATTCAAATACATATGATTGTGTGGCTGATAAACTTTAGTTTGAAACATGTTTTCAAACTTATTCAAATGCATTTGAAATTTAATTTAGAAGTTGAAATCCCAAATGACAAAATTTCTGATTGGTTGGCTACGAGGAAAATTTCCTTTCCCACTTCTTTGATTCTCCAAGAATTCCACAAAAGAAGATAAAAGAACAATTCTCTCTAAAAAGACATTTGGATAGAAGAGAGGAGTTGAGATGTATTGCAGTTGCGTTATCTTAAATGGCCGAGTCTAGGTATATTAAGGGAAGATTTTCTTCTCGGTCATGAATAATTCAAGTATTCGTTTTATAAACAAAACGATATCGGCTGTAGTTTTAAGGTATTGTGCCACAAATGTTTGTTACTTTATGAACATGTATATTTGAACTAGAAAAACTCGTTATTTTTAAGCAGTTGGAATGGTTATATTTTTTAAAGAGATCGGAAAATAAACAGGTTCCATAGTCTAGTTGTAATTTAAAACAACAGCTGAAAATTGTTTCGTTTTTAAGAATTCCGTTTAATATGAGTTCAAAATTTATAGTGACAGGTGTGTTTAATTTCATAACCGGTGTTGATCAGCTGACTCATTTTTAAGTTTACGACTATCAATTTTAGAACATTTTGATCAAGTTTTAGGACAAACTAGCAGTGGTTGAGGTCTTTTTGATGTAATTAATTTGAATTTGCATAGTATAGAAAGGGTAGAATGAAGAACATTGAAAGCTTTCCTCTGTTATCTCGATGGCAAGGGATCCTGCCTGTCTAATATCACTAAGGATATTTTACGCCAGCACTGTGGTCGATGTAAGCTGGGTGCAAAATTCTTGTCGACCAACAATAGTTGGGATTCGAATCTAGGTTCACTCTTCTGAAAGCTTGAATTCCTGAGCCACTGTGGATCTCGTAACAGTTTTTTTTTTAAAAATATTTTTCATAACCGACATTGGACATCTGACCCAATCTTTTGAGTTTACGACTACTAATGCTCATCTCCGTAGCCTTGTAATTTTGAACCCAATTCAGAAGACAAGGAAACTTATGGATCAAGTATTAGGAGAAATATGCTTTCATGGAGGACTTTTTGATAAAACTAACCCGCATTTACGTTACGTAGAGAGGAAAACCACGAAAACCTCCCATGGTTAGCCTGACTGTAAGGAGACTGTAACCCATGATCCATCAACCACTGACGATATTTTACGTCAGCACTGTGCTCAGTGCTAGCTGGATGCGGAATTCGTATCGACTAGCCGTCGCTGGGATTCGAACCTGGCTCATCTCATTGGAAGGCGAACGCTCTATCCCCTGAGCCATCCCAGCTCCTTGTAACAGGTGTACCATATCTTTTTAACTGTAGTGACAATAACATATCAAACGTAGATGTGATTTAAAGAAGTGATCGACGAATGGTGGCCCGCGGACACCACTAAGAAAACACTAAGAAAGTTAAGAAAAATAATAACTTCTTACTTGAACATACATATATATATATATATAATCTACATACATATCTATATATAAATAGAAACATTTATAAATAGAAACGTATATTTAAGTGTAATGTATATATGCAAAATCTCTTATCTGGACATCTGTTTACCGGAAGAGTCTATTTTTTAGGCACATTTTGACAATCAAAACTCTTTTCATATTTCAAAATATATATATATTTTACGCTTGCAATATGCTAAAAAAAAGTATGAAGGAATGAGAATCTTCCAAATTTTGTTTGATTTTTTTTACTGATTTCTACAATTATATGATAAAAAAATTTGGCTATCACAGAAATGAAATCCTGAGTTTTGCAATAACTAACAAATGTTCTATTGTTAATAATCAATCTACTAATAAATTTTTATATTGGTAATGCGATAAGCCCTTTATCTTTAAACAGAAAGTTTTGTTACAATCTAACTTTATTTAATGATCATTGCTATCGTTTTACGGGAAGATTTCCATGTCCTGATCTGTGGCAGAATTATTGCCAAGTCTTGGCAACTTCCGGGCAGAGGCCCGCGAGAAACTATTTAAAAAAACATCACAGAAAGGGACCAACTCGAAAGATATAACTTGTAACCATCCCCCACCCCCCGGGAAAACATCCACAAGTTTTTTTTTTTTTTTTAAATTTGCAAATTTAAAACCCATTTGGCGCCTTGGCGATTGTAGTTGGCGCGACAGATCACGATATCGAACTTTTTACAAAAGATTTTAAAAATTTCATGTCCATATTTCATTTTTTTAAGCATTACTAGAAAGGTTAAAAAAAAATTTTATTAATATTATTATATTGAATATCACCTAGAATATGAAACAAATGCTTTGAAATTTATGAAAAATGAAACATTTACACTCAAAAATGACAATTATCACGAATGTCTCTCCTGCAATTTGCTATTCTGCTGCGTATTTTTCATATTAAGAATTACTAAAAAATATCCATCTTTTGCTTTTTCTTCAAAATTTAATATTACTAGAAACAAAAAAAAGAAAATTCTAAAATTACTTCTTTATTTAGTAAAAATATAAAATTACTACTTAGTTTAGCAAAATTAGAGGAATACGAAACGCTTTTTAATTTTAAACTTAACAGCAAACAAACAGAAAAAGTTTCGCGGCTGTCTACTGTTGTTTACAATTAATTTTAATTTTTCTTTCCATGGATGTCTAACGATTAAAATTTTAAATATTTTTTTATCGATAAAAACTCAGATGAAGTATTGGTGGTTGACCATGTAAAGCTAAGCACAGATGGCGCTAACATTCGAAACTCATCGTAAAACTTCTGGGTTACTATTTTCAATTTATTTTTCCGCCTAAGTTTGGAAAAGCGCATCGTTCAATATTATTCTACTTGTAGTGTTCGCAATGGATGGTGTTTTCAATTGAAATGTAAACAATAACAATCTCGAGCTCGGCACCTACTCTAGTTCCGGTTAAAAAGTTTGNTAATACTTTTATGCTAGTGAGAACCAAAACAATGTGGAAATGAATGAGGGAAAACTGGATCCTACCACGTGATTTCCTGGCCAATAAAAAATGTAGCGTTAAACGTTTAACGCAACCTTGTTGGAAGTCGCATAAGAAGTATAACTTCAAAAAAAAAACTGTAGTTTTTGGCGATTCCTGGCAACTACTTTTTACGTTAGTTTAGCGCATGAACAGATTTCTTAAACAACTAATTTTTCGAATTTAATGGGTACAAATCTTCGAGGGTCTGTCAAGGGACGTAATTTTAAATGCCCACGTGACTGTCAGTTAAGAAGAATTGCGTATTTAAGAGTCACGCATAAATAATATTTAAGCTAGCCATTATGAATAATAGATATTTTATATCTTTGGTCACACTTTTCACATGAGAATGTACACTCTTGAAATAGTGATGTTATTTCAAAAAGAAGGAAACATATTTTCGATGTACTTCATTACTTAGAAGAAAATAAAAGAGCATTAAACACTTAACGAAATTCATAAGTATTTGATAATTTTCTAGCATCTCTTAAATTAAATATTCACTGTCAAAAAAGGCATAAGAAGTTGATTACTAAATGAAGATATTCGTAAAAAAAATGCTTTAAAATAACAAAATGGCTCATGTGAAACATTTCTAAATAATTCTTCATGTTTAATAAAAGGCATTTTTTTTTTGTTGTTCATCATTGGTCGATTTTCTAACGTTGCCATTCGGGGAGTTGTAATGAGGCTTTTTTTGGTGCCGTGTAAGAGAAATATACATATAGATTATTCATTTTTTTATGATCAAAGCTAAATAGTTTAAAACGTGCGCAAGCGTTTGCGCTAGCATCAGAATGCTGAAACTGCTGCATTTTATTAGATAAAACAACTTTTCGTAATTCTTATAGTTATTCCATAAAAAAGTGCACTTTTTTCAAAAAAAAAAATTCTCTTTTTTACTAATAAACTTAATATTTTAAATGCTTTCATTTATTATTTAAACATTTGCTTGGTACGGAATTACGCTAGAATCGAAATGATAAAATTGAAGTATATTTTATATGAAAAAAAAACTTTTCATTATTTTTATAATTATCCCAATAAAAATTGTACTTTTTTCCATAAAAAACTTATATAATGCATAAATATTATAATTTATTACAGTAGTATATAAATGCTGATTCGTGAGCAAGGATTTGCTCTAGGATCGGCATTTATATACTACTAAGCTGAAATATCAGCATGAATAGCGATTTGGAATGAAGTCTGTTATTACTGCTAAAAGCACTGCAAAAGTCGAGGAATCAATTCACAAATGATAATACTGCAGGAAAAGTTTTTTGTGTGAAGAATATCAACTAATATTTAATAAAAAATATTTAAAAAAATTTTCGCTGGTGATAATCAATCAATATATTCAATAAATAATAATGAAAAAAGTTCTGTGTAGAATTTTAATTAATACTGAATTGGTAATAGTGCAAAAACTTTTCTTTTTCTGCAAAGAAAATTAATCAATACTCAATAAATAATGAAAAAAAGTTCTTCTGCTTGGAATGTAAATTAACAGTTAATTTTTATAATAATCCAGAAAAAAATATTTTTCGATGGTTAAAATCCGTCAATGCTCAAATTTTCTATGCTATTTCTGTATAATTCATTTCTTTCTTTGCGAAGAAAATGAATCAATTCTCAATAAATAATGAAAAAAAATTCCTCTACATGGATTGCAAAACAGTACTTAATTTATAATTCTCCAGAAAAAATGTTTTTTGGTGGTTAAAATCCGTCAATGTTCAAATTTTCTATGCTACTTCTATATAATTCATTTCTTTCCTTGCGAAGAAAATGAATCAATTCTCAATAAATAGTGAAAAAAAGTTCTTCTGTGTGGAACGTAAATTAATATTTAGTTTATAATATCCCAGAAAAAATATTTTTAGATGGTTAAAAGCAGTCAATTCTCAAATAATTCTCTTGCGTAGAATATTAATCAACACTCATTTGATAACACTAAAAAAACTCTCCCTCAGTGGAAAATAATAATCAATACTCAATAGGTAATTCGAAGAAAAAACTTCTTTAAAATGAAGGAAATTTTTTTAAAAAAAGAGAGTGTTCGGAAGAAATCTTGCTCATAACTTTCTTTTCGCTGATGGAAAAGTTTCAAATATTTTATATTCTTTAGGTCATGGAGATATTCTTTTTTTTTTATGTTTCAACTTTCCTGGAAAGAAGCGGAAAAAAGACTTGCCATGGAAAAATATTCTTCCTGATAAAATGGAAGAGAGTATCTCCACTGAAGTAAGAATACATTTTAAGCTTTTTGATCAGTTTACGTCATAAAATCGCAATATTTTTGTTCCATTCTAAGCATTTATATTCTATTTTATCATCGTACTAGATGTTTCTGGGTAAAATGTTTTTGATGAAATATTAAGTATATATCCTGAAATGATAAATACAATTCGATTTTCGGACTATTATTTTCTTAATAGCATCTGGCGGAAATAATTAATGTTTAAAATTTCATTTTAAGAAATTTTTTCTGCTATAGTATATGTTATAGACGAAAGCTATATGTTATAGATATACTGTTAAAAGTTGTAATGTTATAGACTAATATTATATGTTATAGATATACTGTTGAAAATTGTAATGTTATAGACTAATATTGAAAGTTATAGACTAATCAGGAGGAGAATAAGAAAACCTGTTAAATCTGACAAAAATGCTAAATACGTTTGCTCAGAAAACGCAAAAACAATTGTTTTCTATGATTGAGACTTGATGACTTCAGATATACTTGAGATAGATGATTGAGACTTGAGATATTGATGAAGCAATGATTGAGACTTGATGATGCAACTCTTGATGGGTTTTGTATGGCAAATGATGTAAAATTTGAGTTCAGAGATTGGAATGAAGTTCTCAAAGAGCAAATGATGGCTGAATTGATGATGTCTAAGATGACTCCTAAGGATCATAATTTTGATGATTAGCTTATTGCAAAAAATAAGGAGATAAAAAATGCTCATAAGTGTGGGACAATTGATGAGCTGGATGATATTGATACAATAGAACAATGGATGATACGCTGGTAAAGATTCGAAAAAGACTTTCAGACACTTTCAAAGAACAGTTGATGAGCGGTATACAAAAGAAAAGCTAGTATAAATTTGAAAAAAGACTTTTAAAGAACAGTTGATGAAATGTATGCAATAAAAGCACAAGTAAAAGTTCGAAAAATGCATCTAAAAGATAATTAATGAGCTGGATAAAATTAAAGCGCAAGTAAAAATTCGAAAAAGACTTTCAAAGGACAGTTAATGAGTCCCTCAATGGCGCAAAATTATTTAATATTGATAAATGTGTTAAAAAAAGCCCAAAAATGATTGTGACATTTAAATTGTTATTTGTAATAGAAATAGCTCATACACCTGTTTAAATAAAGGATTTATTAAGCGTTATTTCTCATATCCTTTTTTTTCTAATTTAATTTTTAGATTTAAAATAAGTGTGATAAAAAACTACAATTCATTGTTAATCATTTTCCTTCATTCTGTGTGTGAGAGTTTGAGCGAGTGTGTGAGCGAGAGTGTGAGCAAGTGTGTGAACGAGTGTGTGAGCGAGTCTGTGAGCAAGTGGGTGAATGTGTGTGTGCCACATATAAAGCTTCAACATATCTTTTTATGTTATTCCTTTTCCATAAATCTTTTTCTTAATTTATTATTCTAAAGGAAACGCTCTTCTTCATACTTTAATATTCACATCCTGTCTTTTAATCTATTTTTAATTCAAGTGAGCATTAATTAACTTTTTAACATTTATCCCTTTAGTCACCATTTACTTGACGGGAAGTCTTTTTATTTCTTTAATTTTTTTTATGGACCAAAAGCTAACTTAATAAAAATTAATTTAAAATTGATTTTAAGAAAATTTAAAGTAATGAGTTTAACAGAAATTAAAACGTTACTTTCAGCAAAACCTCGAGAAAACTGAAACAAGAACTGTACTTCAAAATATATAAATTATTTCTCATCAAGTAATTGAAATGGTCTATAACACTTAAAACGCTACACTCCTGGTCAAGATGACAACGTTAATAATAGAAGCGAAGAAAATTTAGATACAAGAAATATTTGTTGTTGTTTAGTTGCCGACGAGAAAATGAAGGTGAAATAAAAACGAGGGAAAAACAGATAAATATTTTTATAATAGATTTTACAGATAAATACAGGTTTTAAACTTAAAATTATACTCTTCCTCCCTTTTGTATAATTCGTTTATAACAAATTTAATTTCATCACATTCAATACAGTAGAAAGGGTATATTTGCCGCAGTATAATCGCTTCCGGCTTCAGAGTCATTGCGCGCTGTGTTTCAGGAAATAATCTAGTTATAACAATAGAGAAAGAGGAATCAGTAAATGTTTAGAAAATAAATCAATGAAATTTGCGACGGCATTTTATTTCAAACTATAATTTAGATATGATAATTTAACTGATCTCTCTCCATAACACAGCAGAGACTAGTGAGAAGCTTTACTTTGAATGTTATGAAATCAGCTCAGTATGCTTGGCGAAATTTTAGCTCGCCAACAGAAATTCAGCTTTCCGTCTTAACAAATATGCAAAATATTTTGGAAACAGCAATCAGTGCATACCTTCGATTCGCGTATAATTTGTAATGAACAATTAGATATGTAACTGGGATTTTCTAGGCAAGGATGACGTCAAACTTTGCCTGACAGGCGGGGGGGGGGGGAAANTCCCCCGACAAGGGGGCTCAAACAAATTAATTCAAAATATTTAAATTAAAACATATTTTATACTTTCATATTTGAATTTTTTCCCCATGCTTTTCTAAGAAGCTAAAATCACTAATTTTGATACCATAATGTGTAGATTTATTTCAATGCAAATCTAAATCACATTTTTTTTCTGTTATCGATGTATTTTGTATTGCAATGGTGCAATTTGCTACACATTGTAAGCTTAAAAATTACTTCTGTAATAAAGAAAAATTATTGCCGCTGTCACCGCTCTTTCAGAAAATTCTTACTCTTATAACTTACTCTTATAATTCTGCTATAATCGAAATTTGAAATTTCACGCACATTTAACGAAACGCTTAAAGAACATTTTGATATTAAAATGTTATTGATGTATCGATTGGCTTCTAAATAATTTAAATGTTAAATACAATTTTCTCGTCTGTACCGCTTAATACCTCAGACTTACAAATAAAGTTATAAGTACATTATTTGCAACCACGTATTCTGTCTAAAGATATCATGTCCCGTTTTGTATAAACTTCGAAATGATTATGCCCATAAAATTGTAAAATTCGTTTTTTTTTAAAATTGTTACATAATATAATTTTACGGACGAAAAAAAGGATTATTTTAATCAGGGGACTCGGAGTCATTATATATGTAAAATAAATATCGTAATCCTGGCCAAATTCTTAGACGCACTATAAGATTTTATGCAAAATCTTAAATATCATGTGATACCATACAGCTTTCTTGCTTTTACGCGACTGAAACCGGTTTGCACTTGTTTACGTTAGTGTATCAATTGGTTAAATTAGACTATATATGATAAAAATATAGTATATTTATTATATTAGTGTATTATAATAATTAGACTAAATTATTAGACGGTCCGTAGTATTTTAATAATTACATGTTTTGCACAACTTTGTATGCAATAATTTTATATTTAAACATACATGTAATGGGTTTTTATTCAGGAAAATTTTTTTTATACTTCCTATTTGTATTTATTTTTAACGTATTACATTACAATGCTAAATTGAAACACGGACGTAAGCAACCGGTTTCAGCCACTTGAAAACAATAAAGCTTCAAAGTATTACCTGATAATTAAGATTTTACATAGAATCTTATAGTGCGTCTAATTCCATCGGCTTAAAATATAAATTTCAAACAATCTAGCTAAAATCATATGATTTTTCAATTGACAAATTTTAAATTTGCGTTCGAGAAATGAATATTAAGTAACTTACTTTTTCAAAAATTTGCGACATATGGCTGCTGTTTGTCTGTCTATGTTTACTTTTCTCTGCAGCGTTCAAACCAGACTTTCCACCAAGATTTCTGTTTCGTTCTGCAGAAGCGCCTGCCATGAATAACCTTTCACTCAGCTAATGAATTATTGTTTACCACATATCAATGCGAAATATTCTTTCCTCTACGATTTAATTTTACTTTTGTTTTTACAGTTATGAATTTTAAGACATAAAATGGACACACAATATTAAGGAATTCGGGGAGCAAATTTTGAAAAATTAGATTTTTTTAAAACATTTTTCAGGAACTATTCTACCAATTTTGCTCAAATTTTGTATTTTGCTATTTAAAATTACATTCTTTCAAATGATGTAAAAACTGTATATCTTGCAATTCTTAAATCTTTCGATTACCATTAAATAAAATAATAAAAAAATAATAAATATTTACTGAAAGTTATATTTTGCATGAAATTATTTTTTAAATAATTAATTTTATAACTGTAAGCAAAACTTTTTAAATTCGCTTAAGAATTGAGATAAGGTGAAACACGCAAGAATTAAAGTTAACATTAAGGGGTCCAAACTTTAAACCACGCTCCTGACCAAACTATTAGGACCATATTTCTAGACTGCGGTTACTAAGTTTTGGGAGTCAGAAATCCAAATCCGTCGGAAAAAAAAGGTGTGTTTAGTCAGAGAAAGTTTGTTTTTGTGTCGAATTTCCTAACTTAAAATATCGTTTGCACTTTAATGCGTTATCGAAGTATATGGCTACATTGCTGATAATAGCAAAAGCTTTTTTCTTTTTTATATAGGAAGATAATTTCGCTGATGGTTATCCGCATCTATATGCTTTAGTAACTTAAAGGACTATGACTTGAGGAGGAAAATAAGGTGAAATGATGTTTACTTCCTATATTAATTTCAGGCATAAATAAAAATGTCTTCCATTTTGTCCTCTATCGTATAACTTAGTTAATTTTAATAACAGAAAAACGCATTTTCCTCAAACGAATTTTTGCCAGTATAGCGGAGAGCAATACTTATTTTTCAACTCGTTATAAACAAAGAATTTTGGTATCTTAAATATTAATGTTTTGAAGGTATTATTACATTGAATTTCTCACAATATGCCTCTCGATATATCAAGCTTTTACTGTATTTAAAATTTGAAAAAATGCGTTCTACCGTAAAGTGCTCGACNTGGCTATATTGCTGATAATAACAAAAGATTTTTTCTTTTTTATATAGAAAGATAATTTCGCTGATGGTTATCCGCATCTACAGACTTTAGTAACTTAAAGGGCTATGACATGAAGAGGAAAATAAGGTGAAATGATGCTTACTTTTTATATTAATTTCAGACATAAATAAAAACGTCTTCCATTTTGTCCTCTATCGTATAACTTAGTTAATTTTAATAACAGAAAAACGCATTTTCCTCAAGCGAATTTTTGGCAGTTTAGCGGAGAGCATTATTTTTTTAAAATCGTTATAAACAAAGAATTTCTGAATCTTAAATATTAATGTTTTGATGGTACGGTTACATTGGATTTCTCGCATTATGCCTCTCGATATATCAAGTTTTTACTGCATTTAAAATTTGAAAAAATGCGAAATGAAATTTTGCTCCTATGCAAAGTGTATTAAAATAATAATAAACTAATTATGCATGTTGCCAAAATTTTAAAGAAAATTTTTACAATCTTTAATTTTCTATGTGTTTTTCTTATTTAATTGAGTATTTTTTATTCTAAGGCGTTTTTTTTTAAGTCTTGAATCATATTAAATTGAATAAGTATTATTTGTCAATCTACAAATAAAAAGGAAGGGGAATAAACCTTTCAATGTACATTTACAAAACAAAAATAAATGAATTCTAAATGAGAATATTTTTCTTTTTCATTTCATACAAAATTCTTGCTAAGTAAATAAATAAAATTTACATTACCAAAAATAAGTAAATAAATCATAACAAAAAAAAATTAATAAGATTAATTTATTGCAAGACTTAAGGTATTTGCTTTATTTTAGTTCTGGTATTAATTCATTCAGATGATTCCTTGCTTTTAACGCAAAAACCGTAGTTTTTCGATTTTGAAACGAACTTGGAGTATAAGGGAACTCCTTGGTAAAGTTTTACGACAAATTCACTTTCATGGAGGATATCAGAATTGAAACAAGCTCACATTTGCTTTATGTTAGTAGAAAAAAAACATCGAAATATTCTATAGTTAGCTCGAGGGCAAGCCCTAATCTCATCAATGAGCAGTGAATGCTATATCATTTGTCATATAAGCCATATCGGTTCTAGAATATTTATTATTTAAGTTATAAAAAACAATGGAAAAATTAAAATGCAGTATTATAAATTTCGTTGCAATGTAAATATAATAATAAATTTCGTTATAATGTATGTATTTCGTTATAATGTTATAATGGCTTCGTTATAATGTTATAATGTTATATGCTGATTAGACATTGTGGCTCATAGGAAAGAGCGTTCGCCTCCCAATGAGGTGAACTGGGTTCAAATCCCAGCGATGGCTGGTCGATACGAATCCGCAACCGGCTCACACAGTGCTTGCTGACGGAAAATGTCCTCAGGGGTAGGCAGATTAAGGGTTAAAGTCCCATTGGCGCTAGATTAACAGTTGAAGGTTTTCGTGGTTTTCCTCTCCATGTAAAGCAATTGCGGGTTAGTTCCATCAAAAAATCCTCCACAAAGACAAATTTCTCTTCATACTTGATCCAGGAGTTCCCTTGTCTTCCGGATTGGGCTCAACATTATAAGAATGAGCAAAAATTGCGTCGGCTATTCAACTACGGTTATAAAATATAATGTAAAAATTGAGTTTCCAAATTGCTATTTTTAATATTTTTCTTGTACCTTAAAAATGCTCTTTTCAGTTGTTAAAAAATTTTTGATTAACTGATTTACCAGATTCTGTTGGAAATTATTTCTTTTATCATTTGAATGAAAAACATCCGTCATTTTATCAAAAGGCAAACGTCAGCCACTAAAAAGAAAAATGACAGTTTCTTTTAAGTTGAAATGTGTCTTCCTTTTGTTAGATTGTTTCAACCAAAAGAATTTTTTCTTATCTTACGAATTGGAAGAAAAAAATTTTGATATCGATTTTTTATGTTTCTTAGGTTGATATCTCTCTGTAAGTCGAAATATTTGTTTCTTAAGGTATTCAAGATCCTATCTATTTTATTTCTCGATGGTTATGTTAATTCGATGGAGAAAAATGTTAGTTCTCATTTTAAGAAAACTTTATAGCAATTTCATGGGATATTTTTTATTGGAAATGAACATTTTGGCAGGCGTCTAGTTCAGTTTAATTTTTAAATGTGACTATAAATCGATTTTTATTCCGAGTATTGTTGATTCGAAAACTTAGTCAGCAACATGAAAATGAAAAGAAAATATTGTCTTCTCTAAGACACGCAATTATTAAAATTGGTCAAAGATATCTGCAGTTCAAGGGACAATACTCTATATGTTATACTTTACGATAAGAGGGCTTTATCGATCGATATTTGTCCCGAATATATGCGGAGGTTTCTGTTAGGTGCACGTGTGGTGTCCCGTAATTGTGTCGACAAATTTTAAGGAGAGGTAGTGTATTATATCTAAGAGGTGGAGAATTGGGATATCTGTAACTCGAGAAGACGATCACTGATACACAGACACGTGATCTATGACCTCAGCACCAGCTCATCGCTTTATTTTATAACCGTCCTTGAGAAACTGACCCAATTTTGGGCTTACGACTGTAATTTTAAACCTGATCCAGAAGACAAAGGAACTCCTGGGTCAAGTATTGGGAAAAGGTCTGGCTTCCTGGAGGACTTTTTGATGGAACTTACCCGCATTTGCGTTGCATGGAGAGGAAAACCACGAAAAATTCTCATGGTTAGCCTGGAGATAAAGGGACTATAGCCCATGATCTGTCTACCACTGAGGATATTTTATGTCAGCACTGTGGTCGGTGCGAGCAGGGTAAGAATTTCGAATCGACCTACAATTGCTGGGATTCGAACCCGGTTCACCTCATTGGAAGACGAGTGGTCTATCCCCTGAGCCACCATGACTCCCAGCAGATAATTTATAAAAAAAAGCGTTTTAAAGTCGAGATAAATGTCTACACATAAGTTAGAATGTTAATTAGCGTGAATTTAATTAAATGCAAGGACTGGAAACACCAGGTCCATGACCGGAAGAAAGAAGAAGAAGAGTGATATTAGGAATGAAGACAGAAATGACCAGAACAGGAAGAAATCCAATCTGGTTATGACAGGAGAGGGTGTCGGTCAGGCAAGTGGTCATCATAGCTGTCCAAATGACGCACTCAAATGCACCTAAGTTCACTTTTCATAATGGAGAGGAGCCCAATCATGATGAATCCACATAATACACGAGTTTCCCATTCTGTGGCATCATCATTGTTGACCTGACAGCTTAATGTGGGCCAATGCCTTCCCCTGAAGATTTCTCCATAACGCCTTCCAATTTATTCTCCAATTCCGTGGCACTGGATGGAGTAAACCTGGTAGAACATCTTCCCAAAAGCCATTTTACTTATATCAGAACAACGAGGCAGTAGATCAATAAAAGGCAGTAAATTCAGAAATGGAACTGTCATTGTAAGCAAAAACTTAATTTTAATGTTAAAATAGCAGTGTAAAAAAATTTAAAAAAAATGAAATTCAGTAAAATAGATTTAAATTGAATATTGTTTTCAATACAATGGGAATAACACTGAATATGGTTTTCAACAATAAGTTAACAACTGGTTCAATAGTAAACTGGAAGCTCTCTATCAGGAAGGAAATATATATTAGATATGTAGTCAACAAACGAGTCTTTTTTTCTTATTTTTCTTTTTTTTTAGTGCTGCAGATTATTTAAAGGTAGCAGAAGAATTTTTAACCTGTAATGAATGAGATAATTTGCATTGGCCGCCCATATATGCTTTCTCATAAAAAGGTTATATTTTTCTGAGTTCCTACCAGAAATAAATAAAATGTTATCTTTTTTTTTTTCGTTTACTATTCCTCACTTTATCAGCAAAAAATGCATCACCATCAAAGATCGAGCTTTACTCTACTTTTACGTAAACTGTAATTTTCCTTTCTAATAATAAAAGGGGCTAAATATATAAGTTTGATTCTATGCATTTTCATGAATAAAATTTTTAAGTGGAATAAATAATTCTAATTTTAATTCCGTCTTGGACTTTTTCTAAATCAAAATTTTGTTTCGTGATTCTCAAATTATAACTTTGCTCCATTGAAATAAATTTGTTTAAAATGATTAAAATAGATAAAGCTTGATGATTATTTTTTTAATTCATTTGCCATTTGCAAAACAGAAAGAAAAGATTTAATTAATTTTCGCAATTTTTAAGCGATTTATTTATGATAATGTATTAAAACTACGATAAGAAACTACGATACGGCAAGAATGTATTTCAATGATACAAACAAGAAAAATAATCTCTGCGATTATTTTATATATTTTTCATGATACGTTATTTGAAACCAAGAGTATCGAATTAATGAAGATTTCGTTGATTAAATTAATTTTTAAATTTCTATTCAATATTCAAAGGCGAGTTACAAATTTTAAATGAACGTTGATTTAATTTTCCTGATTTAATTGCTTGAGAATTGCACAATTTCCTCATCAGTTTGTTTTGTGTCATTAAATGAAATCTTTCATTAATACCCATTTATAGAACTTAAATAATACTTTTAACTGATTTAAATAATTATCACAGTTTATCAATTTAATTGTTCATTTAATCAGTTTCAGCTTTCACAATGAGATTATTTTTATTATATATTTGTTTCCGGAAAACTATACTTGTAAACTACTGAGCCTTTAGTTCAAAATAATAAACTGAATTTCGTCTGCTATAGAAATATATTCATTATCTTTTGCAAACAGAATGACATTAAAGTCGTTTGTATTGTTTTCCAAAAATTTCGAACCGAATATTTTTCCTTTAACTATACAATGGAATTTTCATAACAGCATATAATAAACATTTTCGGAATATATTTTATCTTTAACTATTCTAGTATTTTATAATTAACATTATAAAGGATTTTGAAAAGCTATTTCTGTCTAAAACTATTCGAAAGAATACAGCAATCATAAAAATTTTCAACTTCAGAAAAAGTTGGAGAAAATTAATATAGTTTCGCCTGATTTGTTTCTCATTTATATTCATGCGCTTGCATTTTCTTTTTTGTTGTTTTTGTGCTGAAAGTTCTTTATTAAACACGCAATGCAGATTGCATTTATATCCAACAAATGTTTTTTTTTTTTTAAGTGTCAGTTAAAACGAATTTAATTGGTTAAACTAATTTCAGTGTAAAATTGTTTGTCTCAAAATTTGTTTTTAAATGGTAAAACAGTTGCTTGAAGGAAAGACGAAGTATCTCTTTTTAGAATAAAAAGATTCAGCACAAAAAGTTTCAAAATATAAGATTATTTAAAGGTTGCAACATGATAATATGTTTTAAATCACTAAAACGTTTTTTTCAAAAGTTAGAAATGAGCAAAATTCTCAAAACCACTTCAAAACCTTCCTTTCATTTTTGTTTCCAAAATGTATAATAAATGTTGCAGAAACGTTTGCAACATGCATGTCTTTAAAAATT
Source organism: Parasteatoda tepidariorum (assembly GCF_043381705.1). NCBI lineage: Eukaryota > Metazoa > Arthropoda > Arachnida > Araneae > Theridiidae > Parasteatoda > Parasteatoda tepidariorum. Next base: position 84,175,024 of record NC_092209.1, on the reverse strand, counting down.
TTATGTTGCCTTCTAATTGAGTGCGGGAGACTAAACTAATATATCAGTGAACATAAACTGAACATAAAAGCCTCGTGGAAGTTTCAGTCTACTTTCTCATAAGTCCCGCAGTGGACAGATCAAAAAAGGCACGGTTCCCAGTAGAACACCGAAGTCAAGCATCACTTGCTGCAGCCAGTAAGCTGGTGGGGGACCACTTTCATCATCCTGCGTAGGGACCGAGGGTGCGCGGTATCGTTTATCGTTAAACTGTTCTACCGTAAAGTACTCGACTTCCCGTTCAGGTCGTCGGGCTACCAAATCAGGGGAGCCATCCCCACCGCAGAGGATCAAAATTGTGATGGCATGTCTTCGGATCATCCTCAGGGATGTTTCCTAGACCGTCGTTAATAGCCCATTGTGCAGCTTTAGTACGACGCAAATAAAGTACCTACCTAGCACTTGCTCATAATGCTTGCTAACTCTAAGAAGGATTGCAAAGATATCCTTCTCTGTTTCGTTGTGGAAACATTACTCGCCTTGCTCACACATCGTTGGTTGCAAACCATTATTGTTTGTTAGCAGAAATGGTTTACAGACAATAGGTAAGAGTGTAATGTCAAAGTACATGTTTTCATTGCCTTGTATTTTGGACCAGTGAAAACATTTACGCCACCTAGTGGAGAAATTTTGCATTGATTTCATATAGTTGGTATCTGTAATGGCTGTTGTGTTGATGATAGTATCAGGTTTTCTAGAGCTGTGCTATAGATTTTTTTTATCTTGTTTTGATTTCTATTGGTTCAGTATTTTTTCTTACAATCCATTTAATTGGAAAACAAAACGCTTTTGAAATAAATAAAACTGAACTCAGTAGCGCAACAACCCATAGAGGGCCAAGGCCTTCTAATCTCAGTTTTCTTGAACTTGGGCTCTGGGGTGCAAGAGCAGATGTTCTGGTCAGGTGGTCAGCCGAACGCGGAACCCCCTGTGTGTAGTTCCCAAGCATGCTTGGTACGCATTGATCAACCCACTGAAAGGATGAAAGGCTGAGTAAATCTTGCCCTGCCCGTGGATCGAACCCAGGACTTGTGTCACGGGACCGCAAAGCACGGGACCGCATAGCACGGGACCACTCAGTCACCGGGCGTCTTTGAAATAAATACCAAAGTATAAATAAGTACCAATATCCTAATATTTAATAGATAAAATACAAACTTTTAAGGAAAATTAACTTCCATTTATTAGGACCATCAAAATCAAAAACAGTCAAGACTTGTTATTCCTTTAGTTCAGTAATTATAACAAAAAGAGGAAGTTTCTTCAAAACATTTTATACCCGAGATATTTTTTTGTCAATAAAGGTATGCTATGTTATTATAAATGATGCTTGAAAACTCTCCTCTGTGTGCTTATCTCTTTTTTCAAGAGAAATGGAGGTGATTTGAAGTTATAATATTTAATAAGTAACTACAGCACCATATTTATCTGGGCCCTTAAAAACGTACAAAAATAGAGAATGATTTGATAATTTTCATCTAGGTGGAAAAATCTCGCCAAATTGGAGCTTTTGAAATAAGTTTAAAAGATTTTTTAAAATATTCAAGTTATTTGTACTTTCTAAAGATCAGATAACTCCTTATGGATCTATACATAGTGTAATATTATAGCTCTGCCTCAAGAATTTTCTATTTTCCTTGGCAAGAGAACTACGAAAAAATTTTTTTTTTTAAAAAATACGAGGACGGAAGTAGTCAGATGGCTACTGAGTCGGGTATCTGTAGCGTGAAGCAACGTAGCTTATTGTTGAGTAGAGGGAAAAGAACACGCTAACTACCTTTTAATCTAAAGATTGAATTTTCGCTATATAGGACAAAGTCTAAATGTGAAATAAACATGAAAGGATAAGGTGAACTAAATGTTTGCTTTCGACCGCTCTCTTGCCTAAACTAATGGGACTATACTTTTCTTGATTGCTGCTACCTCCCATATTTTAAGAACCGAGAATTGCAGTCCGTTGAAAAAAAGTAAGTTTATTCAGAGGGAAAGTATGTTTTTATCTCTGTTTTCATAACTTAAAATATCGTCAACACAAAGTTTTTAGCAAACACAAGGATAGGTCTTCAAACTAGTTCCTGACCGATTCTATTTTATTTCATAATCGTCGTTGAATAGCCGTCTTAATTTTTTGGCTTTACAACTACTAATGCTCAACTCCGTAATCTTGTAATTTTGAATCAAATCCTAGAAGACAAGGGAACTCATGAATTAAGTATTGGGAGAAATTTGCCTTTGTGAAGGACTTTTTGATGAAACTAGCCCACATTTGCGTTACATGGAGAGGAAAACCACGGAAACCTCCCACGGTTAGCCTAATGGCAAGTGGATTCTCACCCATGATCCGTCTATCACTGAGGATATTTCACGTCAACACTGTGGTCGGTGCAAACCGGATGCGGAATTCGTATCGATCAGCCGTCGCTGGGATTCGAACCCGGTTAAAATTATTGGGAGGCGAATGCTGTATTCCCTGAGCTATCACGGCTCTGTCTTGTGATTTGTCAGAATTCGATGCCATTTTTTTTCTTCGTTCCCCGGCATGAAGACTTTTTTTTATTATAATTTTTGTTAACCATTCTAATATTGCAAATTAAGAGTAGTCTTTACCCTCTATTTAAAATGGTGAATAAAAGATGAGAGGAAAAAAAGTTAACATTAATGTACTTATAACATACAAAACAACACCAGTATGTTTTGAGAATTAAGCGAGCCTTAAAAGTTCTAACTATTTAATAACCGTAAGTTGAACATTTCATTTTAAGGTTGAATTCCACTCCAACAACGTGATCTCTCCTCGCAGGAATTCCGTTTCTATTTTTATCTCTCTACACATCGATCTACAAGAGAAACCAACCTGTTGTCAGTTCCACCTTGATACCACCTGTTGCCAAATCCACCCACACAAAAGAGTCGCTTTCTGCGTCTTCTTCCAATCTTTGATCTAGCTCTTACCAGGTACATATAGGTGGCGTTTTTCGAATGCATTTTTATTTATTTACATCATCGATCTCCGCTTTTTATTCGTCTGAAATTCCTACCATTCGTTCGCGATAGTTTGAGAGGAGACGTCATTAGTACGTCATTTTAACGTCACGCTATGTGTCTTGACTTCTGAGGTGATGCTTCATTACGTTGAGGGCAGCTTTTTTTTGTGCTTCTCGAGGGACTGAACTATGCTTTGAGCCTCCATAGTATTTTTTTTAAAGTCTGAATTACGTATTGCGTTTTTTTTAATTACTTTACACGTCTGAAAAAAGTTAAATTAAATTTCATGAAAGATCATATAGCTTAAGGGCTAAAAGTAATTAAAAAGCTACTTAAACGTTGTTTTTCGTGTTTTCCAGAAAATTAAACATTTCGGTGTCTAGCATTTGATCTAGCTTAAGGATAAATTAAAACGGTTGTTTACTAGAATTAGTTACGACACTAACAAAGTTTTATATTTAACTAACGTTTTAATATATGGCAAACTTTAATTGTTTAATTTCGCAGTTTTATGTAAATAGTTTCCTATAAATTGTCTACTAAAGCTTCCTTTTATAAAACTCAAAAAGGAATAATTCTGTGCTTTATTATTAATTTAAAATGCATTAAATTTTAAATACTTCTTGCCAAAGTTTCCTTTGAATAGTTTCTTATAAATAGCTTGTACTAGTTTCATGTTTCAAGATGACAATTTTTTACATTACTGGAATGTTCATCTCACTGCTCGCTCCGAATCACCAACTCCCGAGTTTACTTTTCATTCATCATTGTTGTTTTTTCCTTTTAAAGCATATCTTATTTTTTTTTTAAAAAAGCAAAGATCACTTTATTAATAAAATACATAGTTTTTACAATTTTATTTATGCATATTTTAATAATATGTTAATCTTAGCGAAATATCAATGATTACCTTGATTTGAAAAATAATCAATTGTACTTGAATCTAACTTAAAAAAATCTAACTTAGGGTGGAAAATATTTGATGTATAATTAAAAATAAGTAATTTTACTCGCTGAAACAATCATTAACGATAATCAGTCATCTCATATAGGAAACGGTTTTTATCTCTTTAGAAATTTTGAATTAAGTCTTTTACATTTAAAAAAAATTTCATTATAAATATTAAGATGTCGACATCTAAATTTTCTCTTACTTATTTTGTTATTTTCAACATTAACTCAAGCGTGAGCTTATAAGAATAAAGATCTCGAGAGAGTTAATAAAAATTAGTGGGTAAATGATCAATATTTAAAGCAAAAAAAAGTAAGAAAAAACTGGCAATATAGGTACTTAAAATTGAAATAACTTTCGAACAAAGTGGAATTTTGAATAAAAATTGTCAGAATTTTTGTTTATAAAAATGCCTCACCAGCATGTCAAAATTCAATTCCTTAGTTGCATTCCCGTAGGCTGCAGAGTGATCCGCAGGATATTTTATATCACAAACTTAATAGTTATTACTTCCGAACTCAGAAAATATTTTTTTTTATTCCTTTGCATTTTTTATTCACACCGTTACAATTTAATTTTTTTTAAGTCTTAAAGCTTTTGCTAAATTTCTTAAGTCTTAAAGCTTGGGACTTTATCCCACGATCAGTCTATCACTAAGGATATTTTAAGTCAGCACTGTGGTCAGTTCGGTCCGGGTCCAGAATTCGTATTGACCAGCCTTCGCTGGAATTCGAACCCGGTTCACCTCATTGTGAGGCAAACGCTCTCCCCCCTGGGCCATCACTGCACCTTTTCTAACTTTTTATATTTTATTACCAGCATTGAGCAGCTGACCCAATTTTCGACTCCTAGCGTTCAACACCGTAGCCTTGTAACTTTGAACCCAATTCAGAAGACAAGGAAATTTCTGGATCAAGTATTGGGAGAAATTTGCCATTGTGGAGAACTTTTTGCGGGAACTAATCCGCATTTGCGGTACATGGGGAGGAAAACCACGAAAACCTCCCATGGTTAGCCTGACGGCAAGGGGACTTTAACCTATGATCTTCTACCACTGAGGATATTTTTACGTCAGTACTATGACCGGATGCAGAATTCGTATTGACCAGCCTTCACTGGGATTCGAACCCGGTTCATCTCATTGGAAAGCGGAAACTCTATCCCCTGAGGCACCACGACTCTCCTTTTCTACAGAGTAGTTTTTTAGTCTAGAAAACAGTTAAAAATATAATTTATGTCTATTTCGAAAGAAATATTAATTTTTAAATAATGAACTCCGCTGCCTACAAATATTTTTTATAACAATAGATTTGCTAAATTAAAACACCAAGAAGAGGTAGTTAGACATTTAAAAATGATTCTTTAAATTATATTCGTTATAGTGCGAATATGAACTATATTTCTACGATTCTTTAAAAAAATTCTTCGTTTAAATTTGTGATTTCAATTACTTATGTCTATACAATCAATGTGACATTATTTTTGATAAACATATTTTCAAAACCAAAAACAGCATAAATGAGAGCGCTCGAGAGCGCTTAAACAGACCAAACTGTGCACACTCGAGATAATTCGAGCGGCGTTGTATTTTATGCTGCTATAATTTTTCACACTCTAATACAATCGAGAATTGAAAATAACAATGTGAAAGCTAAGAAAAAAAAATTGTTTCATTAATATTTATCATTTACATAGGATTGTAAGCTATAACACTTCTTTATTCACGAATTTAAATATTACACAGGTGCCAACTTGCTCCGGGCAGTAAATATATATTTTAAAGTGGTAGTTTATCAATTGTGATTCTTGGTTTAATAAATTCAATTTAGTAGATTTTTATCCACCTCTAATTCTAAATAATTCGTAGGCTTACATAATTCACCACTTTATGGCACTTATGTCAAGCTATACCTTTTAAAAAGCAAGCAAAAATAGTCAAATATTTGAAAAATTCACTTTGTAGTTATTATTATGTAGTTATTTTAGTTTTTTTTAAATATTTATTTTGGCGTGTCCGGAGTTGTTTGCCTCTCTCAATATAGCCCTTTTCCATGAAACAAAAGAGCAGTATATGAAAATTTTCCACCAAAAGAAAAGACAATGTTCTGAAGTGTGTTTTTTTACATAAAAAAATAGATTTTTTTGGCCAGTTTTTTTAAAAAATCTGTGCGTTAAGGGGTTAAAATTTTTTAATCTCAATCCCCCCCCCCCTTTTTTGCTGCATTGCATGAAAATTCAATATTAAGGTATCCTACTAGTTTCGAAAACTTTTTTTATGAATATTAATATAGAATTGAAAAAAAAACTAGTATATTTCTTTAGCGCTTCAAATTCTCTTGCCGCAAGCTCTGGGTTCGATCGTAAGACCGGGCAAGGTTGACTCAACCTTTCATCACTTCAGTGGGTGGACAAAATAACTGCCAAGCATGCTTTGAGACTAAACGCTGGGGGTTGCGCGTTCGGTTGACCACCCAACCGGAGCATTTGCTCCTGCACCCAGAGCCCAATGAACACAAAAACTGAGATGGGTGCTGTCGGCTTTGGCCCTCAATGGGCTATCGTGGCACTAAATTCAGTTTATTTGTTTTATTATGCGTAAAAACTTATAAAACCAACCAAAAAATTATCATTATTACTATTTTCTTTTTGTAGTTAAATGTAGTATCATTGTAGTTAAAAAATGAAATTTTTAAAAATTTTTGCACTGGTCTTTGCGAAAAAACATGCATTAAAAATACTCATGAAAAATTGGAAATAATTATTTTAAAACATGAAATTGCGTGTTTAAGGCGGTGTAAAATGTGAAAAATCTGATCTTAAGATAAATATATTTAAAGACTTGAAATCACTAGTTCATCCACTGCTATCAACTTGCGCTAGAACTGCTATAACTTTGTAAATACTTGTAGTACAAACAAATACAAAAATAATTAGAAAGCTAAGAGTACAAGGATTCTAAATTTATAATAAACTCATTTTCACAAATTTTGTCCAAAATCATGTTTTTGCACTTAATGGATATTATCTTATTTATTTCAAATTTGAACGATGCCATTTGTATTCAAGACACGTTTCCTTAAAAATTATCTTTGTTGAAGGAGCATTGTTTAGTTGGTCACTCATTGTTAAGTATATGCTTAGAAAGCTTTTAATTGTTGCAATGTAACAATGGTTAAGCAATTATATACAAACAATTACAACAATTATATGCATTGTTTTACAGTGAAATCCTCACTTCTAAAGTTTATGAGCTATCTGTAGGTGATTATTTTACGGGTGCTTAAACTTAATTAGAAAAATGGCGAAAGTGGTGAGATTTTTGCGAGAAAGGCTGTAAGTATCAGATATTAGTAATATTATCTTATAGTTGCATTAATTTAATTATTTTTGTCCATAAAAATATATTTCACCTCGAACAGAAAATCAACGCTAGCTTAAACTTCAATTTTAAACATAACCGTAAGTAGTAATCCAATAAAATAGCTTAGTGCACTTGTATAAGAATACTTATTTCAATCGTAATATTTGCTAAAATCTGTATTTATTTATTAACTTTTACGAATAATGTCCACAAAAGTGAGTTTAACTGAGCAAATATATATCGCTGGTTCAAAGTTAAAACGACACTTCTGCACTCACTTCTCATTCAAATAACATGAGAAGTGAGTGCAGAAGTGTCATTTTAACTTTGAACCAGCGATATATATATATATGCTGATTTATTTATTTATTTTCAGCGCAAAAGTGTTTAAGAAGGGTGAAAGTTCGGANTTATTTATTTACATCATCGATCTCCGCTTTTTATTCGTCTGAAATTCCTACCATTCGTTCGCGATAGTTTGAGAGGAGACGTCATTAGTACGTCATTTTAACGTCACGCTATGTGTCTTGACTTCTGAGGTGATGCTTCATTACGTTGAGGGCAGCTTTTTTTTGTGCTTCTCGAGGGACTGAACTATGCTTTGAGCCTCCATAGTATTTTTTTTAAAGTCTGAATTACGTATTGCGTTTTTTTTAATTACTTTACACGTCTGAAAAAAGTTAAATTAAATTTCATGAAAGATCATATAGCTTAAGGGCTAAAAGTAATTAAAAAGCTACTTAAACGTTGTTTTTCGTGTTTTCCAGAAAATTAAACATTTCGGTGTCTAGCATTTGATCTAACTTAAGGATAAATTAAAACGGTTGTTTACTAGAATTAGTTACGACACTAACAAAGTTTTATATTTAACTAACGTTTTAATATATGGCAAACTTTAATTGTTTAATTTCGCAGTTTTATGTAAATAGTTTCCTATAAATTGTCTACTAGCTTCCTTTTATAAAACTCAAAAAGGAATAATTCTGTGCTTTATTATTAATTTAAAATGTATTAAATTTTAAATACTTCTTGTCAAAGTTTCCTTTGAATAGTTTCTTATAAATAGCTTGTACTAGTTTCATGTTTCAAGATGACAATTTTTTACATTACTAGGATGTTCCACTCACTGCTCGCTCCGAATCACCAACTCCCGAGTTTGCTTTTCATTCATCTTAGTTGTTTTTTCCTTTTAAAGTAAACCTTTTTTTTTTAAAAGAAAAGGAAAGATCATTTTATTTATAAAATACATAATTTTTACAGTTTTATGTATGCATATTTTAATAATATGTTAATCTTAACGAAATACCAATGATTACCTTGATTTGAAAAATAATCAATTGTACTTGGAAAAAAGATCTAACTTAGGGTGGAAAATATTTAATGTATAATTAAAAATAAGTAATTTTACTCGCTGAAACAATCATTAACGATAATCAGTCATCTCATATAGGAAACGGTTTTTATCTCTTTAGAAATTTTGAATTAAGTCTTTTACATTTAAAAAAAATTTCATTATAAATATTAAGATGTCGACATCTAAATTTTCTCTTACTTATTTTGTTATTTTCAACATTAACTCAAGCGTGAGCTAATAAGAATAAAGATCTCGAGAGAGTTAATAAAAATTATTGGGTAAATGATCAATATTTAAAGCAAAAAAACTCGCGATATAGGTACTTAAAATTGAAATAACTTTCGAACAAAGTGGAATTTTGAATAAAAATTGTCAGAATTTTTGTTTATAAAAATGCCTCACCAGCATGTCAAAATTCAATTCCTTAGTTGCATTCCCGTAGGCTGCAGAGTGATCCGCAGGATATTTTATATCACAAACTTAATAGTTATTACTTCCGAACTCAGAAAATATTTTTTTTTATTCCTTTGCATTTTTTATTCACACCGTTACAATTTAATTTTTTTTAAGTCTTAAAGCTTTTGCTAAATTTCTTAAGTCTTAAAGCTTGGGACTTTATCCCACGATCAGTCTATCACTAAGGATATTTTAAGTCAGCACTGTGGTCAGTTCGGTCCGGGTCCAGAATTCGTATTGACCAGCCTTCGCTGGAATTCGAACCCGGTTCACCTCATTGTGAGGCAAACGCTCTCCCCCCTGGGCCATCACTGCACCTTTTCTAACTTTTTATATTTTATTACCAGCATTGAGCAGCTGACCCAATTTTCGACTCCTAGCGTTCAACACCGTAGCCTTGTAACTTTGAACCCAATTCAGAAGACAAGGAAATTTCTGGATCAAGTATTGGGAGAAATTTGCCTTCGTGGAGAACTTTTTGATGGAACTAATCCGCATTTGCAGTACATGGGGAGGAAAACCCCGAAAACCTCCCATGATTAGCCTGACGGCAAGGGGACTCTAACCTATGATCCGTCTACCACTGAGGATATTTTTATGTCAGCACTGTGATCGGATGCAGAGTCCGTATTGACCAGCCTTCACTGGGATTCGAACCCGGTTCATCTCATTGGAATGCGGTCGCTCTATCCTCCGAGTCACCACGGCTGTCCTTTTCTACAGAGTAGTTCTTTAGACTAGAAAACAGTTAAAAAATCATTTATGTCTATTTCGAAGGAAATATTAATTTATAAATGGTAAACTCTGTAGCCTACAAATATTGTTTTAAGATAACAATAGATTTTCTAAATTAAAACTCCAAGAAGAAATAGTTAGACATTTAAAAATGATTCTTTAAATTATATTCGTTATGGTGCAAATGAGAGCAATAATTCTAGGATTCTGTACAATTTATTTTCCGTTCAAACTTGCGATTTCAATTATGTCTCTGCAGCCAATGTGACAGCATTTTTGATAAAGATATTCTCAAAACCAAAAACAACATAATTGACTGCATTAAATATATTGAAATACTGAGATTGATTCGCAAGTGGTTACAGGTTTGAGGAATGGATTATAAGAAATAGTTCGAGTTGTGATTCAGATGAAAAAATTTTTAAGTAATAATAAAAATTTCGTCATTTTAAATAATAATAAAAAACTCGAAATTTTTTACCCCTTAACTTGTGCTCTCGAGTTAATTCGAGCGGCGTTCTATTTTATGCTGCTATAATTTTTCACACTCGAATATAATCGAGAATTGAAAATAACAATATGAAAGCTAAGAAAAAGAAATGGTTTTATTGATATTTATCATTCACATAGGATTGTAAGCTATAACACTTGTTTATTCAAGAATAAAACATTACAGACATACCAACTTGCTCCGGACCGCAAATATATATTTTAAAGTGGTAGTTTATCAATTGTGATTCTTGGTTTAATAAATTCAATTTAGTAGATTTTTATCCACCACTAATTCTAAATAATTCGTAGGCTTATGTAATTCGCAACTTTATAGTGCTTATGTCAAGCTATACTTTTTAAAAAGCGAGCAAAAATAGTCAAATATTTGCAAAATTCACTTTGTAGTTATTATTATGTAATTATTTTAGTTCTTTTTAATATTTATTTTGGCTTGTCCGGAGCAGTTGGCATCTCTGAATATAGCCTTTTTCCATGGTACAGAAACGCAGTATATAAAATTGTCCATCAAAAGAAAAGACAATGTTTTAAAGTGTGTTTTTTCACATTAAAAAAGAATCGATTTTTCTTGGTCATTTTTCTTCAAAAAATCTGTGAGCTAAGGGGTTAAAAGTTTTTAATCTCGAATCCCCCCTTTTTGTTGCTTTGTATGAAAACTCGATATTAAGGTATCCTACTAATTTCGAAAACTTTTTTTAAAATATTAATATAGAATTGAAAAAAAAAACTAGTATATTTGTTTAGCGCTTCACGCTCTCGTGCCGCAAGCTCTGGGTTCGAACCTATGGCCAGGCAAGGTTGATTCAACCTTTCATCCTTTCAGCGGGTGGATAAAATAAGTACCAAACATGCTTGGGGACTAAACACTGGGGATTCCGAGTTCGGTAGACCACCCCAACCGGATCATTTTCGCCTGCACCCCAGAGCCCAAGGAATACAAAAACTGAGATGGGCACAGTTGGCTTTGGCCCATAATGGGCTGTCACGCCTCTAAGTTCAGTTTATTTGTTTTATTATGAGTAAAAACTCATAAAACTAGCAAAAAATTACCATTATTACCATTCTTTTACATGACCATTTTTCGATAAAAATGAGGCATTTTTTTTGCATATAGGATAAACACTGTATACGAAATTCTATCTCCTAATAACAAAACAATCCTTTGATTATTTTATTTAGAAAGTTATCAACTATGTTTTGAACTATTATCTTAAAACCAAGAGCATATACTACTGAATCAAGGATCAATGTAGTTAAAAAGTGAAATATTTTAAAATTTTCGCACTTGTCTTTGTGAAAAAACATGCATGAAAAACACTCATGAAAAATTAGAGATAATTATTTTAAAACAACATGAGATTTAACGTGTTTAAGGCGGTGTAAAATGTGAGAAAAATCAGATCTTAAAATAAACGCATTTAAAGATTTAAAATCACTAGTCCACCTACTGCTATCAACTTGCGCAAAAACTATAACTTTGTATATACTTGTAGTACAAACAAATACAAAATATAATTAGAAAGCTAAGAGTACAAGGATTATGAACTCTTTTTCAAAAATTTTGTTCAAAATCATGTTTTTGCACTTAATGGATTTTATCTTATTTATTTCAAATTTGAACTATGCCATTTGTATTCAAGACACGTTTCCTTAATAATTATCTTTGTTGAAGGAACATTGTTTAATTAGTCACTCATTGTTAAGTATATGCTTAGAAAACTTTTAATTGTTGCAATGTAACAATGGTTAAGCAATTAAATACAAACAATTATAACAATTATATGCATTGTTTTACAGTGAAATCCTCACTTCTAAAGTTTATGAGCTATCTGTAGGTGAATATTTTACGGGTGCTTAAACTTAATTAGAAAAATGGCGAAAGTGGTGAGATTTTTGCGAAAAAGGCTGTAAGTATCAGATATTAGTAATATCATCTCACACTCATTTAATTATTTTTGTCCATAAAAATATATTTCACCTCGAACAGAAAATCAACGTTAGCTTAAACATCAATTTTAAACTTAACCGTAAATAGTAATCCAATAAAATAGCTTAGTGCACTTTTATAAGAACACTTATTTCAATCGTAATATTTAATAAAATTTGTATTTATTTATTAATTTTTATGAATAATGTCAGCAAAAGTGAGTTTAACTACATTGGTTCAAAGTTAAAACGACACTTCTGCACTCACTTGTCATTCAAATAACATGAGAAGTAAGTGCAGAAGTATCATTTTAACTTTGAACCAGCGATATATATATATGCTAATTTATTTATTTATTTTCAGCGCAAAAGTGTTTAAGAAGGGTGAGAGTTTGGATGAAAATTATTTCGAAATAAGAGATTGGAGTGAGGTTCTGAAAGAACAAATGATGGCTGAAATGCCAATTGGAGAGTCTAAGAAGACTCAAGAAAATGTCCCTGAATGGGACAGAGATCAGCAGTCTGAGCTGACTGATGATGATGCAACTCTTGGCGAGTTTGATATGGACACCAATAACAAGTTTGAGTTGCGTGATTGGAATGAAATTGTCAAAGAACAAATGGTGGCCGAAATAAGAGTTTCTAAGAAAGCTCATCAGAGTAAAACTCTAGAGGAAGAGATGGTTACCAAAAAGAGTGCTCTTATGCATGGAGCGTTTGATGAGTTGGATACCATTGAAACTCTGGAGCAAATGATGCTCTGGTTGATACACTGGTGAGGGTTTAAAAAAAAACTTTCAGAAAACAGTTTGATGAGCTGGATACAACTGATACTCTCAAACAAATGACGCACTGGTGTATACGCCGATAAAAATTTCGAAAAAGATTCAAAACGGTAGAACTGTTTACTAGAGATTGCAGAAAACATTTGATAAAGAGAATTTTATAACTTTTGATAATTGTGTAAGAAAAGGCGAACTATTAAAATAATGCTTATATTTTCTCTTGTAATGACTGATATATACTATGTTTAAATAAACAGTTAGTTAGATATTATTTCTCATGTATTTTTTTATAATTCTATTTATACTTTCAAAATACATTTAAGTCTTTTAAGAAATTGTTGTTTCATAATGCTATAAGAGTCATGGCCTTCGGTAAAATCCTACAATAGCCCACCTCTTGGCGACTTTTTGAAATCCCGCCAAGTTTATTAAGTCGGCGATCATTGCTGGGATCAACATTGATTTTTGATCAATAAGAAAAAAACATTCTCAACTGGTACCGCATAAAAAAAAAATCAAAATCAAAAATTAAATAATAACGGTTTAAAAATGAAATTATAGCTATGATTCTTGCAGCAAGAGATCAGAAGCATAAATGGCGATAAAATAAACGCTTTTACCTCTTTACTAACGAAATCCAACTTTCGCGTAAGTATATATATCAAATAGCTAATCAGGTTTAAGAGTTTTGGTGGTGTGATCGGACGTGCAAAATAATCTCCCCGAAATATCTTCCGGAAACCTAGTTTGGCGAGATTTCAAAAACTTGATGGCGAGATTTGAAAAATCGTCATGGGGTGGGCTATTCTAGGATCCACCCATGGCCTTATTTATATAGGGAAAAAAACAGATCTCATTGATCTTGTGGGGAATGCGCTTTCGACTATGTTAACCGTCATCTATNATATCTTCCGGAAACCTAGTTTGGCGAGATTTCAAAAACTTGATGGCGAGATTTGAAAAATCGCCATGGGGTGGGCTATTCTAGGATCCACCCATGGCCTTTTTTATATAGGAAAAAAAAAACAGATCTCATTGATCTTGTGGGGAATGCGCTTTCGACTATGTTATCTATCTTAAGGTACCCCAAGATTGAATCAAATTAGCATGTTTAATATACTAGTGAACTGATGTTTAATAAACGTTGTGGTAGTTTACGCCACAATCTAACCGAGGAACTAGGTGAAACGATTCTTCTTCAAGTATACATGTATTTGAAATAAAGAAAATAATTCAGGGAAATAAAAATTATGAGTTGTCGAAAATGTCATTGACTAGAATTATAGGAGAGAGAGTTTTTTTTTTTTACTTTATAACCGTCGTTGAACAGCTGACCCAATTTTTTGGGTTTATGTCTACTACTGTTCAACTCCGTGGCCTTGTAATTTTAAACTCAATCCAGAAGATAAAGGAAGCCCTGGATTGAGTATTGGGAGAAATTCACCCGCTTGAATGACTTTTTGATAGAACTAACCCGCATTTGTGTCACATGGAGAGGAAAACTACGAAAACTTCCCACAGTTAGCCTAACGGCAAGGGGACTCTAACCCATGATTCGTCTACTACTGAGGATATTTTACGTCAGCACTGTGTTCGGTGCAAGCCATATTCAAAATTCGTATCGACCAACCATCGCTGGTATTCGAACCCAGTTCACCTCATTGAAAAGCGAACTCTCTATTCCCTGAGCCATCACGACTCAGTAGAGAGAGAGAGAGAAGAAGAAGGAGAATAAGATGAAGAAGAAGGAGATGAAGATGAAGAAAAAGAAGAGTGTTATGAACGGCAATGGCGGGAAGAACTTGATTGACAGTAACGAGGACATCGAGACGAAAATGAACGCTTAGAAAGAAAGAGATCGAAAAAGACAACATGTTTTAGAATTCCGAAAACTCGAATCAGAATTGATTACTCAAATTTATACTCATCAGTGTCAAGATAGACTGGTTTCAGGGGCAACAACTCATAAAATACAGCTCTTACCATGTAACTCCTCAAGTTCAAGAGCATAAAGATGAAATGACATTATCAATTTTGAACGTCGAGCAGAGATAGCACAAATTCCAAAGGTGGAATGTGTGGCTTATCTTCACCGGTGTTATCTCTCGATTATCTCTATAACTCTATATATCGAGTATCTCTATAACTACTGAACCTATTTTAATGAAATTTGATAAGTACATACATTGATACAATACAAAACAAATAACCATTCAACCATTGTAATACATAGGCATGATCGTGAGTAGCACTCGTTGGAGTCGGAAGGTATGAAATTGAAACAGGGCAATTCAGGCCAATTGCCAAAGGAAATGATAAACTGCCTTAATTCAAGTATGAAATAACGCTGTATGGCCTGCACATCTGTATGAGGGGACCATACTCCTTATTAACCCATTTTTTTTTTGTTTATTCTGCAACCACTGTTTCATACCTTCAGACTCCAACGAGTGTTGCGCGTGTGTATTACAATTGTTGAATGGTTGTTTGTTTTGTATTGTATTAATGTATGTACTTATCAAATTTCATTAAAATCGGTCCAGTAGTTCTAGAGATAATCTACCAAGTCTACAAATTCTCTTAATTTCTTACAACAGACTGTTTGCTTTTTTTTATCTTTCCTTGCAGGCAATTTATTGCTATTTGCTGTCACACAGGGAAGGCGTAGCGAACAAAACTATGCATAAAAAAATCGAGGAAATGGTTGGACTATATCGAAAAGTAGTGTAATGTCAAAAGTGGGGCACACATTATTTTATGTAATATTACGTCAAAAACAGGCAAAGACCTGGTTTCTTGACGTACTCTGACGCCAACAAAATACTGTTTTGTAATCTCAGCGTGAGCAGTCGTTTCAACGCAGACATTATCTCGCATTGCGCATGCGTTAATAGCGTTAACAGCCAAGGATGGGCCTTTGTCTTCTTCAGAATTTGATTCCATGTGATCCTATCATTGGTTTTGTCTGTCCATCCAGTTATTTGTAATGTTTTTCTATCACAATTGAGACTGTCCAAGCACCTGAGATTTTTAGTACGAGGGGCTTTAGTACAACCGCTGTCCAAATTTTAGGAAAAAACGGTTCTTAAATTAACAGAGAGACGTAAAGACAAACTCTCCATTTTGTTTTTATAGATTTAAAAAAATATTTATGTTTTGGTAGTATTATCATGCACCCATAACATTAATTTCCTTTGCTAACACACACACACAAATTAATAATAATATATTTCTTTCTTTATTTCTTTTAGTTCTTACTTCATCATTGCTTTTTTTTATTACTTCCGAAATTCAAACCTTTCATAAAATAGTTCTTTTCCTAAGAGGCTAAATTTTAGATTCAGAATAATTTCAATCTCCAAGTATGGCAAAAGAGAAATTTATAAAAACGATATTTTATTCGAATGCCCCGGGTATAAAATAGAACTTTTTCACCGGTTGAAATTTAGATATAAGTGCTGATATACGATATCGATGCATTCGTAATGATGTTGAAATTGTTTATATTTGGGGTTTTTAAATGTGTCGTCCTCGGGGGAAAATTCTGTCCTCTTATGCTGCGAATGTCGACATTTAAATGTAGTTTCTAATGCATCCATTGGATAACGATCGTTGTTTGCATTGGAGAAAGTTCAAACTTTTGGTTGCTTCAGGGTTTTATTTATTTAAAGTTGTATGCATTTAAAGTTGTTGTATTTAAAGTTGTATGCTTCGGCAAAACATTTATGTCGAATATTTCAGGCTTTTTAATTTATATGTTTTGGTTTTTGATTAAAGAACTAAGGGTGTTCGGAATATATTTTCAATTTTTTTTTCTTTTTTAAATCTAAATATTGTTTTGAATGGAATTTGTTGTTATACTTATGTCAAAGATTTTAAGAATTGAGTCAGTTTTAAAAGAAAATTAAAAATTGTAAAATGTGTTTTTTTTAATGTTTGATATAACTGAAAATATTATGTTATATTATCATAGATATTTCAAGTTTATTTTGAATAAAATGACGGTAATATATAAAAATAATCATTATTATAAAAATAATTCTTATATCATTTTTATAAATTAATATAATTCTTTAATTATAGCATTTAATTTTATTTTACGCAAAGTTTTGTTCTTTTCATTCATTTAGATTTAATTTAGAGTTTTGTTTTTTGTCGAAGGAATTAAAGAAGTTCAGAATGTATTTTTCATATTTTTAATTTTCTTTAAATGTTGGCATTGCTTTGAATTTCTTCCTTTATGTTGTTGAAAATTGAGTCAGTTAATAAATGTAAAAAAGGACTTTTTTAATGAATTATATTATTGAAAATATTGTGTTCTAATATTATATTTTTTTTTAAAGTTTATTTTGAATAGAATGACGACAAAATATTAAAAATAATTATTATTTTAAAAATTATAGTTGAATTATTTTTATAATAATAGTAAAAATTTTAATTTTAATTTATACAAATTTTTTAGATTTTTAATTAATTTTTGATTTAATTTAGATTTTTGGTTTTTGTCTCAATAATTACGGATGCTTGTGGTACATTTTTGCAGACCTTAGAAAATGGCATGGATTGTTTGAATTTTTTATTTTGATCCACTAAGCAAAAATAAGTCAGTTTGAAAGAAAATTAAAATATGTAAAAAAAGAGACTTTTTTAATATTTAATAAAAACGAAATAGATTATCCACCAATCTTATAATTTTTTATTATATTCTGCATAAAAATGACGGCTTAACAATATTAATAATTTTCATTAAAAAATAATAATCACCATTAAAAATAATCAAATACTCACATTAGAAACAATTAAAATATTTAAAAAATTAAGAAAAAAATTAACTATTCTGATGAAAAATTAATGTAATCTATACATTTATTTCTCTCACGAGGTTCCAAAAACGTGGCTACGTCTATATCCAAACATGCAACACTATTTACAATATTGTTCGATTGTCTTAAGTAATAAATTAAGTAGTATTTAATAGTTAACAATGTTATTTAACTACCTAGAATAATTTCGTATTTTCATGGAAAAATTTTTTAGTTACGATGTAGTTATTCAGACTTATTTTTGATCCTTTCTTAAATGGTTGTAGAAATTTTAAACAGCGAAAAGTGCAATGGTGCTGCATATTGTCATACCAACTATTGGTGCCAGAGCATGCCTATTTCGTGCAATAGCATATATAAGCCGCAGTGGCTCAGGCCTCCCAATGAGGTGAACCGGGTTTGAATCCCAGCCATGGCTGATCGATTAGAATTCCGCGCATGGCTCGCACCAACCACATTGCTGACATAAAATATCCTCAGTGGTAGATGAATCATGGGTTTGATTCCCCTTGCCATCAGGCTGATCTTGGGAGGTTTTCGTGATTTTTCTCTCCATGTAACGCAAATACGGGTTAATTCCATCAAAAAGTCATCCTCGAAAGCAAATTTCTTCCACTACTTGATCCAAGAGTTCTCTTGTCTTCTGGATTGGGTTCAAAATTAAAAGACTACGGCGTTGAACATTAATAGTTGAAATTCCGAAAAATTGGGCAGGCTGTACAACGACTGCTATAAAATAAAATAAAATGAAATAAAATAAAAATAGTTTGGGGGCCTCATTTTTAATATGCTAATTAATTAGTATAGATGATAGTTTAGATTGCGAAATCAGATCCTAGAACGCACATTTTTTTTATAAAGATAATGTTTTTCTCACAGATTCAGATTCTCATACGAATTCAAATTTCATTCCCACAGTTTGTTCAGCATTTAAAAGAATCGTAATTTTTTTGCACACAATTTTTAAATTCGTTTATACAACGATGACTGTATGAAAACATGATTTTTAATTATCACTTTACAGTTTTCATTCTAAAATTATGATAAAATAAAAAGCAGAAGCTTGTCCTTCTGACTAACCGTAAAGTTTACGGTTAGGAACATTTTTTTTACGCTTACGTGTTTGAAACCGTTTACAACTGGCACGGTTATTAAACCGTGAATACAAAACTATAAGGTTTTAAAACCATTTACAACTAGGATGATTTCAAAACCAACCATAAAAATGAAATTTAATTGAACGTTTGAGTTAAGTTGTTGTTGAGTTGTGTTTTGTCAGAGGAAGCGTGGCTCAGTTAGTTTGTTGTAGTGCTATCTATCTTGAGAGAATTTTTCTGTGAACGATTCGGTGGTGCTGTTACCTTAAACGGAAATGAGAATTGCATATTTCAATCACCAAGGGTCACCAAATGAAGAATGCAGGATACTGGGAATATCTTCGTGTGCTGAAGGAATGAAGGAAATACTGTGGTGTCAACGCTTGGATCCGAACTCCTTATTCAGCCAATCATGAGATTGACTGCTTAACCCTGTCGACTAAAGTATGTACCCAGCCGCAAGGAACTTGCTTTTATTAGAAGTTCACAATACTCTTATCACTCTTAAGATTATTAGGCATTTGATAATCGAAAATAAAAATATGAATTTGTAATGGCTTATGTGTATGTCACACGATGAAACTTATCGGCAAAGAAATTGTTGGCGCAATCGTATCTTCCACTTTCTCCAAAAATTGCTCGAAATTCTTCGTGTGATATAGAAATCACAGTTTCCCGAAATATCAGCAACTGTTTCTTTCCGCTGAGGGAAAACTTGCCTATAAATAAAAGCAACTCTCGCTTGCACCAATCAGATCTTTTGCTTTTTATGACGTTTCAGTTCTATGTGATGACGCTTGCAAATGTAAATAAAAATGGCGGTGACGTTGATGAAGAGGATGATCGGATGAAATTTTAAGTTCATGCGTTAAGTTAATTAAGTTAATGCATAAAAAAAATAGTGCGTGGAGTCCCTCCGCGCGGAAGAAGTTAAACTTCGCAACCTGCGACGTTGATTGTAGAGCAATCAATTGATATTCACAAGAGACGTACCTTGACATAACCCTAAATCCGTCGCATTGTCCGTGGGATTGTTTTCACTCATTTTTTACAATTGTTATCCACTAAATTTGAAAGTAAAAAATACTACCCTATTAAATTATATGTGTATCAAAACAAACTAAAAAAATATTTATAGAAAAACAATACTTTTATGACTTTTATTATTTTTATGCTAGTGAGAACCAAAACAATATGGAAATGAATGAGGGAAAACTGGATCCTCTACCACGTGATTTCCCGGCCAATAAAAATGTAGCGTTAAACGTTTAACGCAACCTTGTTGGAAGTCGCATAAGAAGTATAACTTCAATTAAGCGGATATCTATTCTAGAGCGTCTGTGATTTATTTTTCTTTCCTTTACAAACAATGTTGAGAAAATATGAGATAATAGTATCACATGAAAAAAAATATAGTAGCAAAATGTTTAGATAAGTAACGAAAAATGGTAACCCTATTACGAGCGACCGTTTGTGCAATTAAGCAACCCCTAGATAGAATGGAGGTTACGTTTACGGTTGCTCTTGTAAAAGTGTGGTGCGCGAACCCCCAGGGGTACCGGAACAGTTTGCGGAGGTACGCTTTCTTATGCGAAATATCTTGCAACAAACAAAAATTTAAAAAAAAATTATTTAAAAACAAGACAAGCTATGAAAATTTACGATTACGTATTTTTGTATTAGCTATTTTTTGCAGAGTTAACAGTTAATAATGAGTGGCGCCAACAGCTAATTGTGATTTTTAACTTTTGTCCAATTTTTTTTATAGTAAAAAATACATTCATTTTTTTATTAGTGGTACACAGCGTTACGAAAAATTTAGAAAGGGAACACAAAAGTCATAAGTTTGAGAAACACTGCTCTATTGTGATATCCGTATTAGTTTCTAATTTACGAAGATTCTACGCTCGATTCTCAAAGCTGCAGATCAGCTGGTGGGGACAAAATTTTGAATGTTTAACTGTAGTAGTAAACCGTATAATAATCACATTTAACAGCCTGAATACCTTAATTTTAATGGTTATTTGACTGTTTTGGTTGAATATGGTGAAATAACAATTAAATAAATTGTTATGAAACCATTTTTTTTTTTCGAAAATTTTTAACAGTGCATATTTATTTTTTTTTTTTTTATATTTATCAAAACTCTTTTTGATTGCAGGGTATAAAAATTATTATTTTAAAACATGAAATTTTGAATGGCAAAATACAAAATTTGATGGGCATCTGTTCATCTTCTGAGTTAAAATTATACGTTTTAACGTTATGAATTATTCATACGTTTAAAATTTAATTTCTCAAGAATTATTAAGCTCTTAATCAAATTGTGCACTGAATAGAAAGATTGCATTTTTTTAGAAAGTTATCGATCCAATTTTGTTGAAAAATTAAAGAATTGAAGACGAATCAAAGAATATGAAATTTTTTTAATACTGTCATTTCTTTCAATCTTAATACTCATTTTAGAGATTTAAATCCATCTGCTGAGAATAATTATCAAAGAAAAAGAAATAAGTATTTTGAAAGTTTTTTTTTTCTCAAAATTTATTTCTTCAATGGGTTTTATGAACGTTTTAAATAAATTACTTATTTTGATGATAAAAGTTGTTGTAATTCTTTGGAAAGAAAGACTCTTTTACTAATTTATTTTCCATTTCGTATCAAAGAAGTTTATAATATATATATTTTTCTTTTCGAAATATTTATATTTCAAATAGAATAAATTCTAAATTATGCAAAAATGAGTGTGTAGAAATTAAAATACATTTCTTTTCAGATTAAATTCATACGGAATTATATTTTTACTTGACAAATAACTTGTTTCAGTTTTTTTTTTAAAAAAATCTGTGAACAATGATGAACATCATATTACAGTTCGTTTGTAAAATTGTTTTGAAATAGAATGCTTGATGTTTATTCATAATTTGATTTTAAATTGTAAATTTATGCTTTGCAGTCTCCATTGTTTAGATTATAATTTCGCATGGCATAACAAACATGAAAATTGAGAACTTATTTAGCGAAGAGAATTACAGTATGTTTTATATCTGAATGAAAACTTTTTTGAAAATGATAAATATTTATAAAATTATTAAAAATGTGAGTATTAAGAATGAAAGAAACTGAGTTCTAATCGAAAAGTAAACTTATTAAATAGAAATTGTTTATTTCTCTTGACAATTATAATAATGTTTGAAACTCATGAATTAGAAATTTATAAATAAAAAAAAATTCTTTCTTATTTTAATGAAATATTAGCTAAAGAATGTAAATCAGTAATGAATTATTTTATAAACTAGGAGGCTTCGCCCCCTGCTCGCTGGCGCTCGCCAACCCCCGGAACTGCTTTTGCAGTTCATTTCGGATTGCTTCGCAATCCGATGCTCGCTTTGCTCGCGCATTGGATACGTTCTTAACGTCTAGCTTTTGTATACTTTTTTGAACACTGAAGTTCCGAAAACTTTAACTGTAGAAAATTCTAAACCTGTGCATTTCAATATTAATTTGAAATTGCAAACAGTTCACATATTTTTCTTAATCACACTATTATAAATTTCAGCTGTTAAGAAAAGTAACTTTTGTAAATTTTGTTTTAAAGTCTTTCCCACCAGAGGGCTAAAGCCATGTGTTGTAAAGCAATATGAAATAGTACTGAAAGCCGGATGTAAAGCATCGGCTTCGATAAGGTAATTTTGTGAGAATTGGGTGTACTATAGCCTACGTCACAGGTTGTGTTATTCCTACTAAATTTAACCCCAGATTATCAT
>NC_092209.1:84118794-84152018 GCF_043381705.1 Parasteatoda tepidariorum | reverse complement strand
GCCGAAGCCTATCAATTAAAACGTATTAGCGTTTTATATAATATAGATTAGCCATATGATGCTCACTACGTGCTCTTGCGCGCCGAAGCCTATCAATTAAAAATGAAAACTGTTGCCAACGCGAGAAGAGAAATATCATCGGTTTTATTGATACATACGTATTAGCGTCTTATATAATATAGATATGGAAAAAGTAATAAAAATTGTACAGTTAGCAATTTACAGACTAATATAATTGGATGCATCCAATGGAAACCTCGTTAAAATTTTTTATTTTATTCCGATTGTTTTTAAATAATATTTAGCTTTCATCTATTATAGAGCTATTTTTCTCCAAATAAAAGTTATATTAAAATAAATGTTTTTGGGTCTGGGATAGAGTTTAAAAAAATTATTTTATTATTACCCATATATTAGTATGATTTTTTTAAAAATAAAATGTTAGTTAAAGATTGTAAATCAGTAATAGGTTATTTTATAAATATGGAAAAAAGTAATAAAAATTGTACAGTTAGCGATTTACAGACTAATGTAATTAGATGCATCCAATAGAAACCTCGCTTAAAAATATTAAATAAAATACTCGCTTAAAAATGATACTCGCTTAAAATTTTTTGCGATTGTTTTTTAATAATTTTTAGCTTTAATATTAAAACATTTTTGGGCCTGAGATGGATTAAGAAAAATTTTTTTTTGCTAATAATCCATATATTAGTATGATTTTTTAAGACTTTTTTCTTTTTGATGATTAGATGGATAGGATTTCTAAAATTTTACATACTTTAAAAAACTGGCCATACACTTGAACTTCAGCTCTGATAAATAATCGAATTTCCAAATTCTGTGTTCATCGATAGAAATAACCTTGGTGAGAAAAAATCAATTGAACGAAAGTATAACGCATCAGAGAAAAAAATCCCCCAGTATCGGTCTCTCTTCTTGATCACACGCTAACCAGTACTGTTACACAATTTTACGCAAACAAAGCCTTTTCCTTTTTTTGTATTTTCTAAAGTTATCAGATGATGGCTGCGCGAATTATAAGTGGGAAGATTACTTCCCATCGACAATTAAAAATTAATAAAGTATGTATGAAGAGTACTTCCCACCTCCTTATAAAGGTTAAAATTAAAAAGGCTTGGTTATTTTTAAGTAATAAAAATATCCAAGGGGTAACCTAAGTGATAGTACCCCTGCTCTCTTCGCTCTTCAATCTCCACGGTTGCAATACATTCAATTTTAATTTTTGAAGATAAGCAGATTGTAACACCAAAATTAGAAATTATTCAAATATAAATTCCCAAAATATTTTACTTTAACGCAGGTTTGGTTTACTATATTTAGTAAGCTTTTTATTTTAATCCTTATAATATTCAGTTACCATTGCAATTTTATCCTCAAATTCGTGTAGATCCTAGAATAGCTTACCCCTTGGCGATTTTTTAAAATCTCGCCACGCAAGTTTTTGAATTCTCGCCAGACTAGATTTCCGGAAGATTACAGTGGAGATTATTTTGAACGTCCGATCAGACCACCAAAATTCTTAAACCTGATTAGCTATTTGATATGTATAACTACGCGAAAGTTGGATTTTGTTAGAAAAGTGGTAACAGGAATTATTTTTTCGCCATTTACGCTTCTGATCTCTTGCTGTTAGAATCATCGTTATTATTTCATGTTTTAACTGTTTTTCATTTATTACCGTTATTATTTCATTTCTTTTTGTGCGGTTTGAAAATGGCGAGTGAATGGACTAGTGAATTTTTAACTTTATTGATTATCTACAGCAATAATCGCCAACTTTGCGAGATTTCAAAAAGTCGCCAAGAAGAGGGCCATTCTAGGATTTTATCTCAAATTATTATTTTTCTTAAATTGTTATTTACTTTTTAGTTACTATAAGAATTCGTTACATGTGTTTCGTAGAAGAGATTATTAGCAGTCTTGCGAACAGTTAATTCGTAAGATTGTTTTTAAAAATTAAAAAGTTTTTTTTCATTATTTTATCTACATACATTCATTAAAGTCAGTTCTATGTAAAATTTAATGAGAAAGTAAACATAGCTTATTTTTCACTTAATAATTATTAATCTATAACTCAATATCTTTATCATAAAAGTGTTGCCTAATGAAATATAATCATTATTTCAAGATATAATAAAGGACAACCCTTTCAGTTTTAAATCTTCCAATTTGAATAATAATCAAATCGGAAATGTAAATACTATCAGGATACTAAAATTTAAAAAGATGATGAAAAAAATATCACACGTAAATACCGTAAAATTTTTTTATTAATTTTATGATGTGAGATTCTTCAAGAACAAAGGCTAACACAAGCAATAAAAAAGTGCAGCTCCATAAGATAAATCATACAAGCAGACGACTTTTGTTTAGAAATGTTCCATATTTGACTGATCCATGCAGATAAAAGAACAACACTCAATAAAGGAATAACACATTCAGTTTTAAATCTTCCATTTTGAATAATAATCAAATCAAAAACGTAAATACTAACAGGAAACAAAACTTTTAAAAGATGATGAAAAATATCCCTCGTAAATATCGTGAAAACTTTTATTAACTTTATGCTGAAAGATTCGTCATGAACAAAGGCTAACAGAAGCAATAAAAAAGTGCAGCACCATGAGATTTATCACAAAAGCAGACGACTTTTTCTTTTTAGAAATGTTCCATATTTGACTGATTCCGGCGGAATCTTTGTAAATAGACGGGAAAAGTAAAGTATTATGGATTACCGGTAGCTGTAATCGATGGTAGGGAAGTTGAAGTATACACCATTGCTAAAAGAATTTTCTGCTGTAATAATTGATATCATCGTCTGAAATGTTGAAAATTGGTTAAGAAAGAAATGAAAGATTATTTATTTATTTTATTTCAATGAATGTCAATTTTTGTATTAACTGGTTTTAGACGTAGGCTATATTATACCCAATTGAGGTGAAGTGATTATGCCTAACCATGTGATTTAAACCAGATTTAATTCGACACCTCTAAGCGTCGTCATGAGTGTATGTAGAACCTGATTGGCTTCTGAATCGATAAATGCCACGATTTTCCTACGATGCCATCACTTGCAGGTATTCAATCAAACACAATACTGATGACAGTCAAGTTTCTGATATCTGGCTTGGTTCTAATGCTGGAAGATGCTGACTTCTTTATTTAATAATGACTATGTGATGTGATTTTTCGGTTTTAAGAAAATTAACGGTTTGATTAGAATTATTTCTGAATTATTCTAGCTATTATTTTGTTTCAATTATGATTTTATTATTTTCAAATTAGTTTTTTTACTTCAATAAATATCAGATTTTGTATTATCTGGTCTTTTAAATAAACATATCATAGGTTTAGTGTCCCCCTTCTGAAAAATATGTGAAATTGGAATTTTTCTGCATTCATGTCGGGTTTATGAGCTGTCATTTTATCATAACTCAAATTTTGAAAGGTTTAATTTTATTTATTAATCTAGTATTTTATTTCGCTACATACTATCAACTTAACTTTAAAATTGTTATATTACCATTACGTGTACATAAATGTTCTATTAGTTTAACTTTGAATTTTATGCTGTCATAATATTTTAAGGTGTTCTATTTCGTCAAGGTATGACATCGTTTGAATTTTAATTTTTAAGTATAATCATTTCATCTTCAATCTAAACACCCAATCTAACTTTAAAATTATGTCTCCATTATGTGTACTTAAATGTTCTATTAGTTTAACTTTGAATTTCATGCTGTCATATATTTTAAGGTGTTCTATGTCGTCACGGTATGATATCGTACCAATTTTAATTTTTCAGTAAGCACTTCATTTTCAATATAAACACCCAATCAAACTTTAAAATTATGTCTCCATTATGTGTACTTAAATGTTCTATTACTTTAACTTTGAATTTTATGCTGTCATAATATTTTATGGTGTTCTATGTCGTCAAGGTATGACATCGTTTTAATTTTAATTTTTAAGTATAAGCATTTCATCTTCAATCTATACACCCAATCTAACTTAAAAATTATGTCGCCCTTATGTGTACTTAAATGTTCTATTAGTTCAACTTGGAATTTTATGCTGTCATAATATTTTAAGGTGTTCTATGTCGTCAAGGTATGATATCGTACCAATTTTAATTTTTCAGTAAGCATTTCATTTTCAATATAAACACCCAATCAAACTTTAAAATTATGTCTCCATTATGTGTACTTAAATGTTCTATTAGTTTAACTTGGAATTTTATGCTGTCATATATTTTAAGGTGTTCTATGTCGTCACGGTATGATATCGTTTGAATTTTAATTTTTAAGTATAAGCATTTCATCTTCAATCTATACACCCAATCTAACTTAAAAATTATGTCGCCCTTATGTGTACTTAAATGTTCTATTAGTTCAACTTGGAATTTTATGCTGTCATAATATTTTAAGGTGTTCTATGTCGTCAAGGTATGATATCGTACCAATTTTAATTTTTCAGTAAGCATTTCATTTTCAATATAAACACCCAATCAAACTTCAAAATTATGTCTCCATTATGTGTACTTAAATGTTCTATTAGTTTAACTTGGAATTTTAGGCTGTCATATATTTTAAGGTGTTCTATGTCGTCACGGTATGATATCGTACCAATTTTAATTTTTCAGTAAGCATTTCGTTTTCAATATAAACAGCCAATTTAACTTTAAAATTATGTCTCCATTATGTGTATTTAAATATTCTACTAATTTAACTTTAATTGTTCTTTTACAAATATACTTATATGGTATATAGATTTAATCCTCAGTGTTGTGTTCTTTTGTAATTGTCTAAAATAATTTAAATTGTTTTTTTGTTTGTCATTTCTATGCTATCAGTATAAACTTAAATATTCCACTATAATTTAATTCCATCAATCTAAACTAAAACGAATTTATGTTGGGAGCATAAATCATTTATAATACTTTGCGAACTGTTTCGGCTCAGAACGTTCTCATTTCCAAAGCCATTGAAGAAATGATTATAGCCATTTCGTGTGATGAACGATGCAAGATAGATAAAAACTGAAAACAAATCGGAAAATATTTTGAAGAATTGCCCATTATATCACAAACTAAATGGCAAGTTATTTTATCCCAGGTTTTTTGTATCAGTTTTATTTATCACTCCATTACTTTTGTTTAGAAAGTATTTCTTCAAGGCGGAGACTTTATTTTTTTTTGAGATTATGGTAAATCAGAGCTCCTACATTTAAACACATAACGTTGCTTAGTAACAGAGTTTGCGTAGTTATTGGTTGAGAATCAACATTTAAAGGACAGAAATAAAAAAGAATTCTTTGTATACTTAACATGGGGTCAGTGATAAGGTATCGACCACAGTGCGGATGTGAAATATCCTCAGTGGTAGACGGATCATGGGTAAGAGTCCCCTTGCCGTCAGGCTAACCGTGGGAGGTTTCCGTGGTCTTCCTCTCCATGTAACGCAAGTGCGGATTAGTTCCATCAAAACGTCCTCCACGAAGGCAAATCTCGTCCAATACTCGATCCAGGAGTTTCCTTGTCTTCTGGATAGGGTTCAAAATGACAAGGCTACGGAGTTGAAGATTAGTAGTCGTAAACCTAAAAATTGAGTCGGCTGTTCAACGACGGTTATAAAATATAAAATTATAAAACCACGTGTGAATGGCGCAGTTATCCTGCTGGAATAGAAATGGGCCGAAATATTGTCATAGAGTTTGGAGTGTAGCATTGTCCAGAATGTCCACAATACATCTCAGAGTTCATGTTTCCAACCACAGGAACTAACGGACACAGGTCAAAACACGAGAAACACCCCCAAACCATTATTCTTCCAAAATCAAAACAACCAATGTCCGGATACTTTTGGTCTCATAGTGTATTTCTTTTCTTCCTTTTTTCCTTAAAAAATAAATATCCTCTATTTAAAGACTCAAAAACGATGTCAAATAATCATATACAGGGAGTTTCGAAACTCATGGGCAAAAATTTAAGAGTGATCAAAAACATACAAACAAGTAATTTTCACCACATAATGTATGGGCGAAGATCAGAAGGTGAATCATTAGAAGGTATCCGTTACTCTTAAATGGAAGAACGAAATCCCAAGCGGAGAGAGGTTTAATTTGTAAGTTAGAATTTACAAATTATGATAGCTACTCTGGGCATTTTTATGAAGTAGTTTAGATTATTATATGTCAAATACATTTAGATAAATTTTC
This sequence comes from Parasteatoda tepidariorum, assembly GCF_043381705.1. NCBI lineage: Eukaryota > Metazoa > Arthropoda > Arachnida > Araneae > Theridiidae > Parasteatoda > Parasteatoda tepidariorum. The sequence goes on along the minus strand of NC_092209.1, from coordinate 84,145,778 downwards.
TATTTTAACTCCTTCTATAAATATTTTTTTATCGAAAAAAAAATCAAGAATTTAATGACAAAAGTTAGTTTTCTAGCTAAAAACATTTTGCAAACGAGCTAACAATGAAGTTATATTTTTTAAAAAAAGAAATTGAGTAAAGTTAACTTTGTATTAACTTTAACAAAGAATTAAATCAAAACATTTTGCAAAAAAAATTTAATTTAACAATAAATTTTACAAAGATTGAACGAAAAAACATGTTTACCAATACAATTTAAATCAAACAACAAATTGTCAAAAACACTAAATCAAGCAATAAATTTAAACAAAATCAAATCAAGCAGCAAATTTAACAAAGTAATTAAATTTGACAATAAAAATGAACAAATAGCTAAACAATAAAGATGTATCAAATTAAACCTAATTTAAAAAAACAAATTATTTTTTTGAAAAACTGACTAAGTTTTCGTATATGCGGTTTGTTACGAGATGCAGTGGCTTATTTAGGCTCAGATAAAGAAAAATATTCAAATTTAAACTAAAAGTATTTAAAATTAATACACTGAACAGTTGGAAAGTTGGTTTTACATAAAATCAAATTGCTTTCAGTAACAACTTTTCGTACAAAAAATTTTTGAGGCAAGAAAGTTAACTAATCTACCGACAAATTTAACTCACCTTTTCTGAAGCAGATTTCTATTTTCTCTAAAATGTTATATAAATGAGAACGAAAGATATTGTTTTAAATAATGCACAGAAACAAGCTTCATTAGTTTTTTTTTTGCATGACGTTGAATAGAAGATGAATTGGTAAATAAGTTGTTTTAAAATATGGTTTCTTTTTTCTGCATCGTTGTTAGAAGCCAGGCAGAAAAAAATGAGTAAAAAAAAAATTATTTTTGAAGAGTAAAATGCTAAAAATAAAAATCACAAGCCATGTTTCTCATTTGTTCAGTTAAAATAGTTTTTAAAACTCACGAATACGGAAAAACTAATTAGTCTAGATTTCAAGCTTGTATGGTTAAACTAAACATAATGGTAACGTTAACTTAAAAGAGAAACATATATAAATAATATAAAAAAAACGCATCTAATTGAAATTCAAAAGAGATGCTCTTAATATCTGGATAAAATATATTAGGCATTCATCTGAAATAAATGAGTTAGACTTTTAATTTTTTTTCTTCCAACGAATACTTTTGACAATTGCAGATTTAATATCATTGCTGTTTTTTTTTTAATTTATTATACATAACAAAGTAACTAATTAGTTCTATAATTTTAATAAGGAACAGAAAAATTAATTTAAATACTGCTCTTTTTCAAACTCTTATGTTTCTTCAAATCATGTTTAAGTCAGAAATTAGTCTTAACTAAAAAAACTTTTTCTCGTTTAAACAAACTATACATTTATGGTAGGGGTCCTGAAAATATGAATTACTAAAATTTAGAAAAATACTAAAAGTATGATAATTTTCAAACACTTTGCATTTTAAATGCTTTAATTTGTTTAAGTTTTCCTGTTGTTAAAAAATAGATTTTAAAATTTTTTAAAATAATATTTCTTTTTAAAAAAATTATAAAAATGAAAAACATACGGTTTTGAATTGAGAAATTTTTTAAAAGTGATTAACAAATATTACTGAAGGTCTAAAGTTAAAACTATAAATAACTTATTTAAAAATTTCAAAATTGATTAATTTAAAGTTTAAAAAATTTCGATTATTCCAAAAATTCGAACAAATCTATTGGGAAGTTGAAGACGAAGTGTTTTAGTTAGATGCGTTATTAACTTTAACAGCTTAATATTTGTCAATGGCTTAATATTATATCGTTTTTGTTCTTTTCTTTACAAGTTACATATCTCAACTGCTTAACGAAATCATTCTGAGCTCTAAAAACATTAAAAATAATTTTTTAAAAAAAAGATGCTATTGAAAAGGGAACGATCGAAACTTTTCTCTATTTGAAGAAGTACAGCATCGCAGACCAGGCGTAATATTATTAGCGTTTCGGCACTAGAGCAGTGGTGGAAATAATTAAATTATTTTTGTAGTTAACTACAACTACAAGTACTTTATTACAAATGTTTTTAACTACCACTACAACTACTTTATCACAAATATAATAAACAGCAACTACTTTAGTCTAAATGTAGTTTATTACATCTACTTTACTACAGATATAGTTAACTACAACTACTTTATAATTATAGTTAACTGCAACTACTTTATTACAAATGTAGTTAACTGTAACTATTATATTGCAATTGTAAACTACAACTACTTTATTACGGATGTAGTTATCTATAACTACTTTATTACAAATGTAGTTGACTACAGCTATTTTATTGCAAATGAGGTTAACTACAACTACTTTATTACAGATGTAATTAAATTCAACTTTTTTTGCTGCAATTGTAAACTGATACTACTTTATTAGAGATGTAGTTATCTACAACTACTTTATTACAAATGTAGTTAACTACAACTACTTTATTACGAATCAAGTTAACTACAACTACTTCATTACAGATGTAGTTAACTACAACTACTTTATTACGAATCAAGTTAACTGCAACCATTTTATTGCAAATGAGCTGAACTACAACTACTTTATTGCAAACTGATACTACTTTATTACAGATGTAGTTAACTATAGCTATTTTTCTCAAATGTAGTTAACTACAACCACTCGATTACAGATGTAGTCAACTACAACTACTTTATTACAAATCTAGTGAACTGCAGCCATTTTATTGCAATTATAAACTACAACTACTTTATTACGGATGTAGTTATCTACAACTACTTTATTACAAATCTAGTGAACTGCAGCCATTTTATTGCAATTGTAAACTACAACTACTTTATTACGGATGTAGTTATCTACAACTACTTTATTACAAATCTAGTGAACTGCAGCCATTTTATTGCAATTGTAAACTACAACTACTTTATTACGGATGTAGTTATCTACAACTACTTTATTACAAATCTAGTGAACTGCAGCCATTTTATTGCAATTGTAAACTACAACTACTTTATTACGGATGTAGTTATCTACAACTACTTTATTACAAATCTAGTGAACTGCAGCCATTTTATTGCAATTGTAAACTACAACTACTTTATTACGGATGTAGTTATCTACAACTACTTTATTACAAATCTAGTGAACTGCAGCCATTTTATTGCAATTGTAAACTACAACTACTTTATTACGGATGTAGTTATCTACAACTACTTTATTACAAATCTAGTGAACTGCAGCCATTTTATTGCAATTGTAAACTACAACTACTTTATTACGGATGTAGTTATCTACAACTACTTTATTACAAATCTAGTGAACTGCAGCCATTTTATTGCAATTGTAAACTACAACTACTTTATTACGGATGTAGTTATCTACAACTACTTTATTACAAATCTAGTGAACTGCAGCCATTTTATTGCAATTGTAAACTACAACTACTTTATTACGGATGTAGTTATCTACAACTACTTTATTACAAATCTAGTGAACTGCAGCCATTTTATTGCAATTGTAAACTACAACTACTTTATTACGGATGTAGTTATCTACAACTACTTTATTACAAATCTAGTGAACTGCAGCCATTTTATTGCAATTGTAAACTACAACTACTTTATTACGGATGTAGTTATCTACAACTACTTTATTACAAATCTAGTGAACTGCAGCCATTTTATTGCAATTGTAAACTACAACTACTTTATTACGGATGTAGTTATCTACAACTACTTTATTACAAATCTAGTGAACTGCAGCCATTTTATTGCAATTGTAAACTACAACTACTTTATTACGGATGTAGTTATCTACAACTACTTTATTACAAATCTAGTGAACTGCAGCCATTTTATTGCAATTGTAAACTACAACTACTTTATTACGGATGTAGTTATCTACAACTACTTTATTACAAATCTAGTGAACTGCAGCCATTTTATTGCAATTGTAAACTACAACTACTTTATTACGGATGTAGTTATCTACAACTACTTTATTACAAATCTAGTGAACTGCAGCCATTTTATTGCAATTGTAAACTACAACTACTTTATTACGGATGTAGTTATCTACAACTACTTTATTACAAATCTAGTGAACTGCAGCCATTTTATTGCAATTGTAAACTACAACTACTTTATTACGGATGTAGTTATCTACAACTACTTTATTACAAATCTAGTGAACTGCAGCCATTTTATTGCAATTGTAAACTACAACTACTTTATTACGGATGTAGTTATCTACAACTACTTTATTACAAATCTAGTGAACTGCAGCCATTTTATTGCAATTGTAAACTACAACTACTTTATTACGGATGTAGTTATCTACAACTACTTTATTACAAATCTAGTGAACTGCAGCCATTTTATTGCAATTGTAAACTACAACTACTTTATTACGGATGTAGTTATCTACAACTACTTTATTACAAATCTAGTGAACTGCAGCCATTTTATTGCAATTGTAAACTACAACTACTTTATTACGGATGTAGTTATCTACAACTACTTTATTACAAATCTAGTGAACTGCAGCCATTTTATTGCAATTGTAAACTACAACTACTTTATTACGGATGTAGTTATCTACAACTACTTTATTACAAATCTAGTGAACTGCAGCCATTTTATTGCAATTGTAAACTACAACTACTTTATTACGGATGTAGTTATCTACAACTACTTTATTACAAATCTAGTGAACTGCAGCCATTTTATTGCAATTGTAAACTACAACTACTTTATTACGGATGTAGTTATCTACAACTACTTTATTACAAATCTAGTGAACTGCAGCCATTTTATTGCAATTGTAAACTACAACTACTTTATTACGGATGTAGTTATCTACAACTACTTTATTACAAATCTAGTGAACTGCAGCCATTTTATTGCAATTGTAAACTACAACTACTTTATTACGGATGTAGTTATCTACAACTACTTTATTACAAATCTAGTGAACTGCAGCCATTTTATTGCAATTGTAAACTACAACTACTTTATTACGGATGTAGTTATCTACAACTACTTTATTACAAATCTAGTGAACTGCAGCCATTTTATTGCAATTGTAAACTACAACTACTTTATTACGGATGTAGTTATCTACAACTACTTTATTACAAATCTAGTGAACTGCAGCCATTTTATTGCAATTGTAAACTACAACTACTTTATTACGGATGTAGTTATCTACAACTACTTTATTACAAATCTAGTGAACTGCAGCCATTTTATTGCAATTGTAAACTACAACTACTTTATTACGGATGTAGTTATCTACAACTACTTTATTACAAATCTAGTGAACTGCAGCCATTTTATTGCAATTGTAAACTACAACTACTTTATTACGGATGTAGTTATCTACAACTACTTTATTACAAATCTAGTGAACTGCAGCCATTTTATTGCAATTGTAAACTACAACTACTTTATTACGGATGTAGTTATCTACAACTACTTTATTACAAATCTAGTGAACTGCAGCCATTTTATTGCAATTGTAAACTACAACTACTTTATTACGGATGTAGTTATCTACAACTACTTTATTACAAATCTAGTGAACTGCAGCCATTTTATTGCAATTGTAAACTACAACTACTTTATTACGGATGTAGTTATCTACAACTACTTTATTACAAATCTAGTGAACTGCAGCCATTTTATTGCAATTGTAAACTACAACTACTTTATTACGGATGTAGTTATCTACAACTACTTTATTACAAATCTAGTGAACTGCAGCCATTTTATTGCAATTGTAAACTACAACTACTTTATTACGGATGTAGTTATCTACAACTACTTTATTACAAATCTAGTGAACTGCAGCCATTTTATTGCAATTGTAAACTACAACTACTTTATTACGGATGTAGTTATCTACAACTACTTTATTACAAATCTAGTGAACTGCAGCCATTTTATTGCAATTGTAAACTACAACTACTTTATTACGGATGTAGTTATCTACAACTACTTTATTACAAATCTAGTGAACTGCAGCCATTTTATTGCAATTGTAAACTACAACTACTTTATTACGGATGTAGTTATCTACAACTACTTTATTACAAATCTAGTGAACTGCAGCCATTTTATTGCAATTGTAAACTACAACTACTTTATTACGGATGTAGTTATCTACAACTACTTTATTACAAATCTAGTGAACTGCAGCCATTTTATTGCAATTGTAAACTACAACTACTTTATTACGGATGTAGTTATCTACAACTACTTTATTACAAATCTAGTGAACTGCAGCCATTTTATTGCAATTGTAAACTACAACTACTTTATTACGGATGTAGTTATCTACAACTACTTTATTACAAATCTAGTGAACTGCAGCCATTTTATTGCAATTGTAAACTACAACTACTTTATTACGGATGTAGTTATCTACAACTACTTTATTACAAATCTAGTGAACTGCAGCCATTTTATTGCAATTGTAAACTACAACTACTTTATTACGGATGTAGTTATCTACAACTACTTTATTACAAATCTAGTGAACTGCAGCCATTTTATTGCAATTGTAAACTACAACTACTTTATTACGGATGTAGTTATCTACAACTACTTTATTACAAATCTAGTGAACTGCAGCCATTTTATTGCAATTGTAAACTACAACTACTTTATTACGGATGTAGTTATCTACAACTACTTTATTACAAATCTAGTGAACTGCAGCCATTTTATTGCAATTGTAAACTACAACTACTTTATTACGGATGTAGTTATCTACAACTACTTTATTACAAATCTAGTGAACTGCAGCCATTTTATTGCAATTGTAAACTACAACTACTTTATTACGGATGTAGTTATCTACAACTACTTTATTACAAATCTAGTGAACTGCAGCCATTTTATTGCAATTGTAAACTACAACTACTTTATTACGGATGTAGTTATCTACAACTACTTTATTACAAATCTAGTGAACTGCAGCCATTTTATTGCAATTGTAAACTACAACTACTTTATTACGGATGTAGTTATCTACAACTACTTTATTACAAATCTAGTGAACTGCAGCCATNCCCTATTAATAAAGATTTTCTGATATTTCACAGGTGTTCGTATTATTTTGTCACCCATCTGTATATATATATATTGAAACGTAAAATGCCAAAAGTCGTATTGTTTGATTTGCCCTTTTTTATGTTCTTTTACCTCTTAAGTATTCAAAAAAGAAGATAAGAAAGGATTCTCTGACAGAAGGGAGGGAGTGTGAAATATTGCCGTTGTTTCGTACTCAAACGACCGAATTTAGAATGTATCAAAAGGAAAGACATCGTCCACCCTTATGAATAATTCAACTGTTGAATTTCTAAACTATCCTGCAAATTCAGTTGTATTTTTATTTTATAACAACATCAACGTTCAATGACATGCATTTTAGAATATGCTAATAAAAAAAGCATTAAAAATAGATTTATTTAGCATTTAGATTGAGGAGGGTCAACAATAATGTTAGATATTTGGTTTAAAAATTGTAATTTGGTTTGGTTATTAATGATAAAATGTTTTATTTAGTTTAATTATTAACTTGAAGGAATATTATTTGGTTTAGTTATTAATTATAAAAAGTGTTATTTAGTTTAGTTATTAATTTTAAAGAATGTTATTTGGTTTAGTAATTAATCTTTCGGATACGGCTTTTAGTGTACTAACATCCATTATTCTGGTACACCATTTGTACCAGCTGTCATCGAAAAGTTAATTACAAAAAATGTTATTTAGTTCAGTTATTAATTTTAAAGAATGTTATTTGATTTATTTATCAACCTTTTAAATACGGCTTTTAGTATGCTAACATCCATTGTTCTGGTACACCATTTGTACCAGTCGTCATCAAAAAGTTAATTATAAAGAATGTTATTTAGTTTAGTTATTAATTTTAAAGATTATTTGGTTTAATCATTAATTATGAAAAAATGTTATTTAGTTTAGTTTTTCAGCTTAAAGAATGTTATTTTGTTTATAATAAAAAAAGCGGTATTTAGCTTAGTTATGAATTTTAAAGAATGCTATTTTATTTAATTACTAATAAAAAAAAATTATGTTATTTAGTTTAATTATTTTTTATTTAAATTTTAAGCAAATTTAAAGTTTTCAACCAAGTTAATTTTAAGTATGATGTACTTCTTTTCGATTATATATAGAGTAACATACATTAATAATAATGATGAAATACTAGTATATAAATTTATATCAGTTATTTTATTGCCACATAAACACTTCTTATTCTTATGTGTTCTACTTTCATTCGTAAGACGATAAATTATTCCATAATGCGAATTTATGTATCTTACTTAGTTTTACTAAGAGGGGAATAAAACTAAATAACAGTCTGACATCATATCAACGAATTGTGAAAAAGTTACTTAACCCTCTAGAAAATCTCTTATTAGCTTTGCTTTTTGAAGCTTTGATAGGAAACTTTTAGTAGCAACATTAGGGTTTTATTATGCGTTAAAAGTAAAATCTTTATACACGACTATTTCCAAACAGTACTTGAAATTTATTGAGTAGATCTAAAAGAAACTGTTATTTTCATTTCATCAACAGTTAAAGTTCGTTTTTGCAATTTATTTAATTTACTTACTTTTTCTTATAATTTTAATGGCTTGAGAAAGATGCAATCCGTAAATTACTTTGTTTAAAATGTTGTTGATATGCAATTAAATATTCCAAAACAAATTATTAAAATGGGAATGAAAGGAAGAAGAAGCAAGCAGATTGTTTTTAAAAAATTCCTATAAAGGAGATTCTAAACGAGTTGTTCACAAGAAAAACGCCAACAACCAAGAGGTGATCTGCGAAACAAGAGAACAGATCGTGAAACGCCGCTGGATTGGAAAATCGCGCATGAATTACCATAAACAATAGAATTTTACCCTTTAGTAGTTCCACAAGTACTAGCTCAGTAGCTCCAACAACCATCTGCCAAACAAGAGAGCGGATAGGGAAACGTCGCTGGACTAGAAAATCGCTCATGAATTATCATAAAAGAGAAATCTGACCCTTCAGTAAGTTAACAAGTTTTAGTTCAATAGCTCCAACAACCAAGAAGTGATCTGCCAAACAAGAGAGCAGATCGGGAAACATCGCTGGATTGGAAAATCGCTCATGAATTACCATAAACAATAAAATTTGACCCTTTAGTAGTTGAACAAGTACTAGTTCAGTAGCTCCAACAACCATCTGCCAAACAAGAGAGCGGATAGGGAAACGTCGCTGGATTGTAAAATCGCTCATGAATTACCATAAAAAAGAAATTTGACTCTTTAGTAAGTTAATAGCTCCAATAGTTTAATAGCTCCAACAACCAAGAGGTGATCTGCCAAACAAGAGAGTGGGTCGTGAAACGTCGCCGGATTGGAAAATCGCGCACGGGTTACCGTAAACAAGAAATTCGATTCTTTAGTAGTCCAAATGACATCTTAGTATTTTGCCCATTGCACAACTTTGTATCCCGAACGTAGTAACATTTATCTTATTTTTCTCCACTGCGCATGCTCGTTACGTCGGACTATTAAATTGATCCTTGCTGAGGCCTTCGCTCGTCTAAGAGGTGTTAGTCATATTCATATATATTCATTTATTAGTCATAGTCAATATAAACGTGTAATTATTACTTGTTATCAGTAACTCATTGATAATTTATGGATTGCCGGAGAACGGATAAGGGAAGTGACGGTAGCTTAGACAACTCAATATATATAAAACCAAAACTGTTGTACATTTTAACAAAATGCTATATATTAAAAATATCAAACTACATAAAATCAAAATACATAAAGTAAAATTAAGAAGATAAACGCAGACAAAAATTTACCGGTATTGAATAAGACGTAATATCTCATTTAAATAGCATTTGGGAATACAGTAGTTTATCTCATCACATGGAAATATTCGGGTAAATTTCGTGAAAGTTCTGCAATGAGGTTGGCGAGGTGGGATTTAGTTGAGCCAAATCTGCTCACCCGTTTCTGCCAATATCAGGAGATTTGGGAAATAGCAATCTAGCCGTACATTTTACACGCACGTTTCATTAAATAAACGATACGGTACGCAAATGAAGCATCTTTCCTACTGAGATTTGGTTCCGAGGCTTTTCTGACTGTCGTTTAAAATTTGTGATTCTGGGTCGAGAGTTTCCCGTTATTTAATTTGCAGTTTATGGATGCATTGTAGGAAAGTAATGTCAATTGCTCCTGGAATAATAAATCGCATAAATAAGTTAGTCAAATGATTTGGCTTAACGATAGCTTCTTGATAATTAAGTTTTTAGCTATTATTAAAAATTTTTAAAAAAAGTATAAAGGTCTTTGATTAGGGAAAGAATTTTTAGCGTATGCCAAATTATGTAATGTAAATCAAGTATTAATTAGCGTATAAGTTGAAAATACGAGAAAAAAACAATATTTGGTATTTATCGGTAATAAAGATCATAAAGTCAAGTTCTTTAAAACTTCAAAACAATGCCCGATTCTGGTTTACACAGATCAAGAATAACCAATAATTCACATGATAATATCATGATTTTTTAACCATCATTTATGGTAATAAATTTTATTTTATAACCGTTGTTGAAAAGCCGACCCAATTTTGGATTTACGACTACTAATGTTCAACTCCGTAGCCTTGTAATTTCGAACCAATCCAGAAGACAAGGAAACTCCTGGATCAGTACTCACAGAGGTATGATTTGTTATGGAAACATGGAAGACTTTGTGACTCGACAGATTTAACGTGCTTCAGTCATCATTTATTACACGGTGAGTCTTCGGCCGGTGGGGATTGAATCCACGACCACTTGGACAAGGACCCAGTGCTCAACCAACCAGGTTATCCCAGCCCTATGGTAATATATGTCGATTTACGAAAATATCGTAAACATTATTGATGCCTATAATTATCGAAAATTATACTATCGATTTATTATCTATAACGTTGCATGTCGAAATGGTAATATTGGGAATATTTTTCACCATCAATTTCCCCCCCCCCCCAAAAAAAAAACCATCATCGCGTTCCTGATATCATGGCAGAACGTAATTCTTTCTTTTTTTTCTTCTTTTTTTTTGTCTATAGGGAATTTGAAACAACAAATTAAGGTTTTGGTGCACCTAAAAGCGGAACAACTGTCGCTACTTTCTACTAAATATTTCGTCACCGAAACAAATAATTATGTTTAAAAAAAAAGTCGAAAGATGATGTAAACAAAAATAAAAAATCAATACAATCGAATCTTCTACCGGAAGTTGAAACAACCTCTACGTTTACTGTCCCCTATCGTTGAGAGCCCGAAACGGTTGAAAATATCCTCAGTCGTAGACGGATCATGGTCAGAATCCCCTTGCCATCGGGCTAACAGTTGAAGGTTATGTTGGTTTTCCACTCGATGTAACGCAAATGCAAAATAGTTCCTCCAAAAAGTCCTCCACAAAGACTAGTTTGTCCCAATGCTTGATCCAGGAAGTTCCCTTGTCTTCTGGGTTGGGCGGTAAACTTCAAGCCTACGGAGTCGGACACTGATGGTCGTAAACTCATAAATTGGTCGACTGTCTAACACCGGTTATGAAATAATAAAAAAATATGTGTTCATAACTCTGGATATCCAATATTTGTATTAAAATCAACGCGTTTGAGTCTATACTCCTAGGCATGATAAAAGCTTGTGTGGGCGGCTCTGGGTTGTAGTGTAAGGACAAAAAAAATTCCAGTTATCGATAAGTCAATCTAGGTTTCTATCTCTAGGTAGCTAAAATCTAGGTAACAAATCTAGACATCGAAATCTAGGTATCTATATCTAAGAAGCTGAAACCTAGACAGCTAACTCAAGTAGTTATAATCTAGGTAGCTGATCTAGGTATCTAAATCTAGGTAGCTAATCTAGGTATCTATAGCTAGGTAGGCGTTTTTCAGTATGTTAGGGAAATTGAAAAATCCCCCTCTGTTTTCTAATTTGCCAGATATCTTTTATGCTTATTAAAATAAGCCCCCAAAGGGCTACTGCATTTGGTTTTCTGCATTTGACTTAAATAGTGTCAAGCCGATTAATAAATACTGATGTTTTTCCAATTAACCTTTCTTAATTCCAAGGAAGTAAAAAAATTAAATTCATTTAGGGTTATAAATTGATACTTAAGAGAGAAAAAAGCGTTAAACTCTTACCAATAATTACCTAAGTCGATTAAAGCGAACAGATTATTAAAATCATTAAATATCATGGGGCTAACATGTGTTCGGCTTTTATTTAACACTAGAAAGACGGAAAATTAGTATATACCTATATTGCCGAAAGGCAGTCAAAATGACTTGATTACAAATGCGTCAATTTGTTTACAATTAATTTTTAAAAATTTTTATATTATTTACAGTTATGTAACAAGTTATTAGTAAATATTAACAATAAAAAAAATTATATGTTATCACAAAATTCAAAGAAATCGTGTCATTGCATACATCATTGTTTTTCTAATTGAAATTAAAAGCAGTCAAAATGACTTCCTTAGGCAATCTAGCGTTAAAACCGCCTTTGATTTTTAAATTAAAAAAAACGAGTTTTACATAATTTTAATCCCTTCTTTACTCTTATTGACCTCAATAATGATCGGTGAAAGTTTGAAGTTAATGCCAGACCCTAACGTGCATAGTTCTTTTACTACATTTAAATAAAAAAAACTAATTCGAAAATATGTATTAATTAAGCGCAATGGTTACAAAATACTTTGTATATTATACTACCTCTCGCTTGAATGGGAAAAAAGTCCCATGGGTTTCAGATTTCTATGGTCTTGGGTTAGATTCCCGGTAAATAACTCTTGGCTTTCGCTAACCACAAAGCCTAATTAGTAAATTATTAAGAGCCGCTATATCTCAATGCACTATAGACTGCTAGCATCCCAATGAAGTGACCATAATTTGAATGCTTTTAATGGTGTGTTGATTCTGACTCAAAACCCACATCGCACCTAACATAATGCTGACTTAGAATGTTCTCTGTGGTAATTAGGTTACCTTACCATCGAGTTAATAATGGGAGGTTTTCGTGGTTTTCCTCTCCATGTAACGCAAATGCGGGCTAGTTTTATCAAAAAGTCCTCCACGAGAGCTAGTTGATTCTAATGCTTAATTTAATTCCATTGTCTTTTGAAATGTTGTCAGCATTACATGGCTACGCAGTTAAATATTTATAGTCGTAAGCCCGCCTACCCTCTGAAAAGGTTGGTTGTTTAATGCCTGACATAAAATTAAAATAAAACTGTGATTCTGATAGCTGTTTTGTTTTTCTGGCTTAAATTTTAATATACGGATCGTGTTGTGCAAACTATTTCGATTTGTTTATCAAGAATTTTAAAAATATTGAAGTTTTATAAGAATTCTGAAAGGGTAGTAATTACAGAACACGTTGCATTCTTCATTCAGTCAAATCAGAATGAAATCAACATGAGAATTCGGATTTTCAATTACTATGTATGGCAATATATTTGGTTTTTCTAAGCCCTTTACGTAAAATAAATTGAAAAATTTGTGTTCTTCTAAACTTGAATTCGAATCAAAAGAAAAAAAAAGGAGCCGAAGTTGAATTAAAACTGAAAAAAAAAAATATTTTAGAGTCTTTTCATTTCCTGCGTATTTTTAAGACTCTTTTCCCTTCTTAATATATTTCCACAGATAAAATTTTATTTGTTGACGTCCCTATACATTTCCATAGAAGTTACGTTTATTCTTGAACGTATTTTTTGAAAAGTAGTTGAAAATTTCTTCCCGGTTTCTTCAGTTTACTCTGCTCTCAAAAGACATGATGCAAAATGTCTACTTGGATTTGTGTATTAAACATCCATTTACCTCAAAAGAATTTTTTTTATGGTGAGAGAGAGAAATACTTCAGCTGTAAAAAAATAAACTTTTTAAACTGGAATAAAAAAATCATTTTAAAGTTAAGTATCGAAAAGGGAAACTGATAAGTTCGGAAACATTTTAATTTTAGCATTTTAACTGGTAGTCCGAGAAGTAGTGTTGCGTACAGATAAAAAATTGTTTTTTAAATATGATTTCATATTTTGATCTATATGTATGTACTATATATAAATGAATGTCTATGTGGGTATGTGGGCATCCTTTATAGTCTCCGAAACCATCAGAGCAAAAGCTATGAAACTTGGCATACAGATAGTTCAAAGCACGATATTAGAACATTCTACGACAAATCGTTCTAGCAGGATGAGCGAAAAACAAAATGGAATTTTCTGATTCCGTTAGCCATTGTTTTTTTTTTCGAATCAAATTTCACATATTTTAAAGATACAGTGATAATTGCAAGCTTATAGCTCTATTTGATCAAAAAATAATTTATAGCGCGTATCGAAATATTTAATTAATTTATATTCGCAATGCCAGATGAATTCAATGTGCATTGCGTGGTAGCACGCGTGGTCTACGTCACAAAATTTGCACTTCGTCTGATACCACGTGCTTTTATTTTATTTATATGAATTCTTTTAAACGCGTTTCTAAATAATTACTTATTTAAAACAAACTGTAATGGGAAAGAAACAAATACTTCTGCTGACCCGTGATGGTTTATGGCATAAAGCGTTCGCCTTCCAATGCTGCGAACCGGTTCAAATCCCAGTCGATACGAATTCCGCATCCGGCTTGCACCGACCACAGTGCTGACGTGAAATATCCTCAGTGGTAGACGGATCATGGGTTAGAGTCCCCTTGCCGTCAGACTGATCGCGGGAGGTTCTCGTGGTCTTCCTCTCCATGTAACGCAAATGTGGGTTAGCTCCATCCATCAAAAAGTCCTCCACGAAGGCAAATTTTCCCAGTACTCGATCCAGGAGTTCCCTTGTCTTCTGGATTGGGTTTAAAATTACAAGGATACGGAGTTGAACATTAGTTGTCGTAAACCCATAAAATTGGGTCGGCTGTTCAACAACGGTTTAAAACTATAAAATAAAATAANACTCGATACAGGAGTTCCCTTGTCTTCTGGATTGGGTTTAAAATTACAAGGATACGGAGTTGAACATTAGTTGTCGTAAACCCATAAAATTGGATCGGCTGTTCAACGACGGTTTAAAAATATATGTAATAAAATAAAATACTTCAGCTGAAAAAACAACTTTTTAAACTGAAATATAAAAATTCATTTTAAAGTTAAGTATCGAAATTAGAAACTTATTAGTTCGTAAACATATTAATTTTAACATGTAGTCGGAGATCTAGTATTGCGAAGAAATAAAAAATTGTCTGTTAAACATGATTTCATATTTCTATATATGATATAAATAGATAATTATCTAAAACAGTTTCTCGGTGCATTCTGATTGTATAATAAACCATGAATCCTTAATTAAAAAGGAGATCGATCAACAGAAAAATTGATGAAAGTCTTAACGGTATCTACCGATTATATGGAGATGCCATGCTGACGTCACTTCACTTACATATAATATCTTCTGCAGGGTACCAAATATTTCGTGAGTAAATTTGATGCGTATTACAGCAGCACTAACACTGTACGTTTTTATGATGGATACTGAGAAAATAGGTCTTTTTACTGTTCCTGAAATATATACATAAGTACACAAGAAAGCTCGATTGTGGGGTTAATTATTATGATTTGCCTTGAGAAACAGCAGTATTCCAGATGATACTGAATGCAGTTAATCTTTATTTTGATGAAATGAACTACTAATACCTGTTTTGTTTAGTCTAAAAACGTAAAGCCGAAGGGCAACAAATAATAACAAATAAAAAAATAATATCTGATTCATTTTAGCTTTATTACTTGTGTCGGTATTAGTCTAAAGGTTTTCTGTATTATTTTGTACTGTTATTCAGTACTGATTTATTGATTCTTTTTTTTTCGCCCCGTACTAATTGCAGGCATGCAACTAGTGATAATAATAATATTTCATTTTATATTTTATAACCGTAGTTGAACAGGGCGACCAAATTTTCAGTTTACGACTACAAATGTTCAACTCCTCACCCAGTAGTTTTGAACCCAATCCAGAAGACAAGGGAACTCCTGATTCAATTATTGGGAGAAGTTTGCCTTCGTGGAGGACTTTTTGATGGAACTAATCCACATTTGCGTTACACGGAGAGGAAAACCACGAAAAACTCCCACGGTTAGCATGACCGCAAGGAAATTCTAATTCTTCTGTCTACAACTGAGGATAATTTACGTCAGCACTGTGGTCGGTGCGAGCCGGGTGCGGAATTATCAACTTTTTTAGCAACAACAACCGGGTGCGGAACTAAATAGTTATCAACTTTTTTCGGGAAAGAAAATTAGAGATAGAATTAATCATTCCAAGTGGGATTTGAACCCAGAGCCTCTCTGGTAGACAGCCTAACCACTACACCACAAATGTATGATAATAATAATAGTAACGATAGTGTTTCCATGGCTACCTAAATACGTACTGTTTATTTCAAGACAAAAAAAAATCAGTAGACTTAACAATCGCTAACATCAATTAAGTGTTTTTTAGTACCACAACCAAAATCAAGTGTTTCTTAGTACCACAGTAATAATCAAAGTTTTCATCCAATGAGGAAACAAATAAAAATTCTTCCCTAGTGTTTGCTTACGGAATAGAAGTTCTTTTTTGTTAGATCATTTGGGATGGAGAAGAGAAAAAGGAAACTAATAAGAAGAAAAGAACCACATCACCTTTCGAATAGTAAAATCTTTCCTTTTCAATCCCCTGAAAGGAGAAGGAAAAAAAAACAAAGCCTAATCATATAACGGTATTGAGATTTTCTTTCAAGTTCTATCATGATTTGTCGCTGCAGAGGGAATTAAGCCAGGAATAAATTATTCCAATTATCGTTAACTTCAATCAAATCAATCCTTTTTGGTGTATTTTATTAAGGGCATTAGAAATAGTGCTGAATGATATTGGAATTTTAATAACGGGATATTCAGTAATCATTTATCGATATTTTAAGATAAATCGCGATATACAATCATCGATTATCGATATTTTGCGATAAATAGCAATATTTTAGTACATTGTTTTAACATTTGATAAAATTGTCGTAGCACGATTGAAGAAAAACTTCTTTTGATTGTTTTTTTTTAATCTTATCAATCATAACATTAAAAAATTAATTAGTGATAATAAAAGACCTCCTCAAAGATTTAGACTTACCGATTACTATAAAATCGTTTTCTATAATTATCGGGATATTATTTTATGCGAAATGCGTCGTTGTTTCTGACAATAGTAATCGCGATATTGTGTTCAAAGTATATCTATGAAGAGTATAATATGAGCATATTAAATGATTATCGTTATTTCATACGATTACAATAATCTTGTTGTTGTTTCTAATGCCACTTGCCAATGTGACAATCATGCTTGGTAGTAAATCCAAAATTCCTTGTACTAGTGTACTAGTCCTACTACCATGTGTCTTCTATTGCCTAACGAAAACATGTTTGTTTATGCCTAGTGCTGATTAATTGAAAGTGAACAGAGCAAAAGTTATTAAAGTAGGTAAAAAACGGTATTATTTCTTACATAATATCAACTTTCGATGAAATTATGAAAATAAAATATATTAATAAATATGTAAAGGGAAAATTTTAAAGTTACTTTTGCATTTTGCAAGTAAAAATGTTCTTTACAAATTTCTGCTTTAGTTTTCGCTGTATTATTATGCAACTGCACACGAAGGAATAAAGTTTTGTCAATTTATCATAGCTCACAGAGGAGATTTGTTCGATAAATGAAAAAGTTATTCAAAATGATCACTTTAGTTCCATGTACACAATAGCTCCCGCTCTTCTACGTTTATTCTGAGAAAAAGTACTAAGTGTTTGATTTCGTAACTTAAAAATATCGTCTGAACTGATTAATTAATATAATTATGGTTCTCCCTTTGAAACATTAGCTATCTTTAGTTCGTAAAAATACTATAATTAGATAAAAGGTTACCTAGGATCAGAATAAAAATTTTTTAAACTGAATAATAAAAACAAAACTTATTGTTGACAAACCAATATTATTGAAATGAATGACGAAGCAAACATATCATTTGCATAAGAAAACGATATATTTTTTGTTCCTCTAATCTATTCCATTTTTATATCTTAATCATTAATTACAAAATTCCGTTTTACGCAAAATAATAATTCATATGCTTCCCAATTTTCGTTTCTTTCCTTTTTATTACAAAAACATGTAAATAATAAGCAACATTTTTGAGCATTCCGTTTTTGTGATTTCGTTCTAGAATGAATTTTCTAACACAAAATAAGCGGGGTAGAAAATAAAAATGCTGATCTTGAGCTTCTAAATATTTCTTATTTCTTTTGTAGTCACTTAGTCTGAAGCCATTAAAAGTCGAGTTCTTTTCCTTAGAACAAAAGCCGTTTCGTGTTTAGTCGTCGGCTGCTACTTGTTAAATGCTGCTGACGTTTTTTCCATCTGACGTTCGCAAACGATTTCATTCCATCTTCGCTTCAACTGCGATGTTCGTATAAATAAGTTCATGAATAACTGAATTAATTTTTCGTGTTTAGATTTTTTTTGCATTGATGCGATGGAAAAGAGAATAGGCAATTTTGGGAATTCCGTGAAAAGGGTTTAGAAAATAGATTTTTCTTAATACCTGATGCAGCGACAGCTGTAAAAGAAAATGTTTGTTCTAATTCCTTTCTGGAAAATACAGTTTGAGATAAGTAATTCGGAAACGAATTGATGTGATTTAAGTGAATTTGTATAGAATATATTTGATTTAAGGAACGATTGAATAAAATGAAATTTGTATTCTAATACAGCGGATATGTTTTTAGCGGATATGTTTAATCAAAGAATGTATTTTATTGCTAATATTGACATTTTTTTAGTGAATAGAACTTTTGTTTTAACGTGGTATTTTTTCCGATGGGTCTCTGTTTTTTAGATCACAGTGAGGCGAACTTTGTTAAATGACGCAAATTCTAGCTTGTTAGTCTTTGCTCTGTAATAGATTAGTTTGACATCTATTGAGTACACTGTAAGAAATTCCAAATTAAATTACGGTTTAAAGTACTGGTACTTTGGGTATGTAACCCCTAAAATCCATTTTTATAATAAAACATTATATCGTAATTTTTACAGTAATATTTATTTAATTAGCTTGATTCAGTGATTTTACTGCAATTATTACTGTAATTTATTTAATTAGTTTGGTTAAGTGATTTTACTGTAACTATTACTGCAAAAATTACGGTATATCAGATTTTTTTATTCCAAAGCATGCTCCAGTAAAAGTGGACTTTACGGTAAAAAGCACCGGCACCCTGAGTTCTAGTTTTTTTGCTGGCACTCACTAGTTGCCAGCTTTCGTTCAAATAAACAAGGTGTGCAACTAAAAAGATATATTTCATAAAGCAACTATCAGTCGTCTTTCAAGAAAGCAATGTGTGCTACTAAAAAGATATATTTCATAAAGCATATCTTTTAGTTGCAACTAAATCGATAGATTTCATAAAGCAGTTACCAGTTCTCATTCAATAAAACCATCAGTTCAACTAAAAAGATATGTTTTACAAAATAATTATCAGTTGTCTTTCCAATAAGCAATTTTGCAACTAAAGAGATATATTTCATAAAGCAACTATTAGTTGTCTTTCAAGTAAGCAAAGTGTGCAACTTAAAAGATATATTTCATAAAACATATCTTTTAGTTAATTCATATCTTTTAGCTGCAACTAAATCAATAGATTTTATAAAGGAATTACCAGTTCTCATTCAATAAAACCATCAGTTCAACTAAAAAGATATGTTTTATAAAACAATCATCAGTTGTCTTTCAAATAAACAAACTTTGTAATTAAGAAGATATATTTCACTAAGTAATTATTGGCTATGTTTTAAATGAATATCTTTTAGTTGAAAGTAAATATATTTTAATTATCAAATAAATCAAATAAATATCTTTTAGTTAAGTCATATCTCTTAGTTGCAACTAAATCGATAGATTTTATAAAGCACTTACCAGTTCTCATTCAATAAAACCATCAGTTCAACTTAAAAGATTTATAAAGCAATTATCAGTTGTCTTTCAAATAAACGAACTGTGCAAGTAAAACGATAGATTTCATAAAGTAATTATTAGCGATCTTTCAAATAAATATCTTTTAGTTAAAAGTAATTATATTTTAATTATCAAACAAATCAAATAAATAATTTTTAGTTAAATCATAATACCTTTTAGTTGCAACTAAAACGATAGATTTCGTAAAGAAATTAGTAGATGAAAAACTTTTATTTTTTATTTTAAGCAAACAAACCTTACTAATATTTTTTTATATCCTTAAATTTAAAAATTTCTTTTTATTAAAAAAAATTCGTCTTTGATTAAAAAAATTTTTTTTGAAACCATTTAAGAGTTATAATTAGTTCTTTATAATTTAACCACAGTTTAGAGCAGCCATAATAGGAAATACTGGACAGGCTCGCTTCATTAATTCATTTTTAATCTTACCAATCCATTCAAGAGAACCAATAATTACTTTATGAAACATACAGTTTCAGTTGAATGGTTTATAGACAACCAATAATTGCTTTTTGAAATTTATAGTTTTAGCTGTACATTTTGATAATTTGCAATAATTTAGATTACAACAATTCTTAAAAAATGTATTTTCATTCTAGCATTCATGCGAAGTCATTTCTACGCTTTTATTTTGTTGTCGTCGGCCATTAAGGCAGAAGTGGTGCGATTGTTCTTGTTCTCAAGTAGCGGCATCTTTGGCCAAGAATTCGACTTCTGCCACACCCATACGTCACACCCGTTTATAGGGTGGACCCATTCATTCACCCACAAATCGTAATTTTGATCTGTAATAGAGAATGATCAATCTCTAATTCAATACTCTCATTTGTTATGGGAATTTGTTTGCATGGGAGCATAGGCATAGCATTTATTTGTTATTGGAACATGGAGGACTTTGTGACCCGACAGATTTAACTTGCATGCTTTTAATTGAAAACTCTTTGTCTCTTCTCTTGGCTGCTTTTTTTAGCAGACCGGCAGATTTAATCAAAAAAGGATCACATTTTAAATTAATTTAATTAGTTAGATTAATTTAATGACAGCTTTTACATAAATATTCATTCGAACATTTCTATAAATATAATTGTGCTTTTAATATTGCTTTTTGGAGGGTTTTTTTCAAAAAATCACACGCAACATATAGAACAAATATTTTCTTAAAAAAATAATTTTTTTAGCAAAATTAAAACGAAGACAAATTAATCAAATTGTCAAATTATACAACGATGAATATCAAGCTTTAGAAAATGTTCTTTAAAAATGATGCTTTTTATTATTTCGGATTTTCTGCTGNAGCAATTATCAGTTGTCTTTCAAATAAACGAACTGTGCAAGTAAAACGATAGATTTCATAAAGTAATTATTAGCGATCTTTCAAATAAATATCTTTTAGTTAAAAGTAATTATATTTTAATTATCAAACAAAGCAAATAAATAATTTTTAGTTAAATCATAATACCTTTTAGTTGCAACTAAGACAAAAAGAAATTAGTAATTAATTTCGTAAAGAAATTAGTAGTTGAAAAACTTTTATTTTTTATTTTAAGCAAACAAACCTTACTAATATTTTTTTTAAATCCTTAAATTTAAAAGTTTCTTTTTAATAAAAATAATTCGTTTTTGATTAAAAAAATATTTTTTGAAACCATTGTGAAACCATTTTGAAACCAAAAAATGAATTAATGAATCTAGCTCTTAAGCAAAGCATGTTCAGTATTTCCTATTGTGGCTGCTCATAACTGTGGCTAAATTATAAAGAACTAAATATAACTCTTAAGTTATATTTAGTTCTTTATAATTTAGCCACAGTTATGAGCAGCCACAATAGGAAATACTGAACATGCTTTGCTTAAGAGCTAGATTCATTAATTCATTTTTTATATTACCAATCCATTCAAGAGAACCAATAATTACTTTATGAAACATACAGTTTCAGTTGAATGGTTTATAGACAACCAATAATTGCTTTTTGAAATTAATAGTTTTAGCTGTACATTTTGATTATTTGCAATAATTTAGATTCCAACAATTCTTAAAAAATGTATTTTTATTCTAGCATTTAACATGCATTCGAAGTAATTTCTACGCTTTTATTTTGTTGTCGAAAGGCAGAAGGGGTGCGATTGTTCGTGTTTTCCAGTGGCGCCATCTTTGGCAAAGAATTCGACTTCTGCCACACCCATACGTCACACCCGTTTATAGGGCGGACCCATTCATACATCCATTCATTCGCCCACAGATTGTAATTTTGATCTGAAATAGAGAACGATCAATTTCTAATTCAATACCCCCATTTGTTATGGGAATTTGTTTGCGTGGGAGCATAGGAATATCATTTATTTGTTATGGGAACATGGAGGACTTTGTGACCCGATAGATTTAACTTGCATGCTTTTAATTAAAAAATCTTTGTCTCTTCTTTTGGCTGCCTTTTTTGCAGACTTGCAGATTTAATCACAAAAGAATCATTTTCTGAAAGTCTACCGCTCTAAAAAATCTGGTATTCGGTATTTACATTAGATAAATTAATTTAATGAATAACATTATTTAGATTAGTTTAATGAGAGCTTTTACATATATATTTATTTGAACATTTTTATAAATATAATTGTGATGCTTTTTTGAGTTTTTTTTTTCAAAAAATCAATCAACATATCGAACAAATATTTTCTAAAAAAAGTAATTTTAGAAAAATTAAAGCAAAAACTAATTAATCAAATTGTTAAATTATGCAACAATGAATATCAAGCTTTAGAAAATGTTCTTTAAAAATGATGCTTTTTATCATTTCGGATTTTCTGCTGCGTAAGTGACTTCCTTAAAATTAATAATATACGAATTTACCTTTTTTTTACTATTAAAGAAATAAAATATTTACAAAGTACAAAATTTACATTAACTCATTCAATTTTTATCATTACTATACAATCAATTTTAATCAATGCACAGATTTTAATTTCCTTGGAAATCAGTTTTAATGCAAAAGCATTTTTCTGCATAGAATTTGAATATAAGCTCATTTGCTGAAAGTATAGTTTTTTTTCTTTCAGACTATATTAAAACATTTAGAAAAATAACGTACGAGAATTTTTTTAAAAATTCTTTTTTCCTAACAAGATTAAAGCGTGAAAACCCTTTCTTTTAAACAGACCAAAGAAAAAGAGCAAACGATTTTTGACAAAACTTACATTAACTGATTCAATTTTTATCATTACTATAAAATCAATTTTAATCAATCACCTTTTACTGCACAGATTTTAATTTCTTTGAAAAATCAGTTTTAATGCAAAAAATTTTTCAGCATAGAATTTGAATATAAGCTCATTTGCTGAAAGTATAGTTTTCTTCTTCTTTCAGACTATATTAAAGCATTTAAGAAAAATAACGCACGAGAATTTGTTTTAAAATTCTTTATCCCTAACAGGATTAAAGCGTGAAAACCCTTTCTTTCAAAGAGACCAAAGAAAAGAAGCAAACGATTTCTGACAAAATTTACATTAACTCGTTCAATTTTTATCATTACTATAAAATCAATTTTAATAAATCACCTTTTAATACACAGATTTTAATTTATTTGAAAAATCAGTTTTAATACAAGAGCATTTTTCTGCATAGAATTTGAATATAAGCTCATTTGCTGAAAATATTGTTTTTTTTTTTTTTTCAGACTATATTAAAGCATTTAAAAAAAATAACGCACTAGAATTTTTTTTTAAATTCTTTTTCCCTAAGAGGATTAAAGCGTGAAAACCCTTTCTTTCAAAGAGACCAAAGAAAAAGAGCAAACGATTTTTGCCAGTCCTTAGTTGGAAATCGTTTGGGATAATGCGGAAGATTTTTCCGACAGACTGAAGAAAAAGTGAACGAATTTTACGGAAGTGACATCACAAAGGAAAACTGAACTGTCGACGAATTCGTAAAAAGAGCGATCGAGTTGACCGGAATGCGGACTCCGTGTGTGGATCTGCGCCGACTCGATCGATCCGTACCGAAATACGCGCCAAGCAACTCAGCCAATGGCATCGGTTAGCCATCTTCACCAAGTGATTCGCGTTGTTCGGTTGTACGATAGACTTTTGCTTGGTTGCGCGGAAAATAAAAATCCCGCAGCGGCATTTCATTCAAATTATAGCCGGCGAAAGATGCGCTGGCCGAGTTCAGAGATTCTCTACCTGCATTTTGGATAAATATATTGGTAAATCTCTTTTGAAATGTGTTATTTTGAAAATTATATTTATTTAAAAAATTTTCTAGATTATACAGTTTGGATAGAGGATTTTGTTTATTTGTATTTACAGAATAGGTAATCATTTTTATTAAATATTCGGAATGCAAATTTTTGTAATTTTAATAAAATTTTTGTAAATTCGGAATTTTTCGTAAATTATATTTATTATATTTATTTAAAACTTGTTCTAGATTATATAGTTTGGATTGAGGATTTTATTTATTTGTATTTACAGAATAAGTAATAATTTTTATTAAATATTCGGAATACAAATTTTTGTAATTTTGTAAATTCGGAATTTTTTGTAAATTGTATTTATTAAATTTATTTAAAATTTGTTTTAAATCATACAGTTTGTATAGAGGATTTTGTTTATTTGTATTTGCAGAATAGGTAATCATTTTAATAAAATATTCGGAATGCAAATATGTTGCTTTTTTACTTTAGACTTTTTATTACAACTTTTAATAGAAATAAAAAAATTATATGTTTACATTATATGAAAGTAATGAAGTTACATTTATTACAATTAAGTGCATGCATGATATTAATAAATATGAAATCGCTTTTTAGCTCGTTAAGTTTAAAATATAACTTGTGGGT
This sequence comes from Parasteatoda tepidariorum, assembly GCF_043381705.1. Classification (NCBI taxonomy): domain Eukaryota; kingdom Metazoa; phylum Arthropoda; class Arachnida; order Araneae; family Theridiidae; genus Parasteatoda; species Parasteatoda tepidariorum. The sequence continues at coordinate 84,120,818 of NC_092209.1, read as the reverse complement.
ATTTTAAATTTAAATAGCAGAAAAAAAATTTTTTTTGTAACCAAATAACACTGGATATGATAAGTTTTCAGAAATAATATTAGAATAAAACTTCTTCATATTATTAATTTTGTTGCTCGATACAAAATAAAATGTTTAATATTGTTTATATCTTGCAATCGATATTATAAAAAGTTTTAGAAACTGTATTAAAAGAAACATTTTGGTAATATATAGTGTTCAATATAAAATATTTTTTAAATATTGTACATTTTGTGTACTAAAATATGAATAATGTTTCAGAAATAATGTTAGTAGAAACTTTTTATAATATTCAGTGTTCAATATAAAGTATATTAAATTATAAAACACTTTTTATTTTTTTATAATTTATAGATTTAAAAATTGTCCTTAAATTTAAAGTAGTTTTTATGAACTTTTAATATTTTAAAAAAGGTAGTTAGAAATAATATTAGAAGAAACTTCTTTATGTTATTTGATGAGGGCTTAATACAAAATATTTTAAATATTATTTATACAGAACACTAAATATTATGAACTAGTTTTTAAAATAATATTAGTGAAAACTTTCATAAGATTCATTGTTCAAAAGAAACTATTTTAAATTTAACGATATTTTTATCTCATATAATTTGAAATGTAAATTATTTTGAATTCATACAGTTAAGAAACCGTCTTTAAGTTTAAAGTAATTAAATTGAGCAGTGATTATTATAAATAAGTTTTTTTTAAAAAAAATTATGCCTTAAAAAACTACATACTTTTTTTAGTGTTCTATATAAAATAGTTTTTTGTTTTAAAATATTGCCTAGAATGAACACTGAATAAACAATATTTTTAATATTGGAATATTATAGAGAAGTTTTAACATATTGTTATTTATAAATTAATTCTCATATTTTATAACCAAATAATTTTTTTCCTGTTTTATGCGGTACAAAATGTAATAAGTTTCAAATAATTTTAAGATTAGATTAGATTCTCAAATTTTGTTACACGAATTTGGAAACTTATAAATGTTTTATTGTGAAATATTTTTAAATAATTATCAACTCAATTTTTATTATTCAGGGATGAGATTTTTCCACTTTTTTTCTCTTTTGTCCCTCGAATTTCAGCCTTTTTATCAAAAAATCCGATTCTCTTAAAGTTTCGTTTTTTTTTTCGCGATTTAAATATCGTACATTGCGATTCTTATTTACAAGATTTAAAAATCCAATATCGCGATTTATATTTACGCGTTTTTAAAACCTTATGTAGCGATTCGTATTCAAGTATTGGAGTTTAAAATCCAAAGTCGTGATTTGTTTATGTGGTTGTAATATCAAACAGCGATTTTCGCATTTATACGTTATTTCATAATTAGACATTGTGATTGGTATTTACGCGATTTAAAAATTATGCATCATGATTTGTATTTTCGCATTTTTTAAATTCTATATAGAGTTTCATATTCACGTGATTTAAAAACTACATATCGGGATTCATATTCTTTCAATTCAAAATCAAATATTGCAATACTCATTCACACAATTTTAAAATCATGCATGCGATTCATATTTATGTGATTCATATTGCTACAATTTTAAAATTAATCATCGGGATTTATGCTAACATGGTTTAAATATCACACGTTTTTTGTCAAAATTTTGGATATCGTAGAGCTGCTACATATATATATATATATAGCACAATAATTCTGTAATTTTTCCCTTGTTTTCTCTACATTTTGAACTACATTTTGAATAAATACAAGAAAACACTAAGAAAGTTAAGAAAAACAATAAATTTCATTTATTGCGCTTAACTTTTTTTTTTTTTTTAAATGAAATGTTGTTTGTTATTTTTTATTTTTTTTTACTTATTATTTCCCACCCCCCTTTTTTTTCATATGTCTATAATTTTTCTTTGTTTTATTCTTCATTTTGAACTTATCTAATGAGTGCTGTTTACTTGCAGCTTAAGCGCAATAAATGATACTTATTGTTTTTCTTAACTTTCTTAGTGTTTTCTTGTATTTATTT